>NC_090232.1:26562854-26937854 GCF_024489055.1 Chanodichthys erythropterus
CATTCTAAGCAGAATGTTGTAAGAATAAAACTTTTAACAGTATTACTACTTACAATTACTTATTCAGTAATTGTTTTACATGCCTGTCTAACCTGTCGTCAAACTAACGTCAGGCTCCGCTTGTCCCCACGACGGTAACCCCCAAAACTCCCAACATGACAAAAACTTTTCTAAGTCCCACCTTAATAGAATATTAAACAATAATATACAACAATAATATTTATCTTGCTTAAAACACATGAAGATAAACAAATTAAACATTTTCTCTTCAAATTAAATCTGATGCAAAGCATTCTGGGAACTATAAATCCCCCAGTAATTATACACAATAAAATTAAGTAAATGTTCATTTAAATATAGGCCTATTAAAAAAAGCAGCAAACATCCTCATTTTAAGAGAGTGCTTCCATTTCAGTAGCAAAACCAAACAAAAAACACGACTTTCCAAACAATTAAATAAATAAAGACAAGATTACAGCAATGCGACGAGCATCGCGATGGGTCAAAAAGCAAGGTAAACAATATGCGGTGCAGCGCGAGGAGACAGTACGGATGCCCTGTATCTAATGCAAGCGGTTGCGAAGCTTCCAACAGCGGTCAGGATTTGTAAAGTTTCCATTGCTGCTTCGCAGACCAATGTCTACGGACCGTCTCTGCCACTGCAAGCCGGATCTTGTTGTTAAAAAAAAAAAAAAAAAGCGCACCGACACACGTTGCTTTTTTCAGATTAAAATTTACTTAGTTTTTTTGGTGAATGTGCTGTGACTATAAAATAGTTAAATAGTATTTGTAAATATAAGATACAATTTACTTTTTCTTCTCAGTTATGTTATTACATGAATAAATTGTGTAAATTTTACTCAAGATATTATAGTACCAACTTAATCTTGATTTTACAATGTATAAA
Organism: Chanodichthys erythropterus; assembly: GCF_024489055.1. Lineage (NCBI taxonomy): Eukaryota > Metazoa > Chordata > Actinopteri > Cypriniformes > Xenocyprididae > Chanodichthys > Chanodichthys erythropterus. Next base: position 26,563,762 of record NC_090232.1, read on the forward strand.
TTACATGAATTAATGTAATAGATTTTACCATACCACAAAGTCATTATTTTCAGTGTAGGCCAGTGTTATATATTTTATTCACTCGAGTATTGCCTCATACCCGCGTTACCTTCGGTTTCCGGTTTTATTTTGTAGAAACCATGGAAACACCAAAGACGCTTTAAAATATTACATGTTTTAATAGACAAGGGAACAAGTTTTGATATATTTATAGACAGAAAATGAATTGTTGTTATATAGCTCAACACGTTCAGTCTTACTGTTTAAATCAATTTTCTTGATTTTTTTTTTTTTTTTTTTTTTAATAAAATATGATCTCCCACACAACAGAATTCAAAATTCACCAGAATATTTAAACTCACAAGGGTTGGTTGGTTGGTTGGTTGGTTGGATGGATGGATGGATGGATGGATGGATGGATGGATGGATGGATGGATGGATGGATGGATGGATGGATGGATGGATGGATGGATGGATGGATGGATGGATGGGATGGATGGGATGGATGGATGGGATGGATGGGATGGATGGATGGATGGATGGATGGATGGATGGTACTTTATTTCTGTCTGTCTAGCTGACGGTCTGTTGATCTATCTGTTGATCGATTGATCTATTTATCTATCTATTGGCCTATCTGTCTGTCTGTTTGTCACAAATTATTAGAAAATGTTGTGTAATAAAAGTATTTTCAAAGATTATTTCAGACCCCTAGAAAGTTTTCTATTTCCCTTGTACTCGGACACCAGTAATATCAACAGCTCGATATCTATGTGAAATGACTGTTCTGGAAAATTGCTTGCTTTGTCACACTTTTCACCTTTATCCATATATGGAATTTACAGTAGGCACACAGCAGTGTGTTTGTCCTTTTTCATATTCAACACTTTGAGAGCTTTCCACCAATGCAATAAAATCATACACCATAGTTTTCTCACAAAGGCGAACTTTTCATACAGCGCCTCCGTATACTGTATGACTCACCCTGAAATGCCATTACAAACTAGCGCATTCAGTAGTGCAACACATGAATACATATACAGATATGCTGTAGTGTCTCTTTCTTATAGAAGCAACTAAATCTTCCTTAAACCATCAGACAAACAAACATGTCTATAAGTTTATCTTATAGCTGCAGTTAAAACTGAAAATGAAACATGGTTACCATAGTATCTAATGCTGGCTCTTCCACAGAGGTGTATGAGCCTTTTCAGTAGAGTGGAAAATTGCTCATAGTAAAGTATGATCGAGAGACTGTTACTGGCATTAGATGTGCCCAGACTTCATACTCTGTGTTTAGCCTGTTTGCTAACAGTATGGGGGTAATAAGCCACCGTGGTGACAGAGGCGATGATTAGCCACTGACGTGCTTTCTGTGTCCGTATTTGCTTTTATCCCTGTCACTCTCCATAGCCTTCGCTTAGCAGGTGTCCGGTTTAGATAGGGAAACGAAAGAAAAGAAGAGTGATTGAGGAATAGAACTATGGCTTATAATGGTATTCTCTTTTGAAGACTGCTAATAAATGGCAGAAGAAAGAAGACAGAAAAAGAGTGAAATGAATTTAGTTGATGCTGAAAAGTTGGTTTGTCAGGGAAAGAAAAGGGAATGATGTAATGGGAGTGGATGGGAATGAGGAAAGGGAAATATGAGTGAGATCAGAGAGGGAAGGAGAAGATAAAGATGCAAAGGAGGTCTTCAAAGTGAAGCTGGTGAGAGAAGGATAGATTATGCTGTTTGATTCACGCTGTTTCGTTAAATGCACATTGATTGCTCAGGCTGTAACGAGGTCCCTGCTGAGAATATACACATTAATGAATGACTCTGGACAGCCCAATACTGCTAATGAGTGGGGGTGGGGGTTTGCTTTTTCGTTTTTTTTTACACTGGTCTGTATATCTGACTGTGTGGTGCGACCCATGTTACTGCATAACTTCAATTATTGGCATGAAGTGGTGTATGAAATGCACGTCAAAGGGATACTTCATTTGCTCATGCTCATGTCATTCCAAACCTGTATGACTCTCTTTCTTCTGCGAGACATTAAATGGATAGTTCACCTAAAAATCATCATTTACTCCCCCTCATGTAGTTCCAAATCTATAAACATTTCTTTGTTCTGCTGTACACAAAGGAAGATATTCTTAAGATTGTCAGTAACCAAACAGATCTTGCCCCTCATTGACTACTATAAAAAATACTATGGTAGTCAATGGGGAGCGAGATCTGTTTGGTTACTAACGTTCTTCCAAATATCTTCCTTTGTGTACAGCAGAACAAAGAAATTCATACAGATTTGGAACTTATTGAGGGTAAATGATGACAGAATTTTCATTTTTGGGTGAACTAAGATATTTTGAAGAATGATGTAGCTAAACAGTTTTGGTAAACGTCGACTTCCATTGTCAATGGAATATCAAATTATAAGAAATTCAAACAGCTTTGGAATGACGTGAGGGTGAGTAAATGATGACACAGTGTTCATTTTTGGGTGAACTATCCATTGAATGACAGGTGTAATAGGGGCCATAAACCCTGAATTTAAAGATGTTGACCTAGTACTCTGCAAACAAACTCAAAAAACGAACAAACCTTAGCAGTCGTGTACAGATAAATTGTGTTTAAAAAAGTAATATTATTAGAGGGCAACAGAATAAAGCACTTTGAAACAGTAAAAAGCTTTTAACACTATTTATTTGTCTTTTATTCACTTTCATTATTGTTGTTTTATAGTAATTAATTACTATTTTAATTTTTAATTATTAACAATTGTTTTTTTTTTTTTTTTTAATTTTGCCCTGCCATACTTTTCATTTCTGTCTTCTTTGTTTTTCAGCTTGCTGTTCTGACAGAACTCACCCATTCTCATGGCAATGAGAGAGCCGGTCTGTCGAATCCTGCCCCTCCAGGAACCGGAAGTATTTATCACAGCGAGAACTTCCAGTTAAAGCTTTCTCCTCCACCACTGGTGGAGGAGTAGATGACTCCGCCCACTGTTACAAATCTTAATAAAGCACTACCATGTCTGTACAGAACTCATGTTTGAGATTGTGTTTTAACAAACTAGCAATGCTTTGTTAGTTACCACACTACTCCAGTTCTTACAGTGTCAGATCAGATGATACAAATTAATTGACACCACATCTTTTAATTGAGTTAACAATTAGTTAATATATGTGTCCCATGTAGGAAAAATGAGTCGCAATGAACAAATAAAAAAAAATTGTTATTATTCTCATGTACTCTATTAAAACCTTCAAAATGATGTATGATTTATTGGAATCCAGGAAATAATGACTGCGCTACACCTGTTTAAAATTGATAGTCAGCAAAGTCAATTTTGAGAAAAATCCAGGTAATACCACCAAATTTGGCACAAACCAAGTCAAATCCCATATCTATAGGAGAAAAACTTTTTTACTTGATTCCACAATTGTTTGGTTACCATTAATGAAACAGACAGCCTATATATTAAGACCTACTGTATCACACGGATCTAATATCATGTTACTCATCAGAGGTTTTTCCCCAACAGTTAACCAAACATTCACTTAAGAAATAACAAATAATCTTTATGTGAAAACTCGCAAAAACAGATTTTTTGAAATATTGTAATTCTGTGTAGATTTGTGTAGCCTATATCGGGATCGCAGCATATTTGTGCACATTTTATTGGTTCAGACTCATGCCATTGAGAATTCGCTATGAATATTTACAAAGTTGGAATGCTGCGCTTTAAGATACCAAATTTGTGCCGAGGTTAAGCACCAGTCGTCCAGAAGTGAGCAGAAAAAAAAAAACAACATTTTTCACTCCTCTCAGAAAACATACAAATAAAGATACTTTTAGATGTTTAATTACTATTTGGAGCATTGGGATCGCTAGCTGACAGCTTAACAAACTAATTTTAGTGAAAACTTCCTCTTGTTTTGCCTGTAGCACGAAATTAGCTTGTGCACATTACAACTCATTTTGTCAGCACCGGTCACATATATTTTACTTCCACAAGTATCAGAAATGGGTTACACTTTGTGTCCTTGTTACAGTGTAATTATATAAATAGGTACTGAGTAATATTAAATTAACATCATGTACCTACTATATTTGGTTGGTTTAGGGTTAGTTGCATGCAATTATACATAATTTACTGTTATTATTATAGTAAGTACATATAAGATGTGTAACAGGAACACTATAAAATACGCAGAAATGTTAAATGGATTAAAATCATTTATGTTGTTAAACACAACCAAATGGCCCACAGTCTTTACACTTGGCCCGTGGCTCTGTAATTAGTAGCTTAACTAACCAAGGCCAGTAAAGAGAAAGAATGTGTAAAGAGATAAAAAGATATCCACTGAGGCAGTGTTAACTGTTCATGAGAGAAATGCATTGGATCCATTGGCCTGTGGGCATCTTTAGAGCTCAAAGAGATTGTGGTTGGGTGTGTGAAGTCTGCATTTTTTTTTTTTTTTCCAGAAGTGTACAAAACATGGACTATGGTTTAAGAGGGCACCAACAATCCTTTCAGCAATCCTGATGGTCCATTGTGACATTTTTGTCATTGAACAAAACTAGATAATATTCAATATTATGTCAGCAGATTGAACAATCTCGTCTGGCAAAGAAAATGCGTCCACCATGCATCTAGATCAGTATCACTGATTTCAATATACACAGTTGATTAGACAGGACACAGTGAGATGTGTGTGCTAGAGAGCTGATACACAGAGTTCTTTAAGCAATAAAGAGCAGGCGTTGTTCCCCTACAGCCTCTGAGAAAGGATTGTTCTCTCATTTCACTGTCCTAAACAGTGTAAGGCACAGAGATGCACCACAAACACTGCTCTTTTGATGCAGCTGTGAGTGCATTTTGTGTAGATACATTGATAGTTTTGTGGCCCTATTTTAACGATCTAAACACAAAGTGTAAAGCGCACGGCGCAGGTGCACTCAGGGTGTGTCCAAATCCACTTTTGCTATTTTAACGACGGAAAAACGGTCCGCATTTTTGAAATGTGTTGTCCCTATTCTCTTCATGAGTAATGGGCGTAACGTTCAATAAACCAATCAGAGTGTCATCTCCCATTTTCTTTAAGAGCGAGAAGCGCTCGCGCTATGGCGGATTGCTATTTACATGGCGGAATTTGTTGGCGGAAAAGCTGAACGAAACCGATCTGCTCGTGCGCGAAGTTAAAACAGGCTTGCAAATGCTCCGCGCGATGAGTCAGTTAATATATATGCAGGGACGTGCACAGACATTTTGGGGGGCAGGTGCTCAAGTGGGTAAAAAGGGCACTTCTCATAATTATTTATTTAAAAAAAAAAAAAATAAACCCTTAAATATATTAAGACAACTCTGACTTCCTTACCAATTTATTTTAATTCCCTCACACTCACGCAATTGTTTTATTCTTAATTTCTACAAAATAATCAGTTCACACAGAGACCATGGTCTTCTTTGATATTCATAGGTTTGTCACAAGAGCTACTATTTTCAAGTAGCTATATATATTTATAATAAATGACTGCACTAAGGAGAGGGACATAGTTTCACTAATAATTTGTTTATTTTGCACAAATCAATAAATCGTTTTAATTCTTTTGGTGTTATTGGTATACTTCTTTCATGTAGTGGATAATTTTAAGATTTTGGTTCATTTTTGTTGCCATGTCTTTTACTCTAATGGAAAGAAAACTTAACCCTAACCCTACACATTTAAATTGTGTTTATTATAAGCCTACTACCATCCATCTGTTTGCATCTGTAGATTTCTTCTAAATTAACCAAAACAAGCTAATCTGCACATTTAAACACATCAAGAGTTTTTTTCCCTGAAATGTTATAATTACATTATATATTATATCAAATGCCTGCAGAGGGCGCCAAAAGCCTGCTGATTTTTGTTGTTACACAGCACAGCACGATCAAATCCACGATTAAAGCCAAGCACCATAATTAAAAATGTATTATTAGTTAAATAATAATATTCATCCACTTCTTTATGATAGAAATGCTACAGCCACTGTCATTTTTTCAACAAGAATATATGGACATCAAACATGCAAGGGTTTAAACTTTTATTGATGTATTATCCTGTGTAAGTGTAGATTTAAGAATAGCATTATGTAATGCTGTATTATGATTTTTAAATAGTTTTAATAAATTTTGCATCCTTAGAAAACTGTCTAATAATGTGGTTCATGGATGCTCCTCTTCTGGTATTGAGAGCCCTACAGATATCTTTAACATGGTTCAAAATGCAATGCATAGCACATTTAAATAATTTAAATTATAATAGGACAAATTACATTAGTATCAAATCAGGCAGAAGCGTTGATGGTGGTCAAACTATTAACGTGGCGCTAAACGTATAAATAATACATTTAGCCCTTAAATAGCCAAAAATTCCACATGTTTGTGAACATGCATAGGCTACCTGAAAGAAATGCACGGGATGGATCCATCTAGGGCTTTTTCTTTTTCGTTTCTCATCGGCAGACAGCAGTTGTATTTTCCCGGGAATAGTTATCAAAAGTTTTCAGCCAGCAGCAAACATGAGCGTGGCGCGCGCGCATGCGGGAATGAATGGCGTGTCGCAGAGGGAGGGCTGCTGAACTCAACAAAGCCGACCTGATATATAGTATTTATTGTTTTTTTATTTTTTTTATTCAGTAAATATATTTTTGACAGGGAAGCTGTGCGCAAACAGGAATATTTATTCATTTATTTAAAAAAAAAAAAAAAAAGCACCCCTGAAAAAAGGGCACTTTCTCTCCAGGAAGAAAAAGGGCAGGTGCTCAAGCCCCCTTTTATGTCTATGTGTGCACGTGCCTGTATATATGTGTGTGTATTGGCACGATTGTTCAATTAATTATCCAATTTCGTTCATCATTATAAGTAGTAATAGGCTGAATTGAAAATAGGTAGCCTAATTCTAATGCACGCATTGACTATTCATCATTACATTTTTATATTTATGTAGCCTACACAATAATATTCTTTTACACTGTAATCCTTTTGTTTTTAATATTTGGCATGTTTGTGTGATGCGCATCCCTGTGTGTAATAAGCAAAGTCAACGCGCACTGTGGACGCGCCCAGAGGTGCAGTTTCTACCAACGCGCTCTAACAAAAAAATATTGCGCCATTGACTTTAGACCAGGTTTGAGTTGGTCTATGGCGCAGTCTATTTTCAGCTCCTTAAAATAGCAATGCGCCTGAACACACCTCTTTTTTAGACCAGCACGCCCATGGGCGCACTAACTGGCGCAAATGCATTTACTAATTTAAGGACGTGGCGCTGAACGGGAAAACGCGAACGGCGCCGGACGCAAACTAGCAAACACACTTGCGCTGCGCCTTGCGTCGCATTGCGCCGGGTGTATTATAAGGCCCATAGTGTCTTCCTGTTGGTTCCCATCAATTAGCACAGGAGATGGAAACAAACACAGCCGCAGCTAGAACGCCTCTAGAAGTAACACTCTGCAAGTTTTTTTTCCACCTACACTTCTATACATAGAGCATTAATGTTCCTGCTGTTCAGCAGCTGCCCGACTGCTTCCACCTCACTTTCCACATTTAATACACACGTATGCACTTGAACACCCTAGATAAAAGGCAATTTCTAAGTGTGCCGGTGAGTGTTTATATGTGTGGGCAGCGGAAGAGAGTGAATCAAAAGGATGGAGTGTTTTTCGATGATGGCTTTAAATCCCTCTGATTGTGCTGAGCCTCGGCCTGTGTCTCTAAAGTGCTGCAGGAAACCTGACAAATGTGCATTCGGGGCAAGAAATTATTACAGGTCATTTGTGAAAAGTTTTCCAAAGTGCCATTTCATACTCTCAGTTGCACCTTATGAGGTTCACCATTTTTAAAGCATATGTGAGGTGTAACGTATTTTAATTAATTATTTTTTATTTATTTATTTTTTTTGTATATGCTAAGTGCCACATTAATATGTTTGATGCATAAGGTTGTAATCTCCCTGAATGCATAAATATTGAAGCCTTTTAAAAGAGCACATCCTCATTACCACTACAAAAAGAAAGCTATGCCTTTAAAAACTCTTGTTTATTCCAGCTAGACATGTTTCATGTCTTTCCTTTTTCATTCAAAGGATCTCCTCTACTCTGTAAAGAGAAAGGAAGAGAGAAGAACCGGCATCATATTGCACTGTATTGATTTCGTTTTGAGTAGAGTACTTCATACTAATTCAAAAAAATACAAAAAAATAAACTGCTGGGCACAAAATCAAGTGCAGAGAGCAGTGAAGTGCAGTGTTTCTTATTTTTAAAAGCATTAAGCAGACTTATGCTTCAAGTGCAGGCTTTCAAGGGCATATTTTTTAAAAAGCAATTTGCTGACTTTCCATTCTACTGTTTTTCATTTTCATGTTTTCAGGACAAAATTATTAGGTTGACAAGAGAAATTTAGTTTTGGGCCTTAAATGTGAATACATAATTTTCTGTGAAAGATGCCATGGCATGGAATTTGATATTTTTGATATTATTTTCCTTTTAATTGAGCCTGAATCAGTGATGAATATTAAAAGCTCTTTAACCCCTCTTAAAATGCAGTGGGTATTCTCAAGATTCCCAGGTGGACAAACGCAATGCCGGAGTGAGGTTGACAATGCTTTTGAATGATTATTGGTGCACATGAAACTATACAGTTCATTTTCACAGACTTGGCAAGGTGTTTGATGGTGGTATAGGTGATACATTTTAATAGAATGCTAACAAAAATTCAATATTTTAATGCACTTTAATGCATCTGCAAGCAGGGCCTATGCTACATGAGGTGGACTAGGTTTATAATTACAAATTACAAAAGACATTATTAGCCAATAGCCCTATACAGTGTGGTCCAAATGGCTCAGACGGCGTTGAAAATATTATATATTTTTTACACTTCATTTTAAGGTGTCCTTGTTACAGCATATGCAATTAAGTGAGTAATATTAATTAAAAAGTATTTACTATAGTGTTAGGGTTGGGAGAAGGGTTTGTTTTAGGGTTTGTTGCTTGTAATTATGTATAATGTGCAGTTATTACTGTATATTTTTATTATTCCTTTATTTAACCAGGGGGAGTCATATCGAGACTATAGTCTCTTTTTCAAATGATCCCTGGCCAAGAAAGGCAGCAATTAAAAATGTATCAGTACCCCATAAACCATACAACACTTAACAAGAACAAAAGTTAAATACAACAACAAACAAAATATGACAATAACATAATAACAAGACAGGCAGAAAACAAAACAGAACAGCAGCCTATATACAATCACACTTATAGTTGAAGGTTTCTGTGACATATCATTTAAAATCATTAGTGCCTAGCTTCAACTGTTTCTGCAAAGCATTCCAGGTTGAAGGGGCTTTATAACGGAAGGCAATTCTACCAAATTCAGATTTTACAGCAGGTATAGTAAAAAGAATGCTATTTTTTGACCTGAGATTGTATCTATTGTTTTCTACCAAAGAGAAAACTGCTAAATAAGAAGGCAACAATCCTATCACTGCCTTATAAATAAAAATAAGCCAATGATGCTGTCTACGAATTGAGAGTGGAGGCCAACCTGATAAACTGTACGAACTACAATGATGTGTAGAATACTCGGCTTTAGTAACAAAGCATAAAGCAGAATGGTAAATAGAATCCAGTGAGCATAAAACAGACTTTGCTGCATGGATGTACAGAATATCTCCATAGTCTATAACAGATCAAAAAGGTAGCAGCAACAAGTTCCTTTCTTACTTTTAAATTAAAACAAGCCTTATTTCTATAATAAAAACCCAGTTTAACTCTTAGATTTTTTACCAGGTTATCTACATGGGGTTCAAATATGAGCTTTTCATCTAATAAAAAAACCCAAGTAATTATAACAAGACACTCTTTCAGTTTTCTGGTCATATAGAGTGATAATTTGAGGCAAATCCTGTACATTGCTGGAGTGAGTGAATAACATAAATTTTGTGTTTTTAGAATTAAGTACCAATTTTAATTTAAGTAATTTTTTTTTGTAGAACTGTGAAAGCATCCTGCAATTTCCTTAATGCCTCATATGGAGATCTAGCAGTACTGTATATGATAGTATCATCCACATAGAGATGTGCAGCTGCATCTACATTTGTACAAATATCATTTGTGCAGATTGTAAACAACAAAGGCCCCAATATGGAACCTTGCGGGACTCCAACTATTAGTTCTGTCTCCCCTGACATAATGCCTTCACAGGTGACATGCTGATATCTACTAGACAGATCATTTATTCAATAACATTATCAGACATGCCAATTTTAGACAGACATTTTAACAAAATGGTGCGATCAACTGTATCAAAAGCTTTTGAGAGATCAATAAATAATGCTGCACAAGATTCTTTACAATCAATAGCACTAACAGTATCATCAACTACCTTTGTGGCTGCTGTGATGGTGCTATACCCTTTCCTGAAACCTGATTGAGAAAGAGTAAGAAGATTATTTACTTTTAAAAAGTCCTTTAACTGATCACTAACCAATGACTCAAAAATTTTGGCTAATACTGAGAGCTTTGGACGATAATTGTCCATAACAGTTGGATCCCCTTTTTTAAAAAGTGCGCTGTCTTCCAAGATCGAGGTATATTGTTTTGTTCTAAAGATAAATAATAATAGCCACAAGTTTCAGGAGGAAAGGGTCAAACCCATCAAGGCCAGCTGACATTTTACAATTTATGTTTCGTAACGTGAATAAAACCTTCTCCCTTGAAATTAGCTCAAAAGTAAAGAGGTTTGAGCCCCAGACATTGGGGTGAAAAAACCCTGGAGATGAAAAATGTTCTTGCTCTGACTTAAAAAGGATTCCAGCGGAGGCAAAGTGATTGTTAAATAAATCAACTATATCTTTTTTATCTGTAATTTGTACATTATTCACATTTACAATTTTAGGAAGTGCTGAAAATGAAGAGTTTTGTACTGTTTTCATTTAATTTATAGTTTTCCAAAATGTTGTCTCATCAAGATAGAACTGTGACTTAACTTTGCGTATTTTTGTGGTACATTTATTTCTTAAATATCTCAAATTAACCCAATCATTTTCTTGCCCAGATTTCCTTGCCTTTGCCCAGTCCAAATCCTGTTCATGCAAAAGAGTGGATAATACATCAGAAAACCAGGGATTGTTCCTCCACTTTACTTTGAACTTTCTCAAGGGTGCATGTTTATTTAAAATACCCATGAATGAATCTTTAAAATATGACCACGGCAATTCAACGTCAGGAATTAAACAAACCTTTTTCCAATCAAAAAGAGAAATATAATGGATAAAAGCTTGCTGATTGAATAATTTAAAATTATTAGTTTCTTATAATACCAACAGCACAATATGGTCACTTATATAATTTGGGAAAATACCTATGTGTGTGCATTTATCTTGGTTATTAGTTAAGATCAAATCTATTAACATTGACTTTTTTGAGTCCTTTACGTTTGGACTCAAAATTTACAGAATCACAGTAATCTTTAAAATCCTGCGATATCTGTCAACCAATTCCAGTTCAAATAACCAAGAAAAATAATTTCTTTCTGATGTACAATATCTGCAAGTGCAGTTGAAAGTATGGATAAGGCTTCCTTATTAGCTGGAGGGGGTCTATAATAACAGGCTACAGTTGATCTGGTATTTCCTATAACGTTAAATCAATAGTCAGCAAATCAAAACACTTAGGAACAGTCATAGACTCTTAAAATTGGCATTTAGTCTACAATTTACATATATAACAACACCCCCTCCTTTGCTCTTCCTATCTACACGAAACATATTAACCATCAATGGCAATATCATTATCTGAGAGGGTCTTCTTCAACCACGTTTCTGATATAGCAATAATATCTGCCTTCGTAGACATCGCCCATATTCGAATATAATCAATTTTAGGCATCAAACTACAGACATTCAAATGAATAACTTTCAAACCAGGGCGACTTGAAAACTCGGAAGGAACATACAAACATTCAGGTTCAGGACCTGGATTTGATTGAATATTTCCTGCCATGAGTAACATCAATAATATGAGACGACGTTGCCACACATGTTTCGATACTTCGTCCTCAGACAAACATTTCAAATGACTTCACATTAAAATAACAATATTTTTCTTTAACCAAAAACAAATAAACTAAAGAGAAATCAACTTTAAGTCCATATTGAAACTCCTTTGTGAAACTCCTGTGTAGGAGTGTATGTGTGCAATGTACATTTTGACGAAACGTGTAAAGCGACAAATAATGTCCTTAGTGCATTTGGTATATTATCGTTCATATAACAGGTCTTTAGATCTAAAAGACAAAGACAAAGTAACCATATTACCTGCACCCATGGCAAAACAGACTGTTGGAAGTCCAACCACGGTGAGTCCAAAACAATCTACGCTAGTCAGCTAGACATGTTGTTCATGAAACCTATGCGACAATATGGGAATTGTGTGTGGGCAAGGGAATGGGAAATGGGGAAAGGAGATTTTGACTTTCGTCAAATTAACAAAGGCCTACTTCGAGGCTGATGTTTGAACAGGGAAGCTCCCAGAATAGATAGCAGATATAAAATGCAAAGCCGGTTATTTAACAAGACAAAAAGTAGAGTCGGAATTTCCAGGCTTTCTCATGAATGAAGTAATGAAGTCCTACATCAAGGCTGGCATTTGAGGAAGGAGAGTCACAGCTGTAGCAGATAAATGTAGAGACGGTTTTTGACAAAGTAAAGTAGAGTCGGGGTTTCCAGATTTCCTCATAAATGGACAGGTATCACAGCTATAGTCACTCAACCTTAAGCATTGTTAGTATAAAAGGAACATAGGGACAAAACAAGAGAGCAGGAGGACAGAGACGAGATGAGGTAGCCCAGACTACAATCATTCCGCCGTCTTGGATTAATGTATGTAACGTATAAAAAAAGACTGTAAAATAAAGTGTTACCTATGTTTTTTTCCTTTTAAACCTGAGTTTAGTATTTTGAAAAAAACAAGCCAAAAAAAACATGAAATTTCCGAATGATTTATTTGGTGATAATTTAGACAGCATGATTATTGCACAGGTGTGCCTTAGGCTGGCCACAATAAAAGGCCACTTTAAAATGTGCAGTTTTATCACACAGCACAATGCCATAGTCGCAAGTTTTGAGGGAGCGTGCAATTGGCATGCTGACTGCAGGAATGTCCACCAGAGCTGTTGAATTGAATGTTCATTTCTCTACCATAAGCCGTCTCCAAAGGCGTTTCAGAGAATTTGGCAGTACATCCAACCGGCCTCATAACCGCAGACCACGTGTAACCACACCAGCCCAGGACCTCTACATCCAGCATCTTCACCTCCAAGATCGTCTGAGACCAGCCACCCGGACAGCTGCTGCAACAATCGGTTTGCATAACCAAAGAATTTCTGCACAAACTGTCAGAAACTGTCGTCCTCATCGGGGTCTCGACCTGACTGCAGTTCATCGTCAGAACCGACTTGAGTGGGCAAATGCTCACATTCGATGCCGTCTGGCACTTTGGATGGGTGTTTTCTTCATGAATGAATCCCAATTTTGACTGTACAGGGCAGATGGCAGACAGCGTGTATGGCGTCGTGTGGGTGAGCGGTTTGCTGATGTCAACATTGTGGATCAAGTGGCTAATGGTAGCGGTGGGGTTGTGGTATGGGCAGGCATATGTTATGGACAACGAACACAGGTGCATTTTATTGATGGCATTTTGAATGCACAGAGATACCGTGATGAGATCCTGAGGCCCATTGTTGTGCCATTCATCCATGACCATCACCTCATGTTGCAGCATGATAATGCACGGCCCCATGTTGCAAGGATCTGTACGCAATTCCCGGAAGCTGAAAACGTCCCGGTTCTTGCATGGCCAGCATACTCACTAGACATGTCACCTATTGAACATGTTTGGGATGCTCTGGATCGGCGTTTTCCAGTTCCTGCCAATATCCAGCAACTTCGCACAGCCATTGAAGAGGAATGGACCAACATTCCACAGCCCACTATCAACAACCTGATCAACTCTATGCAAAGGACATGTGTTGCACTGTGTGAGGCAAATGGTGGTCACACCAGATACTGACTGGTATTCGAACTCCCCCAATACAGTAAAACTGCACATTTTAGAGTGGCCTTTTATTGTGGCCAGCCTAAGGCACACCTGTGCAATAATCATGCTGTCTAATCAGCATCTTGATATGCCACACCTGTGAGGTGGATGGATTATCTCAACAAAGGAGAAGTGCTCACTAACACAGATTTAGATCGATTTGTGAACAATATTTGAGAGAAATAGGCCTTTTGTTTACATAGAAAAAGGCTTAGATCGTTGCGTTCAGCTCATGAAAAATAGGGGCAAAAACAAAAGTGTTGCATTTATAATTTTGTTCAGTGTATAACGTGGGGCTTTGATTGCCATTCAAGTACTGTATAAAGCTGAATCATACCGTATTTTATTGTCTTACACCCATACAGCCAAGAACACTTCAGTATGTATTGCTTTTGAAAACTTGTATTTGTACTACATTTGTACACATATAATTTCTTTTTTTTTAAATTAGGAGATGAATGTGAAATTCAGACATCTTTGGCATGAGCTGTATGATATTGAACATTGGCAGTTGCTAGGTTACACTGATGCCAAGGAAGGAAGATCAAGGCAGGGCAGCTGCTATTGGCGTACGAGCTAAAAGGATGAAGGGCTTCAAGCACCAGATTTACAGTCTCATCCATCCTCAGAATTCCATCATCCATCACTCCATTGTGAGAAACAAATCCGAGTGTATCATGGAACAAATGCCCTGCAAAGTCTTCAATACCTTGTGTTGTGAGATTTACTAAACTGTACTTTAAGTTGGTGAAGAGGTTAAGTTATCATGAAATGTAATATTGGATATTATTGTTAGGGTTATGTTTTGTTTTCATGGACTTTTATTTTATCACGTTTCCTTTGTTCTCTATGTTCTTGTTTATCTGTCTCCTAGGTTACTGATTTGTTTCCTGGGGCCGGTTGCATAAACCACTTAGACTAGTCTTAAAAGTTAAGACACTAATGTTTTTCTTGAAGAGTGGTCATGATTTTTTAAAGTCTGTTACATAAAAAGGTAGATTGGTGTAATTTGAATTGGAAAAATGACATTGATTACCCCTTGGTTAACTGCAAACTAGTTCTTAAGACACAGTCTTAATATAGTGACTAAGTTTATGCAACTGGCCTCTGTTTGTTTCCATGATTTGCACCTGTGTCTAGTTTACATTCTCTTGTGTATTGCTGCATTCACATTATGTCGTAATTACCGAAAATAAAGCTCTGTATGCTTTCGAATTGTTGAACGTACCATATATACAGCCCTGAGTTTCTCTTGTGTCTGGTTCTTATCAATGTATAGCGATTTGATGCCTTATGTTTCTTTTGTGACTGCTCCAGAGATATGCTGTTATTTTTGTGTTTATACTCCATTGTTCTCCTGCGGTTTCTTTGTTTTTTTCATTAAAGACTATTAAAATATTATCATGCGTGATCTAAAACACACCAGCACCAGACAATTATATACTATAATATAATATAGGAAATATAAAGACAAAAACCTTGCAGTGGTGCATGTTTTTCACTAAATTTGTTGTCCAAATTAAATAACTGTAAATATAAAACACTCCAACTTTGAGTCTTACAATAAACTTTTATGTACTCTAGTTTTGATTCTCTTCTGCTAAACTTATTCTCGTCAGAAGTCAAGTCACCTTTATTTATAAAGCGCTTTATACACTACAGATTGTTTTAAAGCAGCTTTACAGTGATAACAGGAAAAATGATTCAATGATGGAAACAGAGTTCATTTTGGGTGTCCAGCAGCTCTAAAATAAAATAGTGTCATTGTTCAGCTGAAGTAAGTTTAGTGTTGATTCAGTTCAGTTGTAAAGATCATCAATTATTAAAGAAAAGGCTCAGAAACCTGGTTCATTCGGGGGACAAAGTTCTCCTCTGGCCAGTGAACAAACGCAGTGTGATTATGATTCAAGCTACATCACAAGTCAGAAATCACATTGTGGAATGGTGTAGCATTCAAATATTTCATCCAGTTCCTTTTGCTTGAAGATTGGATTCAACACGGCAGTATGGAGACGAAGCTGGTTATAGGGTCTGTGTGGAGGAGCTGTCTGGTCCTTGTGGACTTTAGAATAGGAATAGAATTAGAATAAGAACTGGTGCGAAAATTGAGCATACAATTGAGCATCTTTTTTATATGCATATAACATGTAACTATGGTCAACTGTCACCTGCCACCAATGGAGTACTTCAAACCCAAACTGAATATGTGATATAAAAAAAGCAAGTGTCCCTTTTCTAAGAAACTGAGACTATTACTTATAACACTAATCACCATATAAATATGCAGAACAGATTATCTACCTTAATAGTTTGCCCAATTTGCCTGGAAAACTACAATCAAACCAAAAATAGACACATCATAACTAGTCACAATATTTGAGGCTTCATGTGATTTCTTTTTTTATTCTCCTGTGGTTCAGTGACTGATTTATGCCTTTCATCCACTTTAAAAATGTTTGTTGAAAATGCATTTTCTAATTTCTTCAACAATGACTTTTTACGCAACAGCAATTAACACAACCAAACGGATTATGATTCATCTGTAATAACACTGACAAACTTGAATTGTAAATGAAGCCGCGCTAGAAGTTTTTGTTGCCCTCGTGATTGGGTTGATTGAGCTCTGTGGAGGAGTGTTTGGTCTCCGTTCTCTTTTTTCTTCCTTTTTTAATGATCTGACTCAACCACAGCTGGCCTCTCTTGAGTATTTAAACCCCGCCATGTCTTGGCACTGCAGAGCTCTGCTCACACTTTGAATATTCAGTCTATGGAAAGAAAAAGCACTATAGGCTTAACGAGATAGAGAGGGCAATTATGGAGTCTTCACAAGTTGTGAAATTGACTGAATGTGTTTTTAAATAATTGCACTGCCAAGGCTGTTATTGGCTGTGCTGCATTTATTAGTGTCATGTTAATTCCAAAGTCAATGTTGTAATCTGGGCGAATTTACCTGAAACCATAAACCCTCACAATACAACATACAATGAGATGTCTGAGCCTATTGCTGCTGGACATTAAACGAGAAGTGTGAGTTCACTGTTTATCTTGTTGGGCTCTAAATCTCATCAGCGCTTGTTTTATGCCTTGGGAATGCTATCAAATGAGAGAAACTCCAACCTTTTTTCTGTATTCACAATAGCAATTCATCACCATCATGGACTTTTTTGTGTTTAGGGTAAACAAACAACAATTTAAAACACTTTCTCCCTTCTTTTGTTGAACTCTGGTGACGCTTGATAACTTCCAAAGCAATTTGTAATCTATAGGCTGCGTGCCCCTTACTATTTTATAGGAGATATCCCTGTGCGTGGAAATAAGATGATAGAGGCTGTGTTTTAGATCACTCTTGTTCACATGAACAAACAAAGAACAATTGTATTAGTATTAACGGACATTAATAAATTCTGCTAATTACTTGTTATTCATGTTAGTTAATGCATTAAAAGGTTAGTTCACCCAAAAATGAAAATTGTGTCATTATTACTCACCCTCATGTCGTTCCACACCCGTAAGACCTTCATTCAGAACACAAATTAAGATATTTTTGATAAAATCCAATGGCTCAGTGAGGCCTCCATTGCCAGCAAGATAATTTACACTCTCAGATGCCCAGAAAGCTATTAAAGACATATTTAAAACAGTTCATGTGACTACATTGGTTCAACCTTAATGTTATGAAGCAACGAGAATACTTTTTGTGCGCCAAAAAAACAAAATAATGACTTTATTCAACCATATCTAGTGATGGGTGATTTCAAAACACTGCTTCATGAAGCTTTGAAGCTTTACGAATCTTTTGTTTCAAATCAGTGGTTCAGAACGTGTATCAAACTGGCAAAGTCACGTGATTTCAATAAGCAAAGTGTTTAAAAATTTAAATGGTTCACCACCAGGGGGTGTGACTTTGGCAGTTCGATACACGCTCCAAACCACTGATTTGAAACAAAAGATTCGTAAAGCTTCAAAGCTTCATGAAGCAGTGTTTTGAAATCACCCATCACTAGATATGGTTGAATAAAGTCGTTATTTTGTTTTTTGGTGCACAAAAAGTATTCTCGTCGCTTCATAACATTAAGGTTGAACCACTGTAGACACATGAACTGTTTTAAATATGTCTTTAGTAGCTTTCTGGGCATTTGAAAGTGTTAAAGGGGTGGTTCATTGCAATTTCTCTTTTTTAACTTTAGTTAGTGTGTAATTTTGCTGCTTGGGCATTAACAGTATCTGCAAAGTTACAGCGCTGAAAGTTCAATGCAAATGGAGATATCATCTTTTAAAGTTATGGCAGTTTAATACAAATGGCACCTCAATGTAATAATATTTTAACATGTTAAGTCATTTTCATAAAATGGACTGAACACAATAATGCAGTCACCTTCATTTAGCGGCGTCTCTCAGCACATAAAGCTGCCTTTAAAATTTTAATATTTTTTTACAGTGGCAGTCCAAATATTTTAATTAAAGAGAAACCCATTTTAAGCTCAAAGCAAAAGTCTGCTTTTCACAGTGATGCATTTGTATGCCAGTTGATGTTTTTTTTTTTTTTTTTTTTTTTTAGCTTGGATTAATTAGCTGGATTGTTGGATTGTAGACTGAGAAACATTGGATGTTTCTCTCAGTCTAGCTCTCTTCCTGCTGTGCTGCACTATTTGCATTAAGATTAACAACAACAGACCCCCTCAAACTGAATGAACCCCACCACCACCACATTCTGACAATGAAAGAAAAGACTGTTTACTTTCTGCAAATGATGCCAACCCAGGGGTAATGGTCTAATTCTCCTCTAATGGTTTCAGATAGTGTGCATATCTAATAAGATGAGCTCTGTTATTATACTGTCTGCATTTAAGGACCTAAAACTGAAAGTGCACTTTAGTTTACTTTTTTTTTTCTAATTTCAGAGATGAGAGTCTTCTCCCTCTCTCTCTCTCCATCACTCTCTCTACAGGATACCGTCTAGCTTTGTTTACGTCTCTCTCTCTCTTCCAATCCCCAGATACATGTCTTCTTGACAACCTGTGAGTGCATGCTGGATCCAAAATGTCTGTTTGCTCATTAGCATGTGTTTCCTTTGTGCTGTATTATTGAGAGGGTTCTTTAGATCTGTGCACAATGACATGAGAATTACAGTCAGCGGGTTCTCCCATTACTCCGAGTGTTTCCATATTCACTAAATGCAATCCCCTGCATTTATAAGCCTGTGCTCTGTTGCAGATCTGCTCTAGTTGCATTGCATCATTCATTTTATAACATGTGAATGCAATATCATTGCAGAGGCCTAGCATGTTAATTTATGTAGTATAATATCTACAAAGAAAAAGTGATGTAATATCACTTTTTCTTGCTAAGAATTTCAATACTTTTGGCCTCTACGGGATGTTGTCGTTTAAAAATGACGCTAAGAAAATTTAAAATACTATAAAAAAAAAATTAAAATACATTTAAAATCTATAAATAAAATTAAAATCTATTTACCATGTGCTTTACATTTTTGGCAACAAGGAAGTGAAGGAGATATTAGCACATGTTAGGTCACATGCAGTTCATTTTTAGACTATAACAAAATATCATTGTACATCCAAATATGCTTTCTAAAGTTTTTGGTAATTTTTCATGCACATTTTGTAAAAGTAGTAACTCAAAGATCAAAAAATCTGATAAATGACAAAGGCCCTTTAGGGAATAAATATTTTCTGTGCTGGCAGTATTGTTCAGGACTACATTTCAGGCAGTGAAGTTGCAACTGTATTTCTTTGCAGATAGTGAAAATGCATTTGAATGTGTGTAAAGTTTCAGACAATGTGCCAAAAATAATTTACCCAAATAAGTCAGTTATATGATGCATATATGGGCATACAATACAAAAGCTTGTTATGCAGTACGAGAACACATGGAAGCATGTTTTCAGCAGAGAGTTATAAATGTGCAAAACTTGGAATTTCAACTTTATTTCTTATAATTGCAAATAATATCAAAATGCCTGTAACTGAATTGGTTTAAATCTATAGTATGATATATTCAGTGTTGGGGATAACACATTACAAGTAACTTGAGTTATGTTATCAGATTACTTTTCAAGTAAGTATTAAAGTAATGCAAGTAATACTTTTTTTTTTGATTTACAACGAAATATCTAAGTTAGTTTTTCAAATAAGTAACGCAAGTTAGTTTTTCACATTTATTGACTGACAGCTCTCCTGTCCCCATGTTGAGAAATAAAGTGCAGAGGCGTTGTGTGAACATGATGGATATTGTAGTTCTAGATTAAATGTGAACATGCATTTACTCATCTCACTTGCATGAAAACATTCAGTATTCCTCAAAATTGAATAAAAAACAGTAAAATGCAAACTCAGAATTTTATGGAAACCTGTAATAATAAACTATATTAAATTTCACAAATATGCTTTTCAATATACTTTGTATTTAATCTCACTTTATTAACCAGTGTTGATCTTCAATGATCTAATTCAACCATACTAAGTAAAAATGACTTTAGATTAGATTTAGAAATAAGAGTGTTGAACTTCCTTCTCCAGTATCGTACTCGGTTACTAACGTAACGTAAGGTCTCCCTTTTTCCCCGCTGCTGAAGCCTTTTTCAATAACGCAGTGTAACTGCACCGTCATTGGTTCACTCATAGACAAGTTGTTGAACCAATGGCGGCGCGGCATAGCTGCGCGGCCTATGGCGACAAAGCGCGCGAATATTCCCGCCGAAATGGGCGGGGTATAGGGCTATATAAGCAGGCGTTTCGCCATAGGATTTCAGTGTCAATCGACTGAAGCGACGACCCTGAGCCGCAGCCTCGTGGCATGGCAAGTGACGCAGTACTCGTTCCGTATCTCAGGGAACCGAGGTTACGTTAGTAACCGAGTACGTTCCCTTTCGATACTTCACTCGTACTGCGTATGGGGAACGAATTCAACCACGCCGTGCCACGGCTGGGAACGATATAGCTTGCATTTGGCCAACCCAGAGGGGGGCCAAAAGGACAAGCGGAGGCAAAGCCTAACCGAACCCATGGTTACACTGAAGGAAGATACTTCCTATGGTGGCGTGAAGCGGGACTTGTTGAAGGCCGCTAATCACACCGACAGGACCCGAGCTTGTAAGGTCGGGACATCGAGGTGATAGAACCTGACAAAGGTGGACGGCGAAGACCAGCCGGCCGCCTCACAGATGTCTTGGATGGAAACTCCGTTGGACCAAGCCCACGAGGAAGCCATTCCTCTAGTGGAGTGGGCCCTGACTCCTATGGGGCAATTAGTGCCCAGTGAGGAGTAGCACAGGTTAATAGCATCCACTATCCAACGGGAAATGCGTTGTTTCGAGACCGGAGACCCTTTGGTGCGGCCGCCAAAACAAACAAAAAGCTGATCCGACTGTCTGAAAGACTGTGATCGGTCTATGTAGGTCCTCAATGCCCTGACTGGGCAGAGTAGCTGCAGCTCTGGTTCGTCCGCCGAGGGAGGAAGAGCAGAGAGCGAGACGACCTGAGCTCTAAACGGAGTTGAGAGCACTTTAGGGACGTATCCATGCCTAGGTTTCAGAACGACCTTAGGGTCACCAGGCCCGAATTCGAGGCATGCAGGGTTCACGGAGAGGGCCTGCAAATCGCCAACACGCTCTACCGATGCTAGTGCTAGTAGCAGAGCGGTTTTTAGCGTTAGGGGCCTGAGGTCGGCTGAACCCATTGGTTCAAATGGGGCTCCTTTCAAGGCCCTGAGGACCAACGAGAGGTCCCAGGAGGGAATAGTGAGAGGGCGAGGAGGATTCAAACGCCTAGCACCTCTCAAAAAACGGATCACAAGCCCGTTTCGTCCCACCGATTGGCCAGCAACAGGAGCGTGGAACGCTGCAATGGCTGCTAAGTAAACCTTAAGCGTGGAAGGGGAGCGCCCCATTTCCAAGCGTTCTTGGAGGAAAGACAGTATGGAAGATACGTCACTCTCCACAGGGTCTATGTTGCGTGTTGAACACCAATCAACAAAGACTGACCACTTCTGGTCGTAGAGGCGCCTCGTAGACGGGGCTCTAGCCTGAGAAATGGTATTAAGGACGTCCTCGGGGAGGCTAGTCGGCTCCCATCGAGGGACCAGAGGTGCAGAGCCCAGAGCTGCGGCTGTGGGTGCCAGATTGTTCTGTTTGCCTGAGAGAGGAGGTCCCGTCTCAGGGGAATCGGCCACGGGGCTCTCAGAGAGAGCCTGAATAGCTCTGAGGACCAAACCTGGTTCCTCCAGAGCGGGGCCACCAGAAGGACTCTGTGCTGGTCTTCTCTGATGCGCCTGATGACCTGGGGGATCAGTGCGATCGGAGGGAAAGCATAAAGGAGCGTGCTGGGCCATGTGTGGGCCAGAGCATCTACTTCCTTCGAGAAAAATGTTGGGCAATGAGAGTTGTCTTCTGAGGCGAAGAGGTCTACCTCTGCCTTCCCAAAGAGCTCCCAGATCGTGAGGACCACTTGGGGGTGGAGCATCCACTCGTCGGAGGGGATGTTGCTCCGTGACAACATGTCCGCACCCAGATTGTTCCTGCCAGGAACATGAGTCGCTCTGAGCGACTGAAGCCTCGGAAGAGCCCATTCCAGCAGACGTTTCGCCAGAGCGCATAAGCGGCTGGACGAAAGACCGCCTTGGTGGTTTAGGTATGACACCACCGTCATACTGTCTGACCGAACTAGAACATGACGTCCCGTCAAGTAAGCCTGAAAGAACTGAAGGGCTTTCATCACTGCTAGCATCTCTAGACAGTTGATGTGTAGATGGCTTTCCTCGGGGACTCTGCGCTGGAACCATACTGGATCCATCCAAGGTTTCAGGGCTAGAAGACAGCCCCGATTGACCTTGAGACACAGGCGGCCGTGCCGCCATGCGCTGGGAGGAACCCGGAACTTCAACCAGTACTGAAGAGGCCGCATCCGAAGAAGGCCTAGCTGCAGCACCGGGGAGGCGGAAGCCATCAGCCCTAGCAGCCTCTGGAAAAACTTCAGAGGGAGATAGGCTTTGTTCGTGACAGATGCCGTGAGCTGCTGAATTGCCAGGGTGCGCTCTGGCGAGACTACTGCCGTCATACGGACCGAGTCGAAAACTGCTCCCAGAAACGAGATTCGTTGAGTGGGGCATAGCGAGCTCTTGGCTAAGTTGACCCTGAGACCCAGGCATTGTAGATGGCTGAGGAGCACGGATCTGTGGCGTTCCAGCTCGACTCGCGAACGGGCTAAGATGAGCCAGTCATCGAGATAATTCAGAACCCGGATTCCCATCTGTCTCAGAGGGGAAAGCGCCGCGTCCATGCACTTGGTGAAAGTGCGGGGAGCCAGAGACAGCCCGAAGGGCAGGACCGTATATTGGTATGCCACCCCTTCGTAAGCGAATCTCAAGAATCGTCTGTGACGGGGGGCTATCTGGATGTGAAAATACGCATCCTTCAGGTCCAGCGAGCAGAACCAGTCCTCGGGGCAAATGTGCGCGAGGATCTGCTTCAGCGTCAGCATTTTGAACTTCCGTCTCATGAGGGAGTGATTCAAAAGCCTGAGGTCTAGGATGGGTCTGAGACTGCCATCCTTTTTGGGGACCAGAAAGTAGCGGCTGGAAAAGCCTGTCTCGCTCTCTGACGGAGGAACCGTTTCCACAGCTCCTTTTTCCAGCAACGACATGACTTCGGCCCAGAGGACATGAGCGTCGTCCGGATTGACCGACGTTTGAAGCACCCCGGCGAAGCGGGGGGGCCGTCGTGCAAACTGGAGCGAGTAGCCCTGGTTTACAATCCCCATGACCCATTCTGACACATCGGGGATGGCCTGCCAGGCCTCGGCCCGAGTGGCTAGGGGTTGAATAATGTTGGGTGACAGACCGCCGTTGAGAGGGTCGTACACCACGAGGGGTGGAAGAGGAAATTTGCTCTTTTTGTGATGAGGTAAAAATTTGTTCGCCGTGAAAACGGCGTTTGGAGTGGGCGCAACAGGTGTGGGCCCAGCTGTCACTTGGAGTATGTTTCCCACGCCCAGAAATAAACGAGGCAGAGGGGAAATTACTCGTGGGAGCTTTTGGGGTGGTCCGGTCGTAACGGGACGGTCCCCCATCCTCTTCCTGTCCGACGAATCAGGACGACTTCGGAGGCACCGGGTCCAGCACAATCCTGGGCCGGGGTCCCTGGCGCCTCGGGAAGGGAGGGCGCTTCGCAGGGCGCGAGCGCTGGCGATGCTCCTGGGGCGGCGCTGCCTGTTTTGCAGGTGGGGCTGGATTGTTCTGCTGAGCCGGCGCAGTCCTGGGGCGGCTAGACACAGAAGCGGAGCTGGAGCGCTTAGGCAAGAAATGCCTCATAGCCTGAGATGATTTCTGCGCGGCAGTAAAGCGCTCAGTGAAGCCATCTACTGCAGGCCCGAAGAGACCGGAAGGCGAGACCGGGGCGTCTAAGAAGGCCGTCTTGCCTAGGTCTTTGATCTCCGTTAGGTTGAGCCACAGGTGGCGCTCCAACACGACCAGGCTAGCCATGGAACGACCGATGGCCTGGGCCGCAGCCTTCGTAGCTCGCAGGGCAAGATCCGTGGCGCTGCGGAGATCTTTGAAGGCTGGCGCGTCGATTCCAGACTCATCCAGAGAGCGGAGGAGTTTGGCCTGGAATACTTGAAATATGGCCATGGTGTGGAGCGCAGAGGCAGCTTGGCCCGCCGAGGTGTAAGCCCGACCAGCCAGAGTAGAGGTGGTCTGACAGGGCTTGGAAGGAAGGGCCCTCTTCGTCTTCCAACCCACAGCCGCGGGAGGACAGAGGTGAGCAGCCACCGCTTCATCTAGGGGTGGCAAGCGCTCGTATCCCTTCTCCTCGGCGCCGTCGACGGCGGTGAGGGCGGAGCGGTGCGTAGTGTGGAGGCGGGCAGAGTAAGGAGCGCGCCACGACTTCGTCAGCTCTTCGTGGACCTCAGGAAAGAAGGGCGCTGAACGCTGGCGAGGTGCTTGGCGGCGGCCTGGCAGAAACCATTCGTCCAGGCGGCTGCGAGACGGCTCCTCTGGAGGGGCCCACTCGAGGTCCAGCTCTTCAACGGCCCTAGACAGTATGCGGAAGAGCTCGGCATCCATGCCCTGGCCATGCTCGATGGGTTCCAAGGGAGGCGGTGGAGCGGGGTCTTCCGGCTCGCCAGCCCAACCTTCCGCTTCGGAAGCCGCAAGAGACATGGAGTCGTCTTGTTCGTCGTCTGTTCCCCCGAATGAGACGAGGTCACTCGCTTCTGCGGAGGGACGCTGCTCAGGGCGAGAGAACAGAACGGGAGAGAGTTCCCTGGGAGGAGAGGGCGAGGCACGCGGGGGCTGGGCCGGCGTGAGCTCGCTCAACTCCTGGCGCTGAGTCGCTCTACCCCGCTGTCTTTTCCTCACCGGCTCGCGGGAGGAAGGAGACGGGAGGGCGCGAGCGGCGAGATCGCCCTCAGTGAAGAAGGCGACCCGCGAGCGCAGGGAAGCGAGACTCATACACTCGCAGTGCGGGCATGAGTCTCCAGCGAGCGCGCCGTCTGCGTGGGGCTTGCCCAGGCAAGCGACACACTCGCTGTGTCCATCGTCGTCGTGCAGGGGGGCCCTGCAAGTACCACATGAGTGGCGGGGCATCGTGAGACGCCGCTGCCGTGAAAACGGCAATTGGGTGGCTCTTTTAGAGCGGCGAGGGCCGCGGAAGCTCTTAGAGCGGTGAAAACCGCTGAAATTCGCTCTTTTAGAGCGGCGTTTAAGCCGCGGATGAAGCTCTCAGGCGGCGCGCCGGATGGCGGCAGGGAACACACAGGAAGCGGCCGGAAGCGGGAAGTGGGAGGCGGCGGCTCGGCGACAGCGCTAGAAGCTGCAGTCCGCGAGGGCGCCGGCGCTTTATTCCACCGGCGAGTCCAGGCGAGTCCAGGCGAGTCCGCTGCGGGAGCCTCTTCAGACGGCGGCGAGAGCAGAAGGCGGCGAGCTTCTTCGGCTTCAGGCGGAGATCAGCGAAGAGAAGTAGATGTCGTCGCTGAAGGAGGAAACACTGAAATCCTATGGCGAAACGCCTGCTTATATAGCCCTATACCCCGCCCATTTCGGCGGGAATATTCGCGCGCTTTGTTGCCATAGGCCGCGCAGCTATGCCGCGCCGCCATTGGTTCAACAACTTGTCTATGAGTGAACCAATGATGGTGCAGTTACACTGCGTTATTGAAAAAGGCTTCAGCAGCGGGGAAAAAGGGAGATCTTTCCCCATACGCAGTACGAGTGAAGTATCGAAAGGGAACCTTTTTTTCTTTAATCGACGCAGCTGAAAGGTTTGTTCGAGCTGCGCCCTCTACTGTACAGGTGTAAATATGCTTTTCCTTCAGCCTGAGGCTTATTCTTTTCACTTTTGGTGTGAAATAAACTGTCCCAGCAGGTAACTTTGTCTGATACCATTCCTCCCTGTCCTTCACTGCCACTTCTATGGCTATATGTCCGTCTATGTACACTTGGGGACATTTAATATTCAGCAGTATAATTGTTTTGACTGTACTGACTCTATTTGATGAGACCTGAATTGAGCTGGATGATGACATCACTGTTTTCTGCAGAGCTGCTTTATAGCTGAATTGAACTAATTTCATAATTGATGAACTTTCCACAGTTATTACACAATTTTTTAATATAAAAAACACTGAGCAGAACTGACTTTTGTAAACCATGGCTTTTCCGGTTCTAGAAATCACACTTTCTACCTCATAGAACCCTGGGACCCTGGGAATCAATTTAAGTCATCTTGAGGGATCTTTGGGAGTTTGCTGAAGCCCCGTTCAATGGGCCCTGAGCTCAAGGCTTGAGGCATAATCCATCCTTGGTTTTGGTACATTGCACTTGTTTGCAGTGTTTTACATAGCTTGTTGTCAATGACTTTTCTTACCTATTAGTCACAAAGACCATTTGTGGCTTTCTTCATTAGAGTTACACTACCTAGTTCTACAGATGTTATTTCACAGAGATGAAAGTGTGCACAGCAACAGGGAAAGATTTGTGGTTTGTTACTTAATTTTTTCAGGCTTGTATTCCATGGAGCCATTCCCTTTTAGTATACCCATCTGTTTTCCAAGTAGGCATAAGTCTCTCTGCTTCAATGGCTTCAAGCAGGTTTCTCTGCTAAGTGTTCCTCTAAGATTCCCAAATGTCCTCTTTTCTGATAATGAAGGTGGCAAATTGAACTTGAAATTCTCTAGGATTATCTAGGATTAAAAGGCCAATGCAGTTAGCCTTTAACAGCTCGAGAATCACACAAAAACTTTTCTGTAAAAATACATTAACGCAAAGTTTGGAAGCCTGCTTAAAGATCTGGTATTTTCTGACTAGTTCCACTAACATCAGCATATTTTCAGAAAGAAAGACAGAAACATTTGTTATTTTCAATATTTCTTTATAAGAAAAAAATAAGAGGTGAGTTAACAATAATTGATATAAGAAAAAAAAGGAGAAAATGGGTATATTTGCTAAACATTTGTATATCTACAGTATATATTTGTAGCTACAGTATAAGTCCCTGATATGAAACTGCAGAAACAGGGATAGTCATATTCATTCTTTCTGTAACAAGGAGAGAATCACACCTGCACCATCTATGGATTGTGGTCCATTTCCATCAGATTTTCAGCATAGCTCCAAAATTTATAGTTTTGTTCAGGCAGTGAAGTTACATATGTGCTTATATATTACATAGGTTTGGCAAACTGTAAGCTAGTGTCACAATTTGAGCCATAACATGAAATAAATCAGGTTGGATCATCAAAAAAGGTTAAATTGTTTTTCATCCAGCAAGTACATCCTTGGCAGTCTCAGTGCGTAGCCCCATAATTAGCAAATATACTGTCATAACTTTTTTGGTTTACACAGTTGCAATCCCTTTAACAATATGGAGCAAGACATTGATGTGTGAATTCTCTGTGCAGTTCTTTAAATTTCATGTAGGACTGTATTCCACCTCAGCAGTGGGATCAGACACTTAGGCTTCATCTGAAATCACATTGAGAAGGTACTTATTTTGAATAATTAATTACTTCACAACCACTAAAAAAGTATGTTCTAATAGTATGAATGTAATCCAGACCTACTACATTGTCATTATCACTTGACCTATACCAGCATCAGTTGCATCACTTCACTGCCATTCACAAATCCTCTCCCGTGGCCTGCAATGTAAAGTGTCTATCGTATGCACACTACAGAATCTCACCAAATCTCACCTACAGAAGTAGGCCATCCGGGTACTTTTTGCTTACTCTTTTATGAGTACTGTGAATTCAGACATACTTATTTTGTCACATTTTTTTATATACAGCTATGGAAAAAATTAAGAGACCACTCCAAGTTCAGAAATCAATGTTAAGTGGTCTCTTAATTTTTTCCATAGCTGTATAGTATGAAAGTGTGCAATTTCAGATGAAGTCTTTGTCTACAAGAGGGGTTTTTATATTATCAAGTGCTCCTGAAGATCTTAATTAGCTGGTTCAATTGTGTTTGATCAGGGTAGGAGCTGAGCTCTGCAGGTAGGTATATTTCTGGGAACAGGATTGGGTCTACAACATGGCTGACACCAAAGTCAAGTCTTCAAAGAAAACAAATACATTGGAATGGTTTCATGTGCTTAATAAACCAGGGTAAAGAAGCACTTCTTGACACACAGGTCCTGATATACTTTTTTTCTCAGTCTATAACTGTGCTTGGGTTTTATTTGTGGTCTCAATACAATAAGATGAACTTGAATACAAGAATTAAATGAGACCTGGAGATGCTATGTCAAGTCTGAATGAAGTAAATGTTCTTAGACCCTAAAGATAAACTGAAACTGTTGCAGCCAGTGAAGGTCTCAAAGATGTGATTTCAGTGACACTAAGGGGCGCTTCACACAGAGTGTGTTCTTGTGTTAAATTCAGCTAGACAGGGGCAACCGAACTGACCTGAAGACTGGTTTATAGCATTCCTGACCAGGCCTGGCACTAGCTACACCAAGGCTATGGGTTTGATTCCCTTGGAATGCACTCAAAAAAAATTATACCTTGAATGCAATGCAAGCTTTGGAAACAGTATCTCCAAAATGAACAAATGTAAATGTTACATTATTTTTTTCTACATTGTTCTTAATATAAACCCTCAATACACTTGTCCATATTTCTATGAACATATCCTGCCTAAATCCTCAGATTTGTTCTGTTTTAAAACAGTCATAACTTGATGTGGCATATTGGAGGAATAGTTCATCCAAAAATCATTTATTGACCTTAATGCCAAATATGACTTATTTCTTCTGCGGAAGAAAACAAACAAACAAAAAAACAGCGAGATGTTCTGTAAGGACAAATAACATCTTTCTATCAGATGGATGCAAGACCCTGTCCCTTGTGTGAATAGCCCCTAAGCAGACCTTTGGCTTTGTCAATGTAACACCACATACTTGTGGTACAGGTGCTTGACAAAATGGAACAAATGCCCATCACAATGAGGTTCTTGGGAGAAAAAGACTCAATTTTACTCTTTTCGTTTTCTCAATTTATCTTAAATCTACTTTTTCTATAACTGATTGTCAAAAAGTTGTATTCCATAACCAAAGAAGCAACAAACCTTGAGAAGTATGAGGATGGGAGGATTAGTCCTTCCCACATAGTCTGGTTCCAGACAAGAAACCCTCATGTACCTTGGCTGAGCCTATAGGGAATTTCTGTGTGTGAGAGAATTTGAGCGAAAGGGCATTCCCTCAAGCACGGAGCTTCAATCGCCTTTCATCACAAAGTTTCATTACTGTTCTCTGAGCTCATGCATGATTTAGCCACTGTTCTAACTGATCCTGCTATCAGGACATTGAAAGCCTCTCTTTCTCTGCCTCACTCTTTCTCCTCCTATCATTGAGCACTCTCCACACACCAACTGTCTTAGTCTAGATCTTTCCATATTGCATCAGCCATCCCCTCTTCCGCTTCTATGCATTGGACAGAGTGTGGCTGAGCTCTCTAGGGAGAGACATACCCTAGGTAGCCTCATACTTTTGAGTTCGACTTTGATACATCTGTTCATCCATGAAATATTCTATCATGTATTGAGTCCCATTTGGTCAGAGTCCTCACGATATGTTTGTCAGTGCACTTACTTGAGTGTAACCTACATTAGCCTCACCATGCGTAACAGACTATAGGGAAAATGAGAGTTGTAGTAAGTACAGGAGAGAAGTCTCCATGACTCATCTCTCGAGGGGTTTTCTGGGACAACCTCGGATGGCATTGCCATAACAGGGAGTGTGTGCTTTCACTGGCTCATTGAACTCATGCACCTGCAGATAGGATAGTGTAGGGAAGTGTTTCCATGACTAAAGAATTTCAACTGTGGCATTAACTGACAGGCACGTCAAACCGTAGTCTCAATTTTCTCAATGATCTCAACCATTGATTTGGACGGTGACAGTAAAGTGCACTCATCCTGTTCCCAGAGGCTACCGGGACTGGAGTCCCCATCGGTACTCAGGTCGTCATCCTCTTCTTCCTCATCATCATCATCCATGCAGGAGTCCTCATCGCATGATTCCATGTAGTGCAGACCCAATGCATTAATTCCAGAGTCTTCCGAGCTGGATGGAGAGGAGCAGTGGTCCATTTTAGGGCCTGAGATCTTCTTGTTTGGTTGATCGTGTTTAACAGTTGGGCCAGCTTGCCCTCTGTGCTGGTTGGTACGTTGGGGTGCAGGTTGAGATGCCGGCGTTTGGGGTTGGTGTGTGGGATTTGGTGTAGGTGGAGGCGGCCTTTGAACATAACACATCTTACCGTTGATACGTTTGACCATGTAATCATCCACAAAGAGGTCAGAGATGACGCAGAACTTGGGAGACTCTGGGCAGGGTGGAGCCTGGAACTTGGGAGCCGTCCTGAGAAAGCGCTCAGCCAGGGAGATGGACAGGTTCATGGTGTGGCTGTGACCTGAGGGGGCAACTGGAACCGGTGTGCTGGGAAGCTGGCATACACTGGTCATGGGTTGGTAGACGTATTTACCTGCAACGAGAAAAAGAGGAGATTGAACATTTTGCCTTTCGAAAGCAATGAATAACATTCAAAATATATATTCATATGTATCGAATACAACAGATGCCCTAAAACAAAGAATATATGAGCAGCAGGAGTCACTGATATCCTTGACTGGATGTGAGAGAACTAAAAAATAGATGACGAAAGGTGGGTTTGAGAAAAGTTAGGTTGAGCAAGAATACGTATACGTTTTTTCTTTTCTCATTTAACTCCATAGTTTTTGGAGCTTTTATGTGCGGTCAGTCTCTGTTTTTTATACATATATATATATTTTTTTAAAGATGTCATCGGACGTTTTTTTTACAAGATGTAATATAAATCTAAGGTGTCCCCTTTTAATGCCCCTATTTTGGGGCATTTTTAACTATGCACCGATATATAGGTTGCGGCCCCTTTAATTCTCGTGCTCCCCTGCCCACGGAGCCTCAAAATGGATCTTTACAAAGTGTTCATCATGCATACTGCATGCATGCGTTGGATTATGTGAGTATTGTATTTATTTGGATGTTTACATTTGAATCTGAATGAGTTTGAGGTTTTGCTCTGTGGCTAAAGCTAACATTACACACTGTTGGAGAGATTTATAAAGAATGAAGTTGTGTTTATGCATTATACAGACTGCAAGTGTTTAAAAATGAAAATAGCGACGGCTCTCGTCTCCGTGAATACAGTAAGAAATGATGGTAACTTTAACCCCATTTAACAGTACATTAGCAACATGCTAACGAAACATTTAGAAAGACAAATTACAAATATCACTAAAATATCATGATATCATGGATCATGTCAGTTATTATCGCTCCATCTGCCATTTTTTGCTGTTGTCCTTGCTTGTTTACCTAGTCTGATGATTCAGCTGTGCACATCCAGACGTTACTGGCTGCCCTTGTGTAATTGAACATGGGCTCATTGGGCTGGCATATGCAAATATTGGGGGCGTACACTTCGACTGTTACGTAACAGTCGGTGTTATGTTGAGATTCGCCTGTCGGGGGTCTTTTAAACAAATGAGATTTATATAAGAAGGAGGAAACAATGGAGTTTGAGACTTACTGTATGTAATTTCCATGTACTGAACTCTTGTTATTTAAATATCTCCTTTAAAAAGCAATTCTACTGCATTTCCCCAATACAGTGAATGGAGTTTGAGTGTGATGGCTAGGATTTCAAAGGAACTCCCTACAGAGATGGAATGGATTTTTTACTCTGGAACATTCTGAGGCCCAGCTTGCTGTAAGGCTGGAGTAAGAATTTCCATCTAATCCAAATCTCTACTCTTATTTAGAGGTGAAACAAAGATGTGTGGTATCTCAGATATCTGGTCTGAAACAGCATTTCTGTAGCATAACAAGCTTTTATCTGCTCTGTCCCGCTATTTTTGCACCTTCTAGATTTACCATTCATTTTAAGCCCTAAAAACAACACAGGCTCAATGGAAAAACGTACCTTTGTCAACATTTTTGCAAAACGCAAAATACATACCAATATGACCATATCACTGCAGTTTCTAACAGAAATGAACACTAGAGGCAGTAAAACAGCAAGCACTTTTAATTGTTTTCACACACAATTATGATTACAGGGCCAGATTATGGCTGAATAAAGACTTGTTTTCATGTGGCTCCTTGCACAATAATGAAATGACATCAAAACACTTACCATAGTGCATGATTTATAAACGAATATATTTTGGAGTTTGCATACCCAGCTCCATGTGTTCAGTTTTACTGATGTAACTGACAGCAACGTGTAATTCGCATGAACCAGATGTGGGACGGATCTGGGCCATGCTATGTTGCTGTCTGGGGTACAGAACTGTACTTGCTAAGCAAAGAGCTTGGGTAGGAGTCCTGTGAAAGACGAGTCACTATAAAAGAGCTCAAAGACAAGAGTTCAAAAACAAGCTAAAATGCCATGGTTACGATTACGTTTTTATGTCACATTTGCTAACACTATCGGGTAGGTTTAGGGTTTAGTGTAGGTGTACGATATTAAACGTGATGGAGCATTAAGCTTTTACCGTCACTCACCGGACATATCAATTCAGAACTGCGGTGATACCTACAAACACCAACGTAATAAATCATTGCAATATAGCTACACGTTCATCTATTCCGGAAAAAAAAAACTAAACACGCTTTTAGCACCACTCACTGGACATTTCACTTTGAAACTATTGTGAAACAGATGAACCAGGGCTGGGAAAAGCAAGGGAAAACACCTAAAATTTCCAACATCATTGGCTGACATAGAATGAGTTCTTATTACAGACATCAGTTGCAGATTAATGTAAAATATTCTGCTTTGCCAAACAAACTACTTTTCTGACAAACACATCTTTTTATGTCTTTCTGTCTGTCTGTCTACACACCCAACTTGTAATGTGATTGGAAGGCAATGAGAATCTGAAGATTAGATAAACACTGCATCCTCTGCAATGCTTCTTCTTTCAGTCTCTCAGTGCTAGATCTGCTTTAAATGAAGTCAGCCTAAATGCAGGTCTGCAAATTATGAGGACAAGGACTGAGAGGGGTTGTATAGTATATTCAGTATATAATAAAGAGTGTGTTGTTGAAGCCAGTAGCCTTGTGGGCAGTGTACTGACACATGGCGTGTTTGTGCTTCGGGCGACCTGAGTCTGAGCCCTGGCTCGAGGTACTTTCCAATTCTGCCGCTCTCTCTTTCCTACATCGCTTCCTGTCAAGTCTCTACTGTCCTATACAATAAAGGCAAATTTACCACAAATAAATTGTTTTTTAAAAAGATTGTCTAAAATTTAATAGGACAATAAAAAAATGTACAGGGATCTTGAATGAATCGGAATCATATGAACAGATCATGACATACATTTCATTCAAAGCATTTGACACAGGAGATCCACTTAAATAAGCTGTCTATATGCCCAGATTTGTCATGTTGGCTGTGGTGGGATGAATGCTAATCTGCTTCAGAGGGAGAAAATAAGACAGAGCAGGCTACCTCACTGATATTTCAAAAAAATAAAAAATAAAAAAAAATAAAAAAAAATGGAAAGAAAGTAAAAAAAGGCTTGTCCCAGTTAACCAGTCAAAAGAGCCAATACCTCTAATCCCACCATTCAGTATAGTCACTGCCATTTTTTTTCGTGACTGTATTTCTTTCACTTTTTCAACTGCCAAGCTACAGAATTTGAAGATGGATGAATGTATTTACATAACAATTGCCTCCACATCACTATGGATCTGAAATAACAGTTTTTGCAGTCAAGTGTGAAATGTGAAATGATAGATGTCTTGAGGCTTGTACAAAAACTCTGTCTCTCGTAATAATCACATCAACATCCTGTTGAGAACAAGTATTCTTCAGCCACTGTATTTGTAACCATCACGACTGTCTTTTCAAATTAAGCTTCTAATAAAGAAAGATTTTCTTAGGTACAAGGAAGCAAAAACATTCCTACTGCCCTTGAAAGGAAAAACCTGTGTATTATAAAAAGTGTGTGTCTATACTGTATTTTGTCCAGTAATTTCTATGATGAGATGTCAGATGTAGATCGACATCGGTTGTGTGTAATGCTAATTAACAGGAAAGTCTCAAAATAAAAAATAATAATATAATAATTAAGTTAAGTAACTGTACGACTGAACTTGATGGTTTCACAAGTTCATTATTTCTCATCCAAAAGCTTGGGTTCAGTACTTTAGGACTTCAGCACAGGAACACAGCACAATTTTGCAGCTGTTTAAAGTTTGATAATGAATACGGAAATGTGCAAAACTTTATTGAGATTTTTATTTTTTTTTTTTTGATTGATTTCGTTTTTTTTCATCCAATCTGTTGGCAATGTAAATTGTTAGACAAGCAAATCATTTGATGCTAGTCATAATTATCCTGCTAAATCAGCTCAGTATTTGGGTCATTCTGCAAATTACAGATAACAATGTACTACTAATGCCTGATGCAACTATATATTACAGTATGTTAAAAATCATTACACCATTACAAATCTTTGACCGTAAGTCCGTGGATGGGTTAGAAGTCTGTGCTAAGTGCTAGGAGGAGAGCACTGTACCTAATTGAACCATTTACACTTCCATAGAAAGATTCAGAGCTGCTGTTACCAGTATCTATCCTCATGTTTCATTCACACTTGATGAAATGATGAAAGCTAATGAAACTGGATACAACACTTTTTGGAGATTTTATACTTGGTATGTATAAATAAGTGGAATTTGAGTGATCCAGCAAGTATTGCATTGAGTTTTATCAGTGAAGAATCAGTAAAAGTCGACTTTAAAAACTTCTGCTGACAGTGTACCACAAAATGTGTGTGTCTACAGATAAGAACTAATGACCGTTCGTCTTTTTGGCTTTGATTTCTTTTGGCCATACAAATATTAGAAAACAAAGCCTGATGTACAATCAGGGTTTATGGGCGGATGTGACCAGGACTTGCCATATCCTGTTTTACACACATGCAGTCTGAGCTATCAGAAATGAAAACTTCAGACTGTAAATGCAAAGTCCTAGATTAACTTAACTTGGAACACAGTGGCAGGAAAAATGGGTTCTTTCTTACTCATCACAGTCAGTCCAAAGTCCGTGAACATGTTCGAGTTTAATCAAAATTACAAAATTAAACACAAATCTTGTTGGTTCTTCTTGTATCCTAGAATATAACACTTATTAAACCTTTATCCTGTGTTTCCTTAAACGTCTAAACACAAGTTTTATCCATAAAAGACAGCAACGGTAAGAAAACTGTTTCTCCCTTACTTTTCTGCCTGAACCCGTTCAGTCTCGCGTAACACCAAGTGGGCGTGGCAGTTAAAGAAACAGAATATAAATTATACATACAGAAAACATAAGAAATAATAATAATGATACAGGAAATATCAGAATTGCCTTTCAAAGAAAATCACAATTACATTTGTTATTACTTATCAACACTTTAAACAAACAAAATATACAAGTTATTGACATATCAAATTGGCTCTTACACAGACTATAAACTTCAATCTGATTCAGTCGAGTCACAATTTTGACTTAATCGCAGTTACTTTTGGAATAAAATTATATAATGCAAATCAGCAACTTCTAAACATTGCTCTAAACATTGAACTACCTATTAATTGCAAACCAATAACGTGAACTTTTGTCTGTCTAGTGTCTGGACTTATGATAGCAACCTGTATCGTAACAACTGTTCACCAGAGGAGAACTGGCCCCCCGACTAAGCCTGGTTTCTTCATTTTAACACCTATTTGCCACCTGTTTGCACTTAGTTGGGGACACTTGACATTTAACTTGACATTTGATATTCAACAGTGCTTTGATCTGCCTGCATTGACACTATTCTTTAAGAGCTATGTAAATAAAGGAGACTTGACTTAACTTGACTCTAGTGTCTACAATATTTTAAAGTATGTTTTTATTGTATTTACTGTATTCTTATATGTGCTTTGGTGCTGGTGTGGTTGTTTTGTGCTGATATTGTTGGTTAATCACTGGCAAAACTTAGTTGGTGAAGCTTATCAAATAACATAATGATTTTGATGTTTCATTAAAAAAGTCTTTCTGGTTAAGGTAGTTAAGCTAGTTAAAAACAGAACAAAGGTTGATGACCAACTATGGTGGTCTTTCTTAAAGATTCAGCGTATAGTGCTAAAGTATTACTTTTCACACAAACAAAAAGTTTTTTTTTTTCTAGGACCCCAACAATCAAAATACCTTACTTTTTGTTCCGCAGAGAAAGGAAACGTATACAGATTTGGAATAAGGGTGAGTAAATTCTGCTGTGAACAGACATGGTCCCTATGAACTGCCATTGTACGGAAAAGAGTTGTGCCATGATTCTTAAAATATCCTGTTTTTGTGTTCCCCAGAAAAAGAAAGAAAAAAAAAACATATGGGATTGGAAAGACATAACAGTGATAAAATAATGTTCTGTCTGGATGTACACACTTAAAACCCTTTTCACTGTAATAGCTCTACTCTCTCTCTCTCTCTCTGCAGTGTATACTTCATTTAAACAGTGAGTAGCTGCTATCACAAAGACAAAAGTCTGGAGGCACATTTACAAAAAATATAGCACAGACTGTCAAAAACAACCTGGTGAGTGTAGCTGCCTTTTCAGACTGTGTGAAATACACATTTTGATAAAAGGCTGAGAGAGAACCCTAATTAGAAAAGTGAAGTCACAGATGAGAGGAGATGAGTCCTACACTCCTACATATCTCTCTGTCCTGATCGTCTGTAATTACACATTGGACTGGTCTCATAGAAGTGGGTTGAATGAAGACTGATGATGAAGGCCTTGAAAATCCCTTAGTGTGAATCATTCATCAGGATTAGACAGGCAAGGCCATGTTCACGCTTAGGCCTCAGCTCAACTCAGGTAGAACTCTCCCTCTCTGTCTCTCTGACTCTCTCCCTCTCTGTCTGTGTGTCTGATAGGTTTACTAGCCAGTCCAGGCTGGCTTCAAGAACAGACTGAGCATCATCTCATGCCGTGCTTATAAGATGTTACATTGAGCATCATAAGCATCATATTAATTTTTAGCAATAATTTGAGCAAGATAAAATTTATTTAGGATTAATCAGATTCAGACTCCTGAACATCATCACAATCATTATTCTTGTTTCCCCTAAATAACATGTTGGACCCATCCAAAAATTATTGTGAGAATACTTTGAAGGGGTCCTAGTGGTTAACTTACAGCTTACACCATATGTGCTGAGGGGCCTGGGGCCCCTAGTGATGATCTTACACTATATATAGGCTGATGACCCTAGGAACTCTAGTAATAACTTTCAGTGAGCTGAGGGCCTTGGGAACTGGCTAGCATACAATGTGCTAAGGGGCCTGAGGCCCCTAGTAGTCAGCTTACACTGTTACCCCTTTTCCACCAGAATGGTTCATGTTCTGGAGCCAGAGCCTTTTCTCGGCCAGGCGGACTGGAGACTGTCGCGAACCGGACGCGTGTTTCCACAGACTTGAGGAGCAAACAGTGACGTAACTCTACTATGTGTTGTTTACCTGCTTATAACCAGTCAAGCACTGTCAAAAGTACCAACCGCGATACTGAGTCTGTACTGAAATTTTCAAAATGTGATGCTTTGAGCACTGTTGAGCGGATTCATAAACACCTCTGATTGGCAATTGTGTTCACGAGCTCATCAGACATGTCTGTGATTGGCTACAATCATCAACGCTTCAAAAACATGTTGTAAATAGACATCAATGATGCTCTTCACCAAGCACTTACACAGATACATGCGGGACGGGAACGTTTGAAAGCAGGCATCTATCAGCGGACCGGTCCGCTGAAAGATACCTGCTTTCATATGCTCCCGCTTTCAAATCCAAACACTTCTGTGTGCTTTCAAATGCTCCCATGCGTTGATCATTGTAGCCAATCACAGATATAGAGGGTATGCATGTGACGTCACCGCCGGCCGTTGTGACTGCAGTTACGCCCACTGAGTGGCAGCATTGGTTTTCAGCATGAATGCTGTGAAAAACACACAAAACACATTCAAAACGGGAAAGAGCTTTGACTGTACAAATTGATTTGACAAAAAAAAGGTATACAGGCTGCTGAAAGCGACAGAAAAGAGAAGAAAATGGATTGCTGCAATTCACAGAAACAACTGAACTCCAGGCAGAGAAACGTGGATTTGCAGTTATTTTGTGTCAAAATGTTGGATTTTGGGGTAAAATCATATTGTATTGTTATATCTACTCCTCAATTAAACATTTACCATCTTATATTCTGCATAATTCGGTGTTTTTAAACACTGACAAAAACTATACAAGTTTTAGGGCTGGACGATGTGACGATAAATATAACATTGATATAAGTGATCACTTGGATTCATACCTAGGCTACCTTTTTTTTTTTCGCTTTATTTTAGATTTACTTTATGTGTTTCCCCGGCGTCGAAATCAGGCACATATAAATGTCAAGAAACACGATTTCTGGCTGCATGTCAATGTCCATGGATTAGGGTTCTTTGAAAAGTTGTAAGGAACACTATCGAGTCCAACCTCTAGTGTAATTGTTTGTTTTACTCGCGTTTTCACAGTTTCCCTTTTTAAATCCAGTCATACAGCAGGCTCTTTTGCCACTCAGTTCAGCTGTTCCGGCGGGAAAGTGACGTCAATGCATACCTTCTATATCTGATGAGTGCGTGAACACAAAGGCCAATTAGAGGTGTTTACGAACCAGCTCAAAGCCTCACATTTTTAAAATTTCAGTACTTCTGTTTTGATGTTCACAGTACAGGAGTGATTCTAGCGATACGGAGTGATTCTACTCTCATCTGTCCTTTTCGGCGATGAACTGAAACCGTTTATTCACTCGCACACTGGGTCTCCCTCGCGCACAGAGTTTTATTTAGATGTAAAGAGCAATGTAGTGCAACGTTATTACATTGCTCAACGAGATGGCACCAGTATTTTTTTCCAGCTCCGTTCGCAACCAGCTAATTTTTAGGGCTGGAACTGAACTGATCTTTCTGGCCTGGAACCCCATTTGGGAATTGTAACTGTGGGAAGACTGTAACTGTGTTGGTGAAAAAGGGGTATGTACTGCATGTGCTGAGGGTTCTGGAGCCCCTATTGAATCAGCTCACTTTATCCATTCAAGTGCTTACGGTTTCATGAGGTCAGCACACACCAGTGTTATTTTAGTTTCTATTTTACTTTTATTATATTTTCTATTTTGCTTTTATTATAGTTTTATTAATATTAGCTTTCATTTTTATATGTTTGGTTTTTCAGTTAATATTTATGTTATACTTCATTTCAGCATTATTTCAATCAACAGCAATGCTCTCAATAGTTGGCTGGGAGGACCCCAGTGCATGACACCTAAACTCATCCATCCATCCATCCATCCAGAGAAAGATGACATATTATTACTGTCATTATCAAGGCTAACTCACAGTACTGATGTGCTATGACCTGCCCTACAGCCCACTGAGAGAAACTTAGCACTCTCACCTTCTTTTTCATCAGAGCTTGACAAGTGCTGAAAAGCATTACAACGCCCAGAACACCAACATACTAGGGCCTCTGGACTGAAGCATATCATTATGTTTTTTGCACTTTGGAGGGATGTCATTCATATTAAATCTCAGAGACATCTGGTGGCTGCAAAACAACAATTTTAACAAACAGAAATAAAATTCCACTAAAAATCTAACCACACACAGCTGATTCAGTGAACTCTTAAAAGCATCCTATATGTTTTGAAGTCCCCGAACGGCATATCTTTCTGCTAAACCTTTAGGGAGGTAAACAATAACAACGCCTGCTGTGTTTACGTGATGCACCCAAATAGCAAAGACAAATAAAAGACAGAAAAAGAGGAATACGAGAGCGGAAAACATCAGAATTCCCCAGGGTTTGCAGGGAACTCCTCTAAAAGATTTATCTCAAAGGACAAAGCCAATCTGTATTCAGTTATTCACTCCTGCAAGTGTGTAAAAATACATTTCTAACTGCCTCTGGGCTTTATACTGTACAATGACTTCTTGTCCCCATGTGAGACTAACAGACAGTGGTATTGTACAGTATCTTGGGATCAGTTTTTGCATAGCTGCAAGGTCTCTGCAGCATTAAATATGTTTCTCCTGAACTTTGCTAATACACAGAATATCTGTTTAAATATACAGAATGTATTACAGTACGTGACTATAGAATTCTGATGGGTCTGTATTCTGAAATCAAATATATTTTTGTACAATGAAATGTAAAATGTATAAAATCTGTATAAGAAATTTGTATCTTCTATACTGTATGACTGTATTTTCATGTGTCCTGTAGTTTCTCCTATGGTCTTTTTCTTTTCTCATAAAAAAATAATTTAAACTTAAATCAGTAGTTCATGTCCATGTATTTGTTTATTTATTTATTCATTCATTATTCAGTTTGTAAGTAGCAAAAATGAAATATTCAGATGACCATTATCACAAAATATACCCTCTTAAGACCTGATGCCTGCGGTTTATTTTGGGATAATGGCCAGCTGATTGCACACTATCCCTCATCATGCAAAGAATTAATACCTTTCTCCTGATGTCTCACTGTGTCTTCTAATTATCATTAAACTGACCTAATCAGTGTTTTTTAGCTGAGAACCTGACAGAGTTTCTGTATAATACTGGTATTAACTTTGTTGGGTCATGAAAGAAGACACAACTCATGCAATTCAGCTCACAAGTAGGACAAATGTCAGTCAAGCTCCCGGGAGGATCCTTGTCATTCCATTTTAAACAGCACCGGTTCCACCTGAGAGCCTGCGCTGCACTGAACGAAGTATCAAATTATTATTTAGCATGTTTACATAATGCTAGTGTTGCAAACATAAACATCCTCCCTCTAATGAGAACAGATAATGGCTTAATTACTGTGACAACTGAACGTTACAGTTATGCTGTGTGGGTGTGTCTGGGACTTAGCTTTGCCACTAATGCAATAATTCCTGTAATGGCCACACCCTACAGGATGTTGAATTGGAATGGCAGCACAAAATTACACATTCTTCTTTTTTTCTGCATATTTATCTCTTTACATTTGAATCCCTCTTAATTCTATTTCCTTACATTTAAAGGGTTAGTTCACCCAAAAATGATGTCATTAATTACTCACCCTCATGTCGTTCCAAATCCGTAAGACTTTCGTTCATCTTCGGAACACAAATGAAGATCTTTTTGATGAAAACTAAGAGCTTTCTGTCCCTTCACAGATGCAACTTTGATGCTTCAAAAAGTTCATAAAGAGATTGTAAAACTAATCCATATGAATTGAGTGGTTTAGTCCAAATTTTCTGAAGAGACTTGATCACTTTATATGATGAAAAGTTTAATTTAGGCTTTTACTCACACATAAACATTGATCAGCGAACATAAACAAAAGCTCAACTGAACCTGCTTGATGCGCGAGAACAAACCTCTTGCGGAAGCTTAAACGTGCTGCGTAACACACGAGATTGAACCTCATTGGTTCTCGCACACCAAGCAAACATGCTTGAGCTTCTGTTTACCACAACTGATTTGAGTTGATGAATGAATGTTTATATGTGAATTAGGGCTGGGCGATATATCGAATGCTTTTGTCACGCGCATTTCGTCAGTAACGCCGGTTCCCTGATTACCGCTAAATCGCCATCACCTGCTTTCAAATGGAGCGGAATTTAATAGACAGAGCCGTAGTTCACTGACAAGCCACGCAATATCGCGTTCAATATCGACGGTGATTCATAACCACTCAATTCATATGGAGTAGTTTTCTGATCTCTTTATGAATTTTTAAAGAGTCAAAGTATCAGTTGTGAAGGCTGCCTATGGAGGGACAGAAAGCTCAGATTTCATCAAAAATATCTTAATTTGTGTTCTGAAGATGAACAAAAGTCTTACAGGTTTGGAACGACATGAGGGTGAGTAATTAATGACACAATTTTAATTTTTGGGTCAACTAGCCCTTTAAACTGCATTTCTGCTGGTGCATCAATTCAAATTCAGGAATTTAATCGGAATTTAACTGGCATTCTCAATTTAGTTTTGAATGGTGGGTGAGACTGATGTTGTACTTTGTCATTTTACATAAAGTGAGGCTAAAAGCTCAAAGACTTGACCACTATCATTTTTGTTCTGAAAGAGAAAGCTTGAACTTTAAAAAAGCAAAACCAAAGCTGAGACCTTAAAGCTTGGAATAAATTGTGCTGACCTTTTAAAGCTGAGATAAAAAAGCCCAACTTAGCAACATGGCCAGTCTAGCGCTTGACCTATGACAGAGCTATGTGAACTTCCTGTCATATCCTGATTAATTTCCTTTTCAACTTGTCAGTCAGAAAAGAAGCAAAACTGTTGAATGTATTTATTTCAGAGCTCCAAGACACAGACACCTAAAGCGTTTACGTAGCTAATCGAAAAAACTAAGTCAGGTACATAAGATTTTTGACAGTTCTCCTCCCTCTGTTTTAAAACTAGGAAGGAGTTAGTGAAGTCAAGATGTGAGGTTTGACTCAAACACGCCGTTTAGCCAAGAATGGTTTTGCTTGACTGTGGACACTGGCTTCACAGAACCTCTCTTTCATAATTAGTCAGAATGATGTTGTGCCAGTCTTAAACAGGAAGCGAGACTTAAGAATCAGACAGTCTGTTGGCAGAAACACTGTTCTGATGCAACTGCACATCGGAACCCACAAAAACTTAGCAACCTCAATTGCCCAGAAGAATAAGAATTTTCACTAAGTGTTTAAAAAGCTTACACTGATTTTTCTCTTTCTTTCTCTCCTTCTCTCTCTTACAGACAGACATACACAGTACACACACACACACACACATTTGGAGATAATTATTTCACAGAGAGGTTAAAGGAATCTAAAGAATCTGCACCCTCCTTCACAGTCACATGACATTTGTTAGCCTCACAATGACGGCCATTTTTATCAGACACCCCTGACACCAGAAATGGCCTGATCCTATCACTGCCTTATAAAGACATCCCAGTGTATCCTCAGCTGTACTCCTCTATTGCCTTCCTCTATAATGTACATTCATTATAGTCATGAGTACAATCTTAGCAAGTTTCACTTCAGTTGTAAAGTCCCTATGAGGCTTTATTTCATGAATTAAGTAAGTGTTGTAACATCTCTATAACCAGTGACAAATTTTAATAAAATATTGCTTTAAGAATGTCTGTCTGAAATGAAATCAATATATTATACCATTAAATATTTTGTAAATAAAACAAATTACACAAAATATCATGCATACATTAAACAATGTAACTTGCTAGACCTTGCACTGCTGGAAAAAAATGAGCAATAAATTAATTTACTATCTGTAAATGTCATTGAAATGTCAATTATTCCAGATGAAGGCGACAAAGGGATTTTCAGGCACCTTGCAAATTATTGTTTTTTTCTTTTAAACAGATGTGCAAAACATTAGAATCAAACCATTGTATACTATTTAAAACAATGTTAGGTTATATAATGATAGTTGGGTTATATAATGATATTGATTTCTTGAATTTGAATTCTTCATTTCTTTTTCATGGCTGAAATCTCAAGGAACAGGTTTGTCATCGTATTTTGAGAAAGATCCAGGTGTCTCTTTGAATTAGCTGTACGTCAAGTTACTGAAAATGCATAATGCCTTATACTGTAGTCCACATTTAGCAGTTTAGAGCTGGACAATGGAATTGTATGTGAGTATAGGCCTACTGTATGTGAGGACCTCGGTATAAAAAAGAGAGAAAGAAAGAAAGAAAGAAAGAAAGAAAGAAAGAAAGAAAGAAAGAAAGAAAGAAAGAAAGAAAGAAAGAAAGAAAGAAAGAAAGAAAGAAAGAAAGAAAGAAAGAAAGAAACAGCTCCCTCAAATGGTAGTATAATGCGCATCTGATCATGGTTAATCTCCAGAAATTGATGTCTAACAATATAACAATAAATAAAGTTGTCGATTACTAATATGGCAGGTGGTGCTGTGTATGGGTGAACATGA
This sequence comes from Chanodichthys erythropterus, assembly GCF_024489055.1. Classification (NCBI taxonomy): domain Eukaryota; kingdom Metazoa; phylum Chordata; class Actinopteri; order Cypriniformes; family Xenocyprididae; genus Chanodichthys; species Chanodichthys erythropterus. The sequence continues at coordinate 26,608,420 of NC_090232.1, forward strand.
TTTCACCAAGTACAACATGTTCCTGGATCAACATCTTTGTTGATTCTGGAACAACATTCCATTCAATCAATCAGATTTGAGGCACAAGTTTACCATTTATGTCAAGTTTAGGCTTACAACCTGGGTTAGGTGCTTCCACAACAGTGTTATTCAACTATCATTTCCCTCTGATTTTAGGGATAAGTTATGGGTAGGGTTAGGTTTAGGGGTTGGGAAAAGGTTAGGACTACATTTTTGGATAGGAATGTTGTTCCAGGATCAACAAAATATGTTGATCCAGGAACATGTCTTACTTGGCAAAATAACGGTGATTTTGGTATTTTTTTATATTTCGCTTTTTTTTTTTTTTTTTTTTTTTTTATTATTTATTTTTGTCATGAAAATCATAAAGACCCGATGTATTCCCGTTTAGGCTAGCCTACTTAAAGGTAAAAGTGATTTAATCGATTTTTAAAATATTGCTTAGAAGAGCTGAAACTAGATACACATTCACAACCAGTGGTGGTACTGTACGTCATATCTAAGATGTCTATGCATCATTTATCGACTTGTTTAATATTTCATAAGTGACACAAACGCAAGATTCTCCATCCCTCTGAGATATGTGATAAGCATTACGGTCTTCTTGACCGAAATACAAAATACATAGTCCCTACCAGATTAATGACCTTTTTATGTATGATTAGCAAAATACCTAGATATATGTTTTTTATTGAATACTGATTATTTTGATTATTTCACAGCAGGCCTACAGTAAATTTACATTTTAAGGAAGGCTACATTTTTAAAACCAAATGTTCCAGTCGCAACAGTTTTGACTAGCTACAAATGCTTGTCTTATAATTTATATGCATCTAACAACAACTAAAAGACAAATAATTGTAAGAGCCTACATTCTTAATAATAAAGGTTCCAAAAGGGTTTTTTCCCCCAGTGACGCCATAGAAGAACTATTTTAAGTTCCCCAAGGAGAATTTCCGTTTTTCTTAGTGTGAAAAACATTTTAATAATTCCACTGTAAAGAACCTTGTGCAGATTCAACGGATGTTAAAGGTTCTTCACGGAACCATCAATGCCATATAAAGAACCTTTATTTTTATACTGAAGCTCTTCCAGTTGTTATAACTGTATAGGCTACTGTCAATATGTGCTAAATATGCACATTTGACAGTATACGGTTATAACAACTGGAAGAGCTTCAGTCGTAACCCTTAAAAATAAACTAAAGAAACTCTTATCTGACGTCAGCGTTCGTGAACTCTGAAGGGAAATGGGAACAAAAGAATTTCCCTGAGACTGTGCAGGAAAGCTTTGTTTTATTGCAAACCAGAGGTGCTATGATCGGGGGGGAATTATGTTTAGAAAGCTTGCGATTTGTCATTTACACTAAAACATTTTTTTCAACATAACCTCTTTTACTTGCCAAACTGAGCGCTGACCTATTAAACTCCTCTTTGTGGGTGATAGTTTTAAGTCTTGAGGCATTTCGATCGGATCATCCAGTATATAGCCTACTGTTTATTCTGAGCAACTGATAGTACCTCTCTATCCACGTCTCAACGATGCTGAATGCGTGTACTTACAGTGGCACCAACCGAGATGACAGCACCAGTGCAGCTTGAAACACTTCCCGTGGCTGTGTGTGGCGCAGATGGATAGTCCATCGCAGGGCAGAAAGTCCGGTCGCCCTGCGCAACTCCTGGCTAGAGCCTGAGCTTCATCTAACTTCTCACTCTTCTGTCCGCCCGAAGCGGCCATCGCGCACGGATCACACCGACAAAGCCCTCATCAGCACCGTGCGCTCGGAGAAGATCAGATGCGCTCAGCGTCGCCTGTTTTTCAGTTCGAAAATAAATGAACAAAAGTGGAGATACGCCCAAGACTTCGGCTACCCAAGTTCCACTTCTAACTCTTATACAAAAACATCTTGTTTCCACTCGATTCCCCCTTTAAAAAAATAATGTTGCATATAAGATCGACGCGTCCGTATAAACAGCTTCAGATCGGCACGGAGACTGATGCTTATTGTCGAAGACGGATTTTCCGTTTCGCTCCTGCGCCGTTGATCCCCGCCTCTTACTACATCTCTGTCTCTCTCTCTCTCTCTCTCTCTGTCTGTGTGTGTGTGTGTGTGTGTGTGTGTGTGTGTGTGTGTGTGTGTGTGTGTGTGTTTATGTTATGAATTCATGCGCGCATTTCCTCGTCTTGACTGTATGTGAAATAATCACGGTTATCTATAAAACAGTCGTCAAGCAACGATTTTAGACTCTAAATTTTAGAGTTCCTCAGACCCTTGAGTTTTCAGAAGAACGTGAAAAATGGAACCCACAATTTCCTGCGAGAACTTAAGCAGCCAATAGTTTATAATCAAAACGAACTTGACTTTTAAGGCACTTGAAATATTAGTATTGGTGATAAGTTCCTTAAAGTAAAAAGGGTTTTTGACCATCTATTATTATGCTGTGGTCGAATCCTAGGCAAAGTGTGATCCAATACCAGTCATCTATGAGAAAATATTGGTAAAATTGTCTTTTTTAAAAAATGGTTTGTATGTTGTATGTTTCTTTTCTAATGGACCTTGCGTCTGGAAATAAATGTTGAATAAATTAATGAAGTATAGGCCTGTGGTCTAGTCTGAATTATGTTAAACTATGATATAGTAGAGGGGTGTCCAACCCTGCTCCTGCGGGCCACTGTCTGGCAGAGTTCAGCTCCAACCCCAATTAAACACACCTGAACCAGATAATTAAGGTCTTAGGCATATTAGAACCAAAGCTCCTGGAAGGCAAGCCTGCAACCTTTAGCCAAAAAAGCATAACGGCTAATGCTAACACTCCAGCTGTGGCGGTACGCAGAAGAGGAGAGCAGATGCCATTACATGATATGAGAGGTGCCGCACATGATTAATTTAGCCGTTACGCTTTCTCCATTGGTAAGAGATATATACAGACCCTCTCATCTCCTATAATATACAATCTCTGCAGGAACCTTCTAGGCAGGTTTGCTAAAGTTGGATCGAGCTTAACTCTGCAAGACAGTGGCCCTCCAGGACTGAGTTTGGATACCCCTGATATAGTACTTCATCTATATATAGGCTACTGTTTTATGAATACTGTTTATTCAGGCAACCTGCTCCTTTTTGTTGTAGGCCTACTGCTATTTGTATGGACTGTACAATGGAATGTAGGCCTATGTATTCAAACCCGGAGCTGAACTGAACTGTCAGATAAAGTCAATTTTTAGTTTTTTTTTTTTTTTTTTTCAAAATCTAGATCTAGAGAAAATTTTAGAAGGTTTTTAGACATTGGCTGTGGAGATGAAAATGTTCAGCTTTCAAAGAGAACCTAACAACAGTCATAGAGGGCATCCGTCCTCAAAGTGTTCAGTTTTCAAAGCTACTCTATTGTCAGCAGTTTTCCTGAGTGACTCACCCATCATTTTCCTCCTTCAAAGCCACTGTTGGCAGCACAGTGACCGACCACCTCAGGAGAAAATGTCTGTCTTTTTAAATCTCTCATTGGTGTAGTTGGTGTGTAACAATATGGTCAAGGCCACATTATAGCACTGATGGATCCTGCACTGAAGTTGCTTGCAGGCAATCTTTTATTGAAGGATGAAAGGGAAAAATGGTATGAATTGAGAATTTCCTCATGACATGAAAGGTACAAATGTCATCAAAAGAGCAATTGATTTTACAGGGTTTTTTTAAGCCTATGCCTTTGGCATAATATAATTCTACTTGATTTATGATAACTTTTTTTATTATTATATTCTGTTGTTGTTGACGATTTTGTTGTTGTTGTGTGTATTCTGGCACTTCCTATGTCCATATAAACCAAATGGTTTAAAAAACATACTAAATGGTGTTTTTTGTTTTTTTAATTAAAAAAATGCAGAAAGTTTTCTATGATTGGTAGATTTAGGGTTAGGGTTAGTATAGGGGAAAGACTATACAGTTTGTACAGTAAACCACATATGCCAGCGTGTGTGTGTGTGTGTGTGTGTGTGTGTGTGTGTGTGTGTGTACTTGTTTATATTACATTGTGGGGACCAAATGTCCCCATGATGTAATATAAACCTGAGTTCACCTACATCGTGGGGACCAGCCAGTGGTCCCCACAATGTAAATGGGTTTATAAATCATATAGAATGAGTTTTTGTGAAAAAGTAAAAGTTTGCACAGTTTCCTGTGAGGGTTAGGTTTAGGGGTAGGGGCAGGGTAGGGGGATAGAATGTACAGTTTGTTCAGTGTAAAATGCATTGAAGTCTATGGAAAGTCCCCACAATTCACAAAAACAAACATGTGTGTGTGTGTGTGTGTGTGTGTGTTCAGCTCAAACACCTACAGGTACATTTTACTTTACTAGTCAATATTTTTCTCCCAAGATTCAGAATTTTTCAGTACCATATTTGTCAAATGTATTTTGTAAATATCAGTTATGTCCTGAAAATAAAAAATGACAAGCATTAATTTGATCATATGCACACATAAAGAGGGTAAACTGGATCCAGTTGACTTAAAACAGCTGTTAGAAAAAATAGCCATTCTTTTCCCTTGCCATAGATTAAAAATAGCTTAAAAAAAGCTAATTAAAAATATCTCATTGTGACTTCATTATCAAAATTGTGATCTTATTTCTAAGAACTGTGAATTTATATCTTGTGCTAAACAAAAACATGAAAACACATTTGCATTACATTTAGCTTCTATGTAAATCATCAAAATCAGTAATTTAGCTAGGTTTTCTGGGCCCAATCTACAGTTTTTTGCATTGGTGGGGGTGGGGTTTTCCCCCTCGGTAGACACGTCGTTCCTAGGAGGGGAATATAATATATTGCAGCTGGGGAGCCGCAAGTGTAGATGCTCAAACAGTGTGTATAGCCTATATATAGTGTGCTCAAATTATGTGACTAAACATTTTTGCTGAAATTTAAAATGTTTAGTGTACCACAAGCATGCATCTTATTAAAATGGAATTGTGCTAGGATCACATAATGCATAGTGAAATCCTGCAAGCAAATGGCAGGATATATATATATATATATATATCAGTCTGGATAAGTGCTTCACAAATGCTTGGCCTTAAGGAGCAGGATAAATGCATAGTTTTACGCTTGCTCATATGCATTGTTTACGATCTTTCTGTTGACCTCTTTCCGCTTTAATTACATTTCATTCTATTTCACCTCAACTGAAATGTCAATTATGCACTGTCTCCAGGGCAACAAGGAAGTTATTCATCATTCAAAGGTTTCATTGGCGTTAACAGTATTTATTTGGTTTTATTGTCCTGTCAGCAAGCAAAACCTCCACAATGTTAGTAAAGATTGCTAATGTCACACCACTACAACCTTGTTTAAATTTTATTGCCTCCGCAGACCCATATTGCTGTCGCTGACTCTCTGTAGAGTAGAAGGGGAAACACACATGCACACAGACACCCATACACACACACACACAAGCTACCATTAAATTGCCAACATCCATAACCACTTTGTCAGAGGCTGCAGGCAGGCCACGTAGAATGGTAGGCTCCCATAAATGAGCCATGTTTCACTGGAGCGTGGAGTCATGAAGCCAAACGTCTGCTGCCACCACATGTGTCACAATAACTATCCAATCAATGAAGCCAGTGTCTGCTGATCCTAGAAAAAGGATTGATTAGACTTTCACTTTCCCAGAGATGGGGCCTCTAGTTAGTGGCCGAGGTGCAGGATGTGCACGCACTCTCTCTCTTTCTCTCTCTGGGAGTGTGAAAAGTCCTGAGGGATCTGGCAATAGGTAGGAATTATTTCGGGATAAATGGCCACCAACAGTGTTTGTGAGCAAAAACCACAAAGTGAAACACTAACAGATATTAGAAAATGGCCAGTATTAGATTTTTTGGAGACAAAGCTAGGCTAGGCTTCTGTAGACTGTATTCTTTATTTAACACAAATCTCTAGAGTATGAATGTACACCACCGCCCATGAGCCCTTGAAGCTGTGACTCTACTAAAAAAATTACATTCCTCCTGCACTGTAATATGTATGATTATGGAAAATCCTGTTAGCACAATCTATCATCCTCACAGATATGGGTTAAGCCGGAAAGTCCCTCAAACATTTTGCCCAAAGGACAATCACCTTTTCATCACTCTCTGAAAAAGTCCCAGGCTGCAGGCGGTCTCTGTGTTATTGCTTTGGTGCTCTTTGTCAAAGACATATTCGGCTAGCGGGTTAATGATACGATACTTTCCTTAACTCATGTCATTTCCTTAAAGACAAAGTGCCCCGTGAGACTACACCGTTTGGAGTTTTCGCAGAGCAGGAGGGTAGTGAAGCTGGCTGAGGTCTATATAAAAATGAACATATAATCGTTTGAGCTTTTCACACTTCACTTAACCCTGGGTTATCATCTTTTTTAAACCCTGCTGTTAACTGCTGGAAAAGCAAACTTTCACACTTTTAATTTTACCATGGCTTTTAACCTTTTTGCGGGGCCTGCATTATGGTGCTAAAGATACAGTGTGAAGCAGTTGTTTAGCAACAACCAATAATGAACTGAACAGCTTGTCTATTTAAATATTCATGCACTTTGTACTGTCACAGAGACTTTAACATGTTGTATTCTGTTTCAGCATTTGAGAGAAAAATGTCAAACAAAATGTCAGACAGTGACAGGAAACTTGTTAACTGGAGAGAACAATAGACCATTTTATTCTTACATTTATGGTCCAAAAATTCTATTCAGGTTGTTATTATAATAGGTCGTGTTCACCCAGTAATGAATTGTGTCATCATTCACTCATTCTGAACCTTCTTTCTTCTTCTGTGGAACATATATTTTAGAAAAAAAATGTCAAAATGTAATTTGTCCATGCAATTAAAGTAGATGTTGGTTTGGGCCGCACTGACTTTCATCAACATTTGCTTCACGTAACCAGCTTCATGTATGGCTTTTCTGATATTAATGTATCTCTGAAGGGAAATTTCTGTCTCTAGAAAACTTTTGATGAGATTTTCTTTAGATAATTTTTGAATCTTATTCTTCAGATAATTCTTGAATCTTGAATAATGCCCAATGCAGTGGTGTTTAATTTGCTCTTATGCTCCAAAGCTTCCTGAAGCAGTGTTTTGAAATCGACCATCGCTATATACGTTTTTTTTTTTTTTTTTGGCGCACCAAAAATATTCTTGTCACTTTATAATATTAATATTGAGCCACTGTACTCACATGAACTGATTTAAATATGTTTTTAGTACCTCTATGGATCTTGAGAGAGGAAATGTCATTGCTCCCTATGCAGGCCTCACTGAGCCATCGGATTTCAACTAAAATATCTTAATTTGTGTTCCGAAGATCAACGAAGGTCTTACGGGTATGGAACGGCATGAGGGTGAGTAATAAATGACAGAATTTTCATTTTAGAGTGAACTAACCCTTTAACTATTTGAAAAATCCATGTTTTCACCTGCTCATACACATGTCTCGAAACATCAGGTCATTTGGTACAACTGCTTTAAAACATGGAAAATGTTGTAATATTTTAAAAACTTGTACTAAATATAAAAGGTTTGATTGTCCTTTTGCTAGCAAAAGGGCCGAAAAATTTTATAAAACTGAAATTGTGGTTAAACCGAATGACTTTTTGGTGATAAATTTCGTCCATCTTGTAAAAAATGACAAAGGCAGTGTTAAGTGATTATAAAAAAAAAAACGAGCCCGTTCACGCGAAAATGCGTATCAATAGTACGAGTTTGTAATCTTGTAGAATATATATGCCAAAATGAATTTTGGCATGCTTATGGTACGCAGTTTTTCGTGTGCATATGATACGCACTTTATAGTGTATTATATGTACGAACCCCCCACCCCCATCCTACCCAAGACCGTATCATATACACGCCATAAAGTGCGTATCATATGCACCCGAAAAATCCGCATAACATAAGCACGCCAAAACTCATTTTGGCATATATATTCTACGAGATTACAAACTCGTACTATTGGTACGCATTCTCATGTGATCGTGTTGAAAAAAACACAATCTCACTGATAACACTGAATTAAACTTCAAAATTAATTATAACTCCATTATGTTTTTTTTTTACACTTTTAAAAACCTTATTCGTCAATGACCCATATATTCTTTTGTTTTCTGCCTGCCATAACTATGAGTGAAACATCACTTTATCTTTGTGTAATATACATTTCCACCTTGTGGAATAAAGGTGAATTGCACTTATTCAGTCATCTAAGATTCAAACATAGTTTGTGCAGAAAAAAATATACCTACACTATTAAACACCTCGGTTTGTTAGCGACCCTATACAATTTTTTTTACAAAAGATGAATGGGAAAACAGGCATTCTTTTATCATTTTTTTTTTTTCTTGTTAAATTGTTTATATTGAATTGATTGAGGAATAAATAGAATAATACTAAGAAGACTGATGACTAACTTTAAAAAATGAATAAAAAAGGAGGGTAGTGAATGATGTCCCGGGTCACTAAAGATCCAAGGTATATGCGTTTATGGGTTAAAGAGCTATTTCCACCTGATTTAACCAATAAAAATTTATTTTTTGGTATGTATTTATTAAAATGTATAGAGGTGATGTTGATTCAGTGATGTTAAATACTATTTTTGTCCTTGAATAAAAGCAGTAAATTTAGATGTAGATGTTTAAGCTGCGGTTTATTTATTTATTTATTTTTTCAGTGCAGGGTTAACAACAACAGCTGTATTTCTATAAGTGCCACCTACTGTCAGAGAATGAATTTGCATTTTCATTCAGCCTGTTTTTATTCAAACCAATTATATATAAAATACACGATCATTTATGATTTTTACTCATCTCTTTTCATAAAAATGGCTGAAACGTCAGGTTTATCATTATAAAACTTAAACAAGTTGGGATATTACTATAGACATTGGTTCCCTTTCGTGGGAACTGTCGACGCTGCGTGGTAACGCATTGGGAACCTTCTGCGTGATGTCGTCACTGAAGCACTCATGTATCTAGCCAATCGCGAAGCGAGACGTCAGAGACGGGTGACGTCACGGACCAGGAAACTATAAAGCACACTCGGATGCAGAACACGCCAGCTTCTGTGTCTTCAGCAAGCGCTCTATGTTATCTTGTGTGTCTTATTTGGTGTTGTTTGTCCTGCTTATTTTTGGAAAACATTATCTCTTCGTCTGAGGACAAGAGTGTTATTGTGCACCACACATATATATATATATATATAGTGAATAAGACACGAGTGAAATGGCGGAAGGCAGACAATTTAAAAAGTGTGTTCACCCACGCACACGGTTTATTCCAGATGGGGACACTCATGAGATGTGTGTTGTCTGCCTGGGGGTTGAGCATGCACAGGCAGCTCTCGAGGGGGCTGTCTGTGTTCATTGTGAGAAGCTCACCCTCAGAGTTTTAAGATCACGCCGGGCACTCTTTCACGATAAAGAGGGTGCTCCGGTCGGCGTTCCCCGCGGATCGGGTCCCGCTGTTGCTGAGGCGCAGCGGCGGCTTCATTCGTGGGGTTCGCAAATGGAGCTGGCAGAGGGGTTGAGACGGGCCCAGCCTTATCTCGCCCTTTACCTGCCAGCCCCAGTGCCTCTTCTCAGGCGGCGGAAGCACGCGCTGCGGTTTCTTCCCCCCAGAGAGAGGCACCCGCGCTTCATCTCTCTTCCTCTGAGGAGGTTGATGTGATGAGCGTGGGGGAAGAGGAACCGCCATCCTCTTCCCCAGCACATGAGGAGCTCCTGGAGGTAGTGACCAGGGCTGTGGCCAAATTAAAAATTGACTGGCCAGCAGAGCGGGCAGATACTAGACCAAAGAGTAAGCTGGATGAGCGCTTTCTGCCCGCTCGGTCACTACCCCAGCGTCGGGGTTTGCCCTTCTTTCCGGACCTCCACACCGAGGTCTCGAGGTCTTGGAAGAAGCCGGCATCATATCGCGTCTTCAGCCCCCAGACCTCAATGTATAGTAACATCGTGGGGCTGAAGCAGCAAGGCTATGCGGCGATGCCTCGGGTGGAAGAGACGCTTGCGGGCTATCTCTCCCCCGAGTCTGCATCGTCGCTGAAAACCCAGACGTTGCCCACCAAGCCATTAAAAACTACATCAGGCTTGGTGGGCAAGGCTTATGTGGCAGCAGGTCAGGCAGCGGCATGTCTACATACCATGTCGCTCCTACAGGCATATCAAGCCGACCTGCTGGGGGAAGTGGAGAATAGCGGGGAGGCCACGTATGAGTGCATCCAGGAAATCAGGATGGCAACTGACCTGGCTCTCCGTGCCACCAAAGAGACGGCAAAAGAAATCGGCCGCTCTATGGCAGCATTGGTGGCTACGGAGAGGCACTTGTGGCTGAACCTCTCGGACATAAGGGAGTGTGACAAAGCCTCCCTTATGGACGCGCCGCTGTCTCCTGCGGGCCTCTTCGGCGACGCCGTTACAACAGTCGTCGAGAGGTTCCAGGAGGCTAAGAAACAATCTGTGGCGTTCCAGAGGTTCATCCCCCGCAAACCAAGAATCCCTCCCCCCGAGGCTGATGAGCGGGATCAGCCTCGGCCGTCAACGAGCTCCTCAGCGCACCACAGAGCGCAACAAAAGATTAGCGTGGCCGCCCGTGCTCCCCCGCAGAGAGCTTGGGGATCGGGTCGGCCCGCTCAGCCGAAGCCTTCTAGGGGCAGAACGGACCTGCGCGCCGTTATCCTGGCCCGGAAGGCTTCGAAGCGGTCCTGATGTCTGTGGGTCAGGAACCGATGAGGGCGGCCCCCTCCGAAGGGAGCCGGCGAAAAATACATCTAAAAGCCGCTTCCCTTCAGCGCCCTCAGGGGATCGTTATGCCAACCCTGCCACCCAGGGTGCGTCAGGGCGCAGCGGTCTCCACCGACCCTCCGAGGAGGGCCGGCCACTTGATTCGATTGTTCTCTGCCGGTGCGCCGCTTCAGAGCGTCGAATCAGGTGCTCAAAAACACCAGAGGCCAGTCTCGAGAGACTGGTTCCCTTAGTAAATTTTCTGGTAGAATGGAAACTTCTTCCGAATATATCAAAATGGGTGCTGCTCACTATAAAAGAGGGTTACAAGATCCAGTTCGGGTCTCGCCCGCCCAGATTCAACGGGGTTCTTCCCACAGTGGTAACCCCCGAGCAGTCTCTGGTTATGGAACAAGAAGTTGCGACACTTTTGCGAAAAGGAGCTATAGAAAGGGTTCCTCCTCCCAGCAATCAGTCAGGGTTCTACAGCCGTTACTTCATTGTTCCAAAGAAGGATGGAGGTCTACGACCTATTATAGATTTACGTGTCCTAAATCGCTCAATACAAAAGCTCAAGTTCAAGATGCTGACACTCAAACAGATTATACCACAGATCAGGTCCGAGGACTGGTTTGTGGCAATAGACCTGAAAGATGCTTACTTTCATGTGTCCATCCATCCTTCTCACAGGAAGTTCCTCAGGTTTGCTTTCGGGGGCGAAGCTTACCAGTACAGGGTTCTTCCGTTCGGCCTATCATTATCACCCCGCACATTCACGAAATGCGTGGACGCAGCTCTGGCTCCGCTGAGGATCCAGGGCATTCGCATACTGAATTATATCGACGATTGGTTGATTCTAGCTCAGTCAGAGCAACTAGCAGTTCAGCATCGAGATGCTGTTCTGTCCCATATGAAGAGGCTTGGGCTGAGGCTCAATGCCAAAAAGAGTGTGCTAGTTCCAGCTCAATCCACCAACTATCTGGGTGTAGTGTGGGACTCCACCACGATGCGGGCACATTTGTCTCCCGCTCGGGTGAGTGCCATTCTTATGGCTATGAAAGGGGTGAAGTTAGGCCAGTCACTCACTGTAAAACAGTTCCAGAAACTGCTGGGTCTGATGGCAGCTGCGTCCAACGTGATACCTTTTGGCCTTCTGCACATGAGGCCCCTACAGTGGTGGCTCAGGACCAGGGGGTTCTCCCCGAGGGGAAATCCCTTTCGCAGGATCAAAGTCTCAAAACGATGTCTTCGTTCTCTGACCATGTGGAAAGACCCCCGGTTCCTGTCCCAGGGACCCGTGTTGGGGGCCACTACTCGTCGAGTAATGCTTACGACGGACGCCTCCCTCACGGGCTGGGGAGCGATCATGAGTGGTCGCTCAGCTCAGGGTCTTTGGGAAGACCATCAGCTCTCTTGGCACATAAATCGGCTAGAGATGATGGCAGTGTTCCTAGCTCTGAAACACTTTCTCCCAGACCTGAGAGGTTACCATGTGTTGGTTCGTACGGACAACACTGCAGTGGTTGCATATATAAATCATCAGGGGGGTCTGCGGTCTCGCCGACTATATTACTTGGCCCGTCAGATCCTCCTGTGGTCCCAAGGGAAGCTGCTCTCGCTGAGGGCAGCTTACATCCCGGGACATCAAAATGTGGGAGCAGATGCCCTGTCGAGGCAGGGGCCAAGGCCCGGGGAGTGGAGACTCCAGCCAGAAGTGGTGAGTCTCCTATGGAAAAATTTTGGTCGAGCGGAAGTCGACCTGTTCGCCTCGGGAGAGTCAACCCAGTGTCCGCTCTGGTACTCCCTAACACATCCAGCACCTCTGGGTCTGGATGCTATGGTACAGACGTGGCCGAGGCTGCGCCTGTACGCATTTCCCCCGATCGCCCTGCTCCCGGGAGTTCTGGAAAAAGTACGCCGAGAAGGGGCCAATCTAATACTGGTAGCCCCATTCTGGCCAACCAGGATATGGTTCTCAGACCTAGTGTCGTTACTCAACGGCTCCCCAATGGAGCTTCCTCTCAGACAGGACCTCCTGTCTCAAGCGGGCGGCATGATTATACATCCCCACCCAGAACGACTGAAACTATGGGCCTGGCCTCTGAGGGGGCCAGGCTCATAAATGCTGGTCTCCCAACCGAGGTTGTGGAGACCATTCTTAACTCCAGAGCTCCCGCCACGAGGAAGTTGTATGCCTACAAATGGAATTTGTTTTCTACCTGGTGCAGACACAATAATACGGACCCTGTCCTTTCTTCTGTTAGCTTTGTGCTAAAATTCCTCCAGAAAAAATTCTCGGAGGGCCTATCTCACTCAACCTTAAAGGTTTATGTTGCAGCAATTTCAGCATATCATGCTCCTCTTGAGGGGAATATCTCGGTAGGTCGAGACCCCCTCGTCACACGCTTCCTCCGTGGCACACTGAGGTTGAGGCCTCCAGTGCGCACAAGGGTGCCAACCTGGGACTTGGCTGTGGTCTTACAAGGGTTAGCTGAGGCTCCCTTTGAACCATTAGAGGAGGTTCCTGAGAGGTTCCTCACTCTGAAAACGATTCTTTTATTAGCTATCACTTCTCTGAAGCGGATAGGAGATTTACAAGCACTTTCTGTTGCTCCCTCTTTCCTTGAATTTGCTCCAGGAATGGTGAAAGCATTCCTGTATCCTAAACCGGGGTATGTCCCAAAGGTCCCTACCAATGTCCCAGGCCCCATTGTGCTTCAGTCTTTCTATCCTCCTCCATTTGAATCTGCGGATCAGGAAAAATTTAATCTGTTATGCCCAGTAAGGGCTTTGGATACTTATGTCCACAGAGCTGCCCTGTGGCGTAAGTCAGATCAGTTGTTTGTCTGTTATGGGTCCCCTAGAAAAGGGGGCCCAGCATCAAATCAGAGAATGAGCAAGTGGGTGGTCGAGGCCATCTCACTTGCATACGAAGCGGCCGGACAGCCCTCTCCCTTGAATGTTCGCGCCCATTCTACCAGGGGTATGGCGGCATCAAAAGCTCTGATGTCAGGAGTCTCCATGAGTGACATATGTGATGCAGCTGGATGGTCATGCCAGCACACATTTATTAAATATTATAACCTTGATGTTGGCTCCACTCCGGGGTCCTCTGTCCTGTCAAGATAACCTTGGCAAGTGCTTGAGCTACGGCTCAGTTGGGATTGCGTTCCCAATGCGTTACCACGCAGCGTCGACAGTTCCCACGAAAGGGAACGTCTCAGGTTACAGATGTAACCCTGGTTCCCTGAGTAGGGAACGAGACGCTGCGTCTCTTGCCGTACCCCTGCACACTTGCAAGTGCTTGCTTCAGACTTACTTAGAAGCTGGCGTGCTCTGCATCCGAGTGTGCTTTATAGTTTCCTGGTCCGTGACGTCACCCGTCTCTGACGTCTCGCTTCGCGATTGGCTAGATACATGAGTGCTTCAGTGACGACATCACGCAGAAGGTTCCCAATGCGTTACCACGCAGCGTCTCGTTCCCTACTCAGGGAACCAGGGTTACATCTGTAACCTGAGACGTTTTGTTTCAATACAACTTTGCTAAACAACCTGTTCTGTGTGTGCATGTTCTGTGTTCAACATGTACATGTCCTAAACAACATGTTCATGATTGTTGATTCCATAAATATAACATTCAGATAAATTCAGTTTCTGTTTGTCTTCTGTCAGAATTGTCATTTTTCCTCATTTTTCCTCAATCATAAGCTGCATTAACGTACTTGTAATTTACAGATGTCCGTATAAGGTAGAATAAGCAGACAACGTTTCACCATTTTGTTGACATGCTATTTTAAATAAATCAAGGTTTTAATGCAGTTCTCAGTTGAGGACGAATCTTGTGAGAGTGGGCGTGTGGCTTCTGTTGCAGCTTCGGTTGCTCTTCTGTGTTGAGGTAGTGAGAAGGGCAGCGTGCCATCTCTGCTCAGCGCTGCTGCATATGCTTCTGCCAGAGACAGTCTGCACGCATATGAAACTAAATAGATCCTGTCATAAACCTCTTCTGCTTTCACTCAGTCTCTATTGCTCTGGCTTACTCTGACAGAAAAAAACTGCTTTGTGGTGTTGTGGTATTGTGCTGACTTCAGAAAAGTAATACGGTCTGACAAAGAACAGAGGTATGCTTATACACACGGCATTCTAGCTTTTGTCCACAAACACTATACTTTTTGTACAGAATTGTAGGCTGTATATTCACAGGCAGACACAAAATTCCAACATAAATACCACTGATCAATGGTTGCTATAAATGAACTAAAATCATCATGGATTACGATAATATTCCTAAACAATATAACATATTTTGATATTTTGAGTTTCTTTTCAAGAGTATTTTTTTGCATGCATGTATTTTGATTTTAATATGGTCTGTGCTTATTATTGTACATGATCCAAGATAATCACTCACGACATATTATAAGTTTTTGATGTTTATATGTTTAGCTATTTTTGATGTACAGAATAGGTGTAAATCAAGGTGATCCCAAAAACATTTTTTTTTTTTTTTTTAGTCTGTTGTGGTATTCTAATTAATTATTACATTTAGAAGATATTTCTCTCTTGAGTATGCTTTTTATTTGTGTCGGTTTGTGTGTTTACATTCTGACAAGAAAGAAAAAAAAATCACATATACGTTTTTTTTAATATCTCTATTGTTTCTCAGAAAGCACTGAGATTAAAGGGAGACCAAATGATGATTTTCTGTTCACTAACTGATATTCACCCACATCAAAAAAAAAAAAAAAATAATAATAATAATAATAATTATTCATGGAGCAGGTAGCATCCTCATGGTCGCCACCATGTTGACATCACATGACCAGCCATGTCATACAAAGATTTAATTCCCATCTCAGTGAATCAGTCTTGTGATAACACAAACCAAGAATGTCCACTATGATGGGAGTGTGAAAAAAAAAAAAAAAAAAAAAAACATGGCAGAAAATGAACAAAATAAAACTTTGATGTGAAGAGTTAGTGGTTAGTAAAAATAAATCATGCATCCATGCCATAGGTGTCAGTAGAAAGTCCAAAACAAGTGACTACTGGAATGAAAGAGAACCTCCTAATTGGTAAAGGAGTCATTCCACGAAACAGGTACGATTTGAGTCCCTCTGACCTTTTTCAGTGTATTTTATCTATTGGGTCATTGGGTATTGGATTTTTGTATTAATTGAAATGTCTCGTTTAAAAACATGATACATTTTATCATTATATTAGAAATTATTTTGTTTTTTTCAGTTGGCACTACCTATTTTGTCATGTCCCTAAAGGCCTTCTATGAAAGTGTACTTGGGATATGAATAATAAAATAAGAAAAAAGTCTATACATTTTGCCATTCCCATAAATATCCATCTGTGCTTTTTTGCTGGTAATGTTTTCATGTAAATTCATGATTATTAATTAAAATCACATTATTTAGTTTCGAACCTCAATAGCCCCTCAACCCCGTTACACAAACCATTCTCCCCCTATAAAAATAATGAACCAATACTTATGTGACACCATTAATAGGAAGTGACATCATAGAAGTCTTCTGAACAACATTATGAGCAGACACAGGCAAGTTACAACCTTCTTTAATAATTATAACTAAATTATGTTGTGAAATTGTGTTTGTCAAGCTTAACGACTCAACCCCGTTACATCAATTAAAAACAGAAAACTATTACTTGTAAAAAAATATCTTTGTTATTTCAACATTATTCATGATTTCTTAATATCATGCATGCCATGTGCTCTCCATTTATTCACTAGATTTAGAGCATTGGCCAATTTTGGCAAAAAATCACAACCCCATCACTCTCAACCCCGTTACACCTACATTTTTATTATTATTTTTTTTTCTTACGCCGTGTGTCCTACACCTTCCTTATTCAACTTATGGAACGAACGTGGCGCCAGTTTAGTTTTTTTTCCGTAAGTAGAATAGGGAAGGTGTAGAACATACGGCGTAAGATTTTTGAAGAATGCGGAAAGCAGAAGCATGTGCAAGACGATCATTTGTGTTTATAAAGCATATACATGTATTTTTTATATCTGGCATATATTAAGACCATTACTCCTCATCTGGTATCGTTTAAAGCTTTAAAGCTGCACTGAAACTGTAATTTTGACCTTCAACCGTCTGGAGGCCATTGAAGACCACTATAAGGAGAATAATCCTGGAATGTTTTCATCAAAAACCTTGGATGACATGGGGGTGAGTAAATTATCAGGAAATTTTTATTTAAAAGTGGACTAATCCTTTAAGAAACGAAACAACTGAGAAGAACTAAGTCTCATGAGCTATGTTGTTTTTCTCCAAGGTTTTCACCTCATCTTCATGCAGCTGATGCTTCTGTATCTCAGCAAGGACATCACTTATAAAAGTTCATTTAATGATGAAACAACAACAACAAAGCTTCATCTTTATTTTGCATGTCATGCCCTATGATTTCAGGCACCCTGCATACAAATAATAGAAATATGTCATACAGAGGCAGCTTAGATGTGTAGAGCTCTGTCTCAGGGGTCATAGTGACATTAAATCATGAGATAAACTTGCCCTCTGATGTGTAGAAGATGAAACAAAGCACAGAAACGGAGAGTAGAATTAGACCAGGATTTGTAGCATAGATGTTGTGTCTGACTGAACATTCCCCCCTTGGATGCTCTTTGAGTCTGTCACGTGAACTATGGGGGACGTTTTCAATATAAACCAAAGCCTGCAGCAATAACCATATCTAGGTTGAAAGCACCCTTCCTCTACATGCTCACATGCGCGCACACACATATGCGCCTATGGATCAGGGACATTCCATAGGCGTAATGGTTTTTATACTGTAAAAACCATATTTTCTATCGTCCTACACCAACCCTACACCTAAACCTACTCATCACAGAAAACTACACATTTTTACTTTCTCAAAAAAATTTGTTCTGTATGATTTATAAGCCTTTTGAAAAATGGGGACATGGAGTAATGTCCTCATAAGTCACCCTGTCCTTGTAATACCTGTCATACACATGTCATTATACAAATTTGTGTCCTGAAATGTCACAAACACACGCACACACACACACACACACACACACACACACACACACATGTTTGTTTTTGTGAATTGTGGGGACTTTCCATAGACTTCAATGCATTTTACACTGAACAAACTGTACATTCTATCCCCCTACCCTGCCCCTACCCCTAAACCTAACCCTCACAGGAAACTGTGCAAACTTTTACTTTTTCACAAAAACTCATTCTATATGATTTATAAACCCATTTACATTGTGGGGACCGATGGCTGGTCCCCACGATGTAGGTGAACTCAGGTTTATATTACATCATGGGGACATTTGGTCCCCACAATGTAATATAAACAAAAGCACACACACACACACACACACACACACACACACACACACACACACACACACACACACACACACACACACACACACACACACACACACACACACACACACACACACACACACACACATTGAGCTTTATTGAACAACTTAAATATCACATTTGCTATCATCCACCAAACAGACACTGCCCAAGGCACTGAAATTGTTACTGGCAGGATGGTGCATCTCTGAAGCTGTTTAGTGTGTGTAAGGTTGTCTTGCTTTCCGGGTGTAATGAGATCTGGGTAGGAATTGGACCCTCAGCTTGGAGTTATATCCATCACCAAAACTGGGTTACACACTTCCATTTCAACAGTGCAGCATCCCAGCTGGGGGAAAACCCCATTTAACATGATCCTGCAAATGATTTTACATGCTTGCAATGGCTGCTCTCTCTCTCTTATGAGCCTTTTACCATGAGTAATGTATGTTTTTTCATCTTTTTTTCAACATAAGTTTTATATTTTACTTGATTTATCTGCATAAGGTAGTTTTTTGTCTCAAATTATTTTGTTATAACAGTTTATATATATATATATATATATATATATATATACTTTTGGAAAGTCATTTCAGTTTCATGTTCTGATTTTACAGTCGATCCCCAGTAGACTTATGGTGGATCTCTTGGGTGTAGATGCATCTCATTCGTTAGGGAATCCAAAGTATGAGCCAGATATTTCAGTCTTTACAGAGCATAAATCATTTGGACAGCATGTGAGTCTGTGTGAACATGCAAGCAGTATTTACTTGTGGATTTAAAACTCTAGTTGAAATACATCATTCTAAAGATTTTTATGTAAAACATTTTCTGTGGTGGGGTAATATGTAGTTACTGTGAACAAATTTAAAGTGGAATTTTAAAATATACTTTTTGTCATTATTTGCTCGTCCTCAAGTCTTTCTAAACGTATGACTTTCTTCTCTGCAAAGGAACAATTGTAGTGGTCACTCTTTCTATGCGATCACAATGAAAGGGAGGCTTAGGCTTTCAAGCTTCAAAATGTATCATAAAAGTGGTCTTTTGAAGCCATACAAAAGCTTTGTGTATAAGGAGCAGGAACAGACAAAAATTTAAAGAGACAGTACACCCCAAAATGTAAATTGTCATATTTTACTAAACACAGAAGACTTTTGATAACATTCGGAAGGCACATACATAGAGTGCATAAAATATGGCAAATAAAAGCTCAAACGTGCATGCTTGATGTGCAAGAAGCAATGAGGATTTTTCTAATCTGTCAAGCAAGGACGTCGGAGTTTCTGTTTACCATATTTGATGAGCTCTATGTATATCCATTGATCAGTGTTTATTCGTGAATAAAAGTCTAAATTAAATCTGTTCATCAAAGCTTGGATTAAAACTCGATTCATATGGATTACGCTTACAGTGTCTTTATGTATTTTCTGAAGCTTAAAAAAATTGATTGTGTATAAACAGACTGACAAAAAATTATGAGAGGATTTTAAAAAATATCTTTATTTGTGTTCCAAAAATGAATGCAAGCCTAATAGCAACAACATGAGGGTGAGTAAGTGATGACAGAAATTTTCATTTTTTGGCAAACTGTCCCTTTAATTTGCACTGATAATCTGTCCTTGCTGCATTCATTTATAAGTTTTCAATAAATCAGATGGTTCAGTTCACAAAACTGGTCTAACTGATTTAAATGTACATCAGACTGATCTGTTTCTTAAGTTCAAATCATCTGAACAGCCCACTGGAGGGGAAGGTTATCAGTGAATAATGACTTAAATTTGGGTCTGTTCCACACACAAAGTATTATATGACCTCACAAAACATGGAAAATTACACGTGAAATGTTCGAAAAAAACTTTAGAAAATGGGTATTGTTCTTCTATTCTTTTTAAAGTGATCAAATATAGAAAAATCTAAAATTTCTATTTTTGTGCCCCACTATTTTTCATGAAGAACAAATTTTTAGCTGCTAAATTTAATGCGGTATACACCGATCAGGCATAACATTATGACCCCCTTTCCTTATACTGTGTTGGTCATCCTTTTGCTGCCAAGACAGCCCTGACCCATCGAGGCATGGACTCCACTAGACCCCTGAAGGTGTGCTGTGATATCTGGCACCAAGACGTTAGCAGCATATCTTTTAAGTCCTGTAAGTTGCGTGGTGGGACCTCCATGGATCGGACTTGTTTGTTCAGCACATCCCACAGATGCTCGATTGGATTGAGAGCTGGGGAATTTGGAGGCCAAGCCAACACCTCAAACTCGTTGTTGTGCTCCTCAAACCATTCCTGAACCATTTTTGCTTTGTGGCAGAGCGCATTATCCTGCTGAAAGCAGGGAATACTGTTTCCATGAAAGGTTGTACACAGTCTTCAACATTGATTAGGTAATTGGTACGTGTCCAAGTAACATGAGGACCCAAGGTTTCCCAGCAAAACATTGCCCAAAACATCACACTGCCCCACTGGCTTGCCTTCTTCCCATTGTGCATCCTGGTGCCATGTGTTCCCCATGTGTAAGTGATGTACACGCACCTGGCCATCCATGTGATGTAAAAGAAAATGTGATTCATCAGCCCAGGCCATCTTCTTCCATTGCTGTGGGGTCCAGTTCTGATGCTCGTGTCCACTGTTGGCACTTTCGGCGGTGGACAGGGGTCAGCATGGGCACCCTGACTGGTCTGTGTCTATACAGCCCCATACGCAACAAACTGTGATGCACTGTGTATTCTGACACCTTTCTATCAGAACCAGCATTAACTTCTTGAGCAATTTGAACTACAGTAGCTCCTCTATTGGATCGGACCACACGGGGTAGCCTTTGCTCCCCGTGTGCATCAATGAGCCTTGGCCACACATGACCCTGTCGCTGGTTCATCACTGTTCCTTCCTTGGACCACTTTTGATAGATACTGACCACTGCAGACCGGGAACACCCCACAAGAGCTGCAGTTTTGGAGATGCTCTGACCCAGTCAAGTCAAGTCACCTTTATTTATATAGCGCTTTTTACAATGCAGATTGTGTCAAAGCAGCTTTACATTGATAACTGGTACATAATTTGGCTGCACAGCAGCTCTTAAGTAATTGTGTCAATGCAGGCAGATCAGAAGCACTGTTGAATAAATGTCAAGAATACTGTTGAATATCAAATGTCAAGTGTCCCCAACTAAGCAAGCCAAAGGCGACAGCGGCAAGGAACCCAGACTCCATCAGGTGACATCAGGTGGCAAACAGGTGGCAAATAGGTGTTAAAATGGAGAAAGAAAAAAAAAAACCTTGGGAGAAACCAGGCTTAGTCGGGGGGCCAGTTCTCCTCTCCTTCTTTTCTGACCCAGTCGTCTAGCCATCACAATGTGGCCCTTGTCAAACTCACTCAAATGCTTACGCTTGCCCATTTTTCCTGCTTCCTGCTTTCCCACATCAACTTTGAGGACAAAATGTTCACTTGCTGTCTAATATATCCCACTCACTAACAGGTGCCATGATAAATAGATAATCAGTGTTATTCACTTCACCTGTCAGTGGTCATAATGTTATGCCTGATCGATGTATGTTAAAGGTGCCCTAGAATTGAAAATTGAATTTACCTCGGCATAGTTAAATAATTAGAGTTCTGTACATGGAAATGACATACAGTGAGTCTCAAACACCATTGTTTCCTCCTTCTTGTTACGTAACAGTCGGAATCATTAATATGTATGACCCAATATTTGCATATGCCAGACCATGTTCAAGGTATTAGACAAGCCAGTATTAACATCTGGATGTGCACAACTGAATCATCAGACATTATGCAGGTAAACAAGCAAGGACAATAGCGAAAAATGGCAGATGGAGCAATAATAACTGACATGATTCATGATATCATCATATTTTTAGTGATATTTGTAAATTTTCTTTCTAAATGTTTCGTTAGCATGTTGCTAATGTACTGTTAAATGTGGTTAAAGTTACCATCGTTTCTTACTGTATTCACAGAGACCAGAGCCATGTCGTTATTTTCATTATTAAGTGTGTAGTTCATAAACACATCTTCATTCTTTATAAATCTCTCCAACAGTGTGTATTGTTAGCTTTAGCTACGGATCACTATCAAACTCATTCAGAATCAAATGTAAACATCCAAATAAATACCATATTTACATGGTCTGATATGCTGCATGACGAACACTTTGAAAAGATCAATTTTGAGAGTTATATTAGCTGTGCGAACTTTGTTTATGCAATATATTATAGAGTTGCGAGGTTGGGGGCGGGGAGCGCGAGCATTTAAAGGGGACGCGCACAGAAACCGCAACTTTTTTAATTATGCCCCAAAATAGGCAGTTAAAAAATGTAATAATAAAAAATCTATGGGGTATTTTGAGCTGAAACTTCACAGACACATTCAGGGAACACCTTAGACTTATATTACATCTTGTGAAAAATGTTCTAGGGTACCTTTAAATGGTTCTCGATCATATACTTACTATGAGATAAGTGATTCTTCTGTTTCATTTTTAAATGATTATTAGTAAAAGACTTCTTTTCATGTCACACATTTCTCTTTCTTTTTTTCCCCGTCTCTCACTAACATTCCCTCATTGTGTCTGTCTTGCAGCCTTACAGTACATCCCCTTGAAGTTAACTGTGCCCTGTAAAGGGGACAGTCAAAATGAGCTGAGAGTCCACCTTAACTACATCTAATTCCCTTTCATCTTCCTCTCTCTATCTTTTATTTGTGTTAAAGGCACCTACAAACTCCCTCAGGGGTTCGGATATGCTTTCAGAAACTTTACATTACACTCACTTGGACAGTAACATACACTGATAAGGGACAAGCTACAGTATAACATCATTACTTTCTTTCATGGAAAAGTTGTGTGATAATTCCTTCTTATGAATAAGTCTTAGTTTGGCATTTAAATATCAAGCACACAATCACTTTTTATGTATGGTTTCTGTATATTTTGTATAGTTTTAATATCACTGATTAATATCAATGTCAAACTTGATAGTGACCACAAAGAAAAATCAATAGATCCACTCTGTATCGCACAGAGCCTGCAGTGTGTGTCAACCACGTGCATTCAAACTACCCATCAATGAATGGGTTCAATTGATTAGAGATGTTCCACAGAATACAAATCAGTTGATCCTCAACCAATCGTGAAAATGTGGCAACAACTGTGCCTATTATCAATCTATATTTCCCAGTCAGGCATGTGGAGGACTTCAGTCTACAAAGCAAAAGTTTATCAATGAATCTGCCTCTGCAATATGCTGGGAAGGTTATTTTAATCTTTGATGATGAAACAACTTCCTCAAGGGGAACATTAATTAAACATTTAAAAGTCTCTTCCTCTCTTTTTCTTTCTGTCTCTATGAGGGAAAAACAGACTTACTTGACTTACTGGTGACAGTGATTTTGCTAAGGACTTTTGCTAACACATTTCTAACATTCCTTACCCCCAAAAGGAAATTATTTGTTTATCATCTATAATCTATAATATGAGTTATTCAAACCATAACCACAGCTTATCCAAACCCAAATCTGACTGACAGGAATATTAGTTTTTTTATTTATTTATTATTTGCTTTGGTACTATTTTTACAAGTAATGTGTATATTTTCTAAACTCTTAGTACAAAAATCCAAACTGATCACACTTGCAACACAGCTAGTCATTCTTTCATTCTAGTTGTACATATTTTCATTCTACATAATCACTGTTTCAAAAAACAAGATCATTGTGATATGTAATGAGAACATTTGGTTTAATCACTGAAAAACAACAGTATGTTCTTCTTTCAATTTAGTGCTTTTAACAATCAGTTAATACTATAGCAAACAATGCAATATACATGATTCAAATCACCCTTGTTGCTGAAATATTTACACAGGTTACAGATGCCACCTCAGCAATTACACTTGCATTACCTAAATTACATAACTGACATAAATTCCATATTATTTTTAATAGTATGACAGTCATGAGGTTTTGTGTAGAACAGTTTGCTGCTAAATGATCTCACTGTACCATATGACTGAATCTAATTGATTTTTATACTGTACAAACTGTATATTCTATCCCCTACACTAACCCTACCCCTGGACCGACCCATCACATAAAACATTTTGCATTTTTCCATTTTATAAAAATATAATTTCATATGATTTATAAGCTGTTTTCATAAGATGGACAAAAAATGTCCAAATAAGGTCTAAAATTACTGGTATTATCATCCTTGTTGGGACATTTGGTTCACAACACAGTGTTTACCAGGACCACACACAGACACTTTGAAAATTGTGGTCATCATCTAAGATAAATTGCTTATAATTCATTACATTAATCATTTTGATTATCCAAATCGGAAATTGCAAATAATTTCTATAGAAACTATGCCTATAGATTCAAATCTATAGAAATGTATAGGTGTACCAAATGATTTATTGATTAACCATTAAGCTCAGTTGGATTAAATAATAGACAAACGTATTAAACTGAATGAAAAGAGATGCAAATGAAAAATGTTGTAGTAATAGTTTTATGAAAGGCAGTTACTGTGAATGAAACATTTATATAGATGAAACAGTTTTTTTGTTGCGAAAAGGATACTATGTGATTTTGTGTATTGTACTAAAACAATTGAAAATATGCTGAAATGTTTGAAAAAAGTGCACTTTTGATGATCTGTTGTGATATTAGTACTAAGAGTTTTGAAAATGTACACCTTACTTGTGAAAATAGTGTGTGTGTGTGTGTGTGTGTGTGTGTGTGTGTGTGTGTGTGTGTGTGTGTGTGTGTGTGTGTGTGTGTGTGTGTGTGTGTGTGTGTGTGTGGTCCTGGTACAGTTTTTTTATTCACTTTGGTACTTTGAAAATGCTGGTTATCATCTAAGATAATTGCTTATAATGTACAAAGAATTCATTACATTTGGTTATCCATAACAGAAATCGCTAATAAGTTCTATAGAAACTATATAATCGATATCTATAGAACTCTATAGATGTACCAAATGATTCATTTATTAACCATTGACCATTCATTGAAAATGTACCAATTGCTTGTGAAAATTGCACCAAAGCAATTAAAAAACAAAACAAAATGAATGTATTCCTAAATAATGTTCATAAGTAACATGTTCTACATGATGAAATCACGGCATATCTTACAATGTTTCTTAGTGGAATCAGATAAAAAACAAAAGCCAGCAGAAACAACACTTCATACAATTTATTTCATACCTTTATTTTAGAACAGATGTTTGGATAAGTAATTTCTCTATGAAGCAAATAGTTAAAAAGTTAATAATGTAAAATCTTTCTAAAACCTAGTGTCTACTGTTTGGGCTTTTGATTATGAAGTCAACTCTGCCATCAAGTGGTAGCAAAATAGAAAAAAAAAATGATAAAACTGGTTTCATAGAGTCAACATTTGTTCAAACCATCCTTCTTTTTCTCTTTTTTTGTTCTTTGCCAACAATATTGCAGACATTGAGTAAACCCAATTATGGTTCTTATTTACAGTGGTCATTCCAATTTTTATAGTCTTATACTGTCATTCGCTTCAAACTTCTTTTTAATTAGAACTATGTAATTTATATTTTGCATATCACTTTACAGTTTTTGTAAGAAAAATTAATTTATTAGTTAATCTTTTCCCACAAACTTTGCCCATTCAGATCCTCTTCATGCCCACATGGGAAGAATGAGACACAGACATGCTTCACATCTCCTTCTTCTGCAAAGTTTATTGGTCAGTTATACACTCTAATTCTTGTTATGCATATTCATTTATCATAGATTAATTACTTTCAGAATTGATTGGATAATAATAAACAAATTAACTGATTATCATAAGGCCTCCTACTTCTTTTTACCATACAGTACATGTACATGTTCAGATTATCTTCATCCACCTCTTGGTCTTCCTCAAAATCCCATAATAAGATTACCTAAAATTTTAAATTGGAAACTTTTTATCTGACTCCCTAGACTCTCCCAAGGTTACAGAAAGAAGCTTTATTTGCTAGTTGTTGCTCACAGAATTTAGATCTGTGCACTTGAATATCTGAAGTTCTGAATATACTTACACATTATACTCATTAAACATTTATTTTCAATTTCTTTTTACTTATTTACAATAATTATTCTTAATATCATATATTTTATATACAGAAAATGATTCCCTTTCCACTGTCAGATAGTAGTATTTCACTTTTAACAAGTACTATTGTTGCTGTTTTTTCTGACTTTGATACATCATATTATACCTTCTTTAGTGTGCAAATAAGTGTAGGCTATACTGACTATAAATGTTATATTTTCTGTAATTTATTGTAATACAGTATAACAGTTACTGCTCACTTTTTCAGAGGCTCTTTTCTTTCAGCCCACTAAGCTTTAAACAACACCATCCCACACATAACATTTGACTTGAAGCTAAATATATATAAGACTGTGTACTTACTGTCTTTTATGAAGCAATGACCTACTCATTCCATGCAGAATTAACTTCTTAACATGTTATTAACTTATTAACACTGATATAGCCTTTGATAATATAGCCTTTATAATATTTTGTTTTGGGCTTGGTTTCACAGACAGCACTTAGATTAAGCCAGGATTAGGCCTTAGTTCAATTAGGATATTTAAGTGGCTTTTATAAATGTACCCTAGAAAAAAAAAACATTACTGGTGTGCATCTTGAGACAATTGCACTGACATATTTTAAGATATGTCAGTACAACTTGCTTTCAGTTAAAACAGCTCAAACATGCATTTTAGTCTTTTATATATTTGATAAATATAGTTGAAACTACACTGAGTTTCATTTAAAGCCTGCAGAAACAAAACTTCATACAGCTTATTTCATATCTTTATTTTAGAAAGTTTCACGAGTTTGTGTGCCCATAAAATCTTAGCGTAAGCGGTAAACAGATTTGGTTTGCTGTCTGCTATAGAGGGGCTCGGAAAGAATATCCTACTCGAGCTCTGATTGCCCCCCTATAACAGGAAAAAATTAGTACAAAAAGGAGGAGAACGGGAGGAGGAGGGATGCCAAAAGAACTAACAATAGGAAGAGGTAAGATGCTAGTTTTATACCTTGGTATTAATTGGAAGATAGGCGTACTCCTCCCGAAATTACATTTATTAACTTCACTTGGGTAAGTTACTTGTCGATGAAACAACAGTAGGCCTAAATAAAAAGTTAATCATTTCAAATGTATTCAAACCTCTCCTGTGTCTACCACTAGTTTGGGATTTTGATCATGAAGTCAACTCTGCCATCACATGGTACTGAAACAGCAGAACTTTTGCAGTCTTATATTAAAAGAGGTCAGGTTGTTGCCTAAAGTAATATAAAACTTTTGAAAATTAAAAAAGAAAAAAAAGAAAAAAGAGGGGGCCTATGTCATCATCATGTATGTTTTAAGACAGAAAGACCTGGTCATAAGATCCCTTTTCTCCATTATATCTTTCACTTTATTTGAGTAAAATAGGTTCCACACAATCAAATTTTTTTCAAACCACTCACAAACCACCCCTTGAATAGATTGCCATCAGTATAAACCCAATTATGTTTCCTAGTTACAGTGCTCGGTCCACTTTATACTTATACTATACGTTCTTTTCAATTAATAATAGGCTACATAGCATTTGTCTTGAAACAAAAACAACACCAAACAAACAAACAAAAAAATATGACTGTGTACTTACTGTCTTCTATAAGGCAATGTCGTAGCCTATAACATGTAGATATTAACTGCAACCGCGGGAAAATGAAATGACGCACTGACAACACTGATAGCCTCTAATAATAGCCTATAGCAGGCTAATATTTGTTAGATAATGTAGTTTAAATTGAGTTCTCTAACCATATCAAGTTCCTGTTTTCCAAAGTTACACATACTGTTCCCAGAGTCACCACACCACGGTCTCGTATTTTTGGGGGTCTCATGTGACAAAAAGGTCCACCCTCATGAGGGGCTTCACTCACTCACATTGTTGCAATACAGTAGGTCCACGTACTTCCATGGGCTGGAGACGTAACATGTATAAACTGCCCACTGCCCGGTCCTGCTATTTAACAGGTGTAGCAGCAAGTGCAGCAAAGTCGTTTATAGACAGATCTAGCCCGGGACTATGCGCTCAATCTGGGGTTTAATCGCCTTGGTGGCCACAGCAACTTTTTACTTGTATCTGCTGTCTGCGTTCCTGCCGCCGGGTCCTCGTGCCGTCCGCGTTCACGACGCTGAACCTGAACACACAGCTGATGAGTCGGAGGAGCAAGTACTCAGGTAGACTAGATCTCTGCGTCTTACCTCTGGTAGCCTTATTTTGAGAGCAGTTCCCACTTCTACTGTTGTTTTTAGCTGAATGAATTCTATTAAATTCTCTAGTACTTCAGGTAGGTAGGTTAAACATCTTTATTTTTAATTAGTCTTACACCTGCTGATAATAACAACTGGCAAAATACTAAATAATTGTTGGTAGCTAGTCTAAACTCACATGAGTAAATTTTATGCCGAAACGTGGTGATGCTTAGCCTAATTATAGGCCAATGAATAAATCGCTGAATGAATTGTTTTTGTGAATCACAAGAACGGTCTAAACGATTCTTTCATGAATCGGACTCGATCGCTCACTTTTCGAATAGAGAATTTAACGAATCTGTGATTAGACAATATTGTAACAGCTACCCCAAGCGAATTAAGGGGCAGAGAACTACACCACAATGACAATTGACACACAATTCTTTATTAATGTGATTCAGCAACTTTAATTTTTCTTAACTATTTCTTTCTGTCAATTGTTTAAATATTCAAATATATTTTCAAATTTACATTATGTTACATAATATTTGATGTAGCCTATTTTAATCACATGTGTACTTGTATTTTAAAACAGATAATGTGATACGGTTGTCCTGGGGGTTCTTGCCCCAGGTAGAGGGGTATTTTACCCCAGCATTTGTAGCAATATAGCCCTTTTCATGATTTTGTGCTAACTAAATTGTAAAATGTTTTCAGTTATTTCCACCAATAATATATTTCCACTAATGATATAGGCTACTGGATAATGTGTGATGTAATGTAGTGAGTTCACAGTGTTCTTAAGGGAAGCATCTTCCCCTACAGTACATGCAGTTTGTGACGCTCCCTTTCACCTGTGAAGTACCTCTCTCCCACTTTCTTTTTTATTAGCTTTCTCTATCTTTATTCATTTCACATACTTTCGTATTTTCCTGCATGTCTGTTTGACTCAGTATTGGTGTTTTCATAGCTACACTCTCATCTCAGTTCACAGAGAGACTGTAGAAGAATAAGAGATAAAATTAGAGTGAATGAGAGAGGGATGGACTTGTTCTGTAAAAAGAGAGAAGCTTTGACAGTTATTCTCAGGCAAATATTCCAGAACGCTTAGTTCCAGTTTGCCCTGTGCGCTCTCCTCATCAGCATTACTTTATACTGTTTGAGCAGCTCCGAGCCCGGTGTGGGAGGTGCACAGATAATTGGCACTTCATAAACTGTAGTTCAGATGCAACCAATGTTCCCTCTAAGCTGCGCGCGTGCGCGGCCGCGCACTTGTAAAGCCGCGGCCGCGCAGAACAAATAATTGCCGCGCAGACAACAGACATGAAAATGATTGTAGTAGTTTAAATGAGAAATAATTGCAGTGCTTTGGAAAACCGCTATAGAGTATTGTCGCTATAGAGTTGGAACTGGTGAATGCGGTTTACAGGTTTCATAGAAAGAGAACGATTGAGCGCATGTGAGCTGGCTGGACCTGAGCCAAATAATCAGTAGCGGTAAGAATACTGTAATGTTTGCTGACTAAATACATCAACACGAGAGGCAACGCGAAACGAAAAGAAATGTGAAATAAAACGTTATGTTTTAATGAAAAGCAGCGGAAATAACGGATGACGGGCACAGAATGCTAACAAAACTCTGAGTATACCTCAGTTTAAACAGATTTTTGTGTGTGGTGGTGCTGTGGGTTTCAGGGATGTTTAGATAACTATAAAAGAGTTAACGTTCACTTTTCTTAAAAATATTTAGCTATCAGATCGGTTAAATGCTTCAGTTTGTTGTCACTATATAATATATTAAAACAAACGGAAGCATTTAAACTGATATAATACTGTATATCAGTTTAAATACTTAAATATTATATAATATTTCATTATATTATAATGTAAGCCTAATAAAAAATTGATCTCACAAGGGGATTGTTTAGGGCTTCTTGCCACGAAAAATCTTGAAACCTCCTGGTATATAAAATCTGGGAAATTCATAAGCAATGAACATGTAATTTTGATGGTTTAACACTGTCTGTTGCTAATAACTGACTACAAAAACACATTATGGTTGTTCCAAACCATCATTGTAATTGCTCATATTATATTATTATAAAGAATTGAACTGTCATGCAGGAGGACAGAAATTATTTTTTTAATGAATTTCTTGATAAAGACCTACAGTTAATACAGCAATGTGAAAAAATCTCAAGAAACTTAAAATGTGCTTAATTTAGTGACTGAACTGCTTGTTTTCAAACATATTTAATAAATCACTAAGTTACATCAAGGGTCAAATAAAATAGAAACGGCACATTAAAGTTAAATGTTACAGTTGCATGATAAAACCATTTTTTTTTGTGTGTGTTTACATTGATTGTACAGGTCTGATATAAAGTATGTTTTTGCTCAGGTGGCCAAAATGTGTGCTCAACAGAGAAAAGTTTTGCTCAGCGAGAAAAAAAAATTAGAGGGAACATTGGATGCAACCCACATCAAAATTCAGTTTCTTCTCTAGAGTCTCATCTGTCCTCTCATGTTCCATAGGGACCTAAAGATCCTGATCCCTGGTCAGTTCTTATCATGCAGTTTGGTCTCACATATTGTCATATGCAATGATTGCATTTTCTTTTTTTCATTTTAACTTATTAAAATATTTAACGCAATTAATGCAGCATCTGTTTTTTCCATCCTTTGGCTAGCATTACATTCAGGGCCTGATTTATGAATAGGCTTATAGGCACGTGCCTGCCCACATAGAGAGACAACGTCAGCTCTCGCGTCAACGCAACACGCATGTGTCATAGTGATCTCATTAACACATGTTGGAGATTAATATTGTGTAAATAAAGTGGTAAATTATGATTTGCTCAAACAAAGCACTCACGTCGCTTCATAAAATTGAGGTTAAACCACTGAGTCTGAGACCACAGAGTCACATGGTTACTTTAATGATGTCTTTACTAGCTTTCTGGGTATTGAAAGTGGTAGTTGCGTAGGCTGTCAATGGAGGGACAGATAGCTCTCACACTTCAGTAAAAAGATCTTTATTTGTGTTCTGATCATGAACGAAAGTGTTACGGGTTTGGAACGACATGAGTAATTGACAGAATTTTCATTTTTGGGTGAACTAGCCCTTTAAACTGGTTTGGGTAAAAAACTCGTCCACTACGTATTGGATTTAATGCAGTACATCATTACATTACAGGCTGCAGCAAGGACATCTTGGCTGCTGTCTGTCATTAATGTTAATCAAACAACAAAAGACAGAGATAAAATAACTCACAGCTCTGGAGTAAATAACATTTGTAGCTTTAATAAGGATTAATGTATATATATATATATATATATATATATATATATATATATATATATATATATATATATTAGCAGAGAATGCCGGCCCAACTGGGCCTGTAGAAAAAATGTTGATTAAAGGCACAGCTAAATGTGACATTATATTTTATGTGAAGTTCGCTTATTTTAAGTTGTTATATTTAAAAAAAAAAACGTATTAAATGTTAAAAATGATGGCTCTCAATCATACTGTAATGTTTAATGTCTATAATTACTAATTTCCCCAAGAAATTGAGAAAAATCAATTTACATCAGTAGGTGTATTGGTATTTGTGATACTGGACTTCATTCATAGTACTTTGTGATACCATTAAGCAAATATTTAAAAAAACAAAACAACGCTTATTTATGCTGTTTCTGCATTTCAATGTGAAATTATACAACATAATTATACCATGGTCTGTTTGAATACTTGATTCTGAATGGCTTGAAGGTGTGCAATAAAACTGTTTAATGCACTTGTAGTTGCTAGTCAGTTTAGCCTATAGTTCTATAGCGCACACACACACACACACACACACACACACACACACACACACACACACACACACACACACACACAATCACTGACTCGCACGGAGATCACATTGCACACACACATAAACATTCAAGAGCACAGAAACTTGTAAATGCTGCTCCATTTGCCTACTTTTATTAATAAATTAACTTTGCTGCTACCGAATCACTATATTGCTCAGCAAGGAGATGGTAACGGTGCTGTTTTTTAAGTAATTCAACTCAGCTTCTTTGTTAGAGAGACGCTCAACAGACAGATAATTTACACACACACACACACACACACACACACACACACACACACACACACACACACACACACACACACACACACACACACACACACACATCTCTCTCTCTTTCTCTCGATAGGCTAATTCATTAAAATAAATGTTATAATTCAGTTGTTGTGTTCTTTGCCTCCAAGTTGTGCATTAAAATCGTTTTATACACAGCTAGCTGTGAACTTAACATTTTAATATTAGGTAAAATTAATTACAGAAAAATGTGTGATTAATTAGTTATTTTTTTATCGATTGACAACACTAATATATATACTTTTTTTAACAACATAAAACTAAATTTAATGTCACTTCAATTCAATATCTTGCTGAATAAAAGTATTAATAATAATAAAAAAAACTTACTGAAATACTAATATACCTTTTAGAAATTATCCATATATCCATTTTCCAATCCGCTAGTCCTGGGCTATCAGGGATGCTGGAACCTATCATATTAGAAATTATTTAAATAATGTATTATTAATAAATTATATTAATGTATTAAACTATTTGAATGCAACTCAACATTAGAAGTCTTGTCTCAGGATTGGGGCCTGCCAGGGCATGAGGTGACAGTTATAAGATCAGACAACTGCCTTCTGGAGTGTCTTGAAATCCCCTGAATTTGCTGAGATGTGCAATACTGAGGAGGAGGGAAAGAAAGATCTCTCTGGTGGGTTCATATGCGACATGTATGTTTGGCATGAATGACAAGCTAAAATAAAGTGCATTAACCTCTTGATGCGCACCCTCAGATATTTAGAATGACAAAAGTAGTGGAAAGGAAGGACATTGGAGTTTGATATTGAGTAATGGATCTGCTGTATATCCACCATCATCACATTCCAAGATCTGACCTTTTCATAGTGTCTTGTGACACACAAGTCTTGGTTCATTTCTTGGTTAGCTCACTCTTCTGTACCTTGGGGGAATATCCACTGTGAGATTGAGATGAAGTTTTTAACATGTTGTTCAGCAGTGATGGCAGAGACAGCTGTACCCTGTGTACTCTCCAGTGGTGTAAATAGCTGTTTGAGTCTTTAGGTGGGAATTTCCATGGTTATCAGAGAAGGAAAATTTTGTGCATTAGTATAGTTATAAAAATCAGCTGTTTTTAATTTTAATGTGGAATATGCCAAGGCTTTTAAAGGTAGAGTTTTACTTCACTGCCAAAAAAAAAAAAAAAAAGTCTTAAGTGTTTTTGTCTAGTTTTCCAGTATAATTATCTAAAAAGTTATCAACATTCATTTATTTGAGAAGCAATATCAAAAATATATAAACAAAATTATAAATATATAAAAAAAGAGCTACATTTTATTTTTTATATATAGTTTATAGCTATAAATATGAAGTAATCTGCCAGTGGGGTAAGAAAAAACACTTGTTTATTTTTCTTATTTTATAAGTAAAAGTATAAACTCACTTAATTTTGCAGTGTTATTGAAGCTGTTTTATTTATTGTCTGGTCTGTCTCTTACACTGAAGGCTCTTATATTGTTGTTCTAATGAGAACGCTCTCAGCGTGCACTCAGCATGGAGCATATCACATGTTTATATTCGTCACACTGGGTACGCATGTGAAATTAAAACCTCTGTTTGGCACATGGATGGGGAATACTGCCTCATTGCGTGCCCAAATTACCCCCTGGACGGCAGTAAGGAGCTTAGATTACTCACGACTGCACAAGATGTGATTCATCTGCTGGTAAGAGGCCAGTGACCACCTCATGAGAACATATTTATTGATGATCATGTTAGGTGTGTCTGAATACTTTTAAAACAAGTTGGTCTTCAAGTACAGCCAAACCTGTACAGACACACAAGCATCATTTCCACAGCTGAGAGGCTATTTCCGTCCAGTTGGTGTATCATATTTCATTCTTTCTGTCTAAACTTGCTGACAGGCTAGTGTCTAGATCTGGAGTCTTCAAC
This sequence comes from Chanodichthys erythropterus, assembly GCF_024489055.1. Classification (NCBI taxonomy): domain Eukaryota; kingdom Metazoa; phylum Chordata; class Actinopteri; order Cypriniformes; family Xenocyprididae; genus Chanodichthys; species Chanodichthys erythropterus. The sequence goes on from NC_090232.1 coordinate 26,642,927, forward strand.
CTTTTTCAGGCCAAGAATCCCTTGGTGAATTCAAGCCTGTTTTCTAATATACAGTTTTTTAATAGAAGTTCCATAATGTATTTATATATAGTACTTTATTTGGCATTAAAATAGTCATTGTTGATAGCCTAATCATGTAGTTTTAAGTTGTACATAATGGTAGTGGATCATTTTCTCATACTCATGTTGTCCCCAACCAGTAATTCTTTTTTTCTTCTATGGAACCTAAATGAAGACGCCTCAGGTTTTTTTCCTATACCAATTTTTTTTTTTTTTTTTCAATATACCCACTTAAAAAGTAGACACAAGAGGGCGACAGTGAGTATTTTCAGATCATTACCCTCAGGTTGTATAATCCTAATTCACAGCAGTGCCATCTTTGATTTTTAACGGGAATGACAGTGAGACTGTGAGTGATAGACATACATCTCTTCAGTGGGTTGTACTGTTAATGTGTTTTTGGATTGTTCTGCTGATGAAATACTGCAAAAATATCTTTCCAAGAAATTTCAGTAGACAAAAAAAAAACTATAATCTAGGAGCGTTTACAGTTTTTTACAGCAATGGCATTGAAAACACAATGGCATGTCATGAATAAAATCAATTACGGAGCCCCTAAAGGGACATGGTGAAAGGAAAAAAAAATATTAAAGGGTTAGTAGTTCACCCAAAAATGAAAAATCTTTCATTTATTACTCACCCTCATGCCGTTCCACACCCATAAGACTTCGATAATCTTCGGAACACAAATTAAGATATGTTTATTGAAATCCGATGACTCAGTGAGGCCTTCATAGCCAGCAATGACATTTCCTCTCTCAAGATCCATTAATACTAAAAACACATCTAAATCAGTTCATGTGAGTACAGTGGTTCAATATTAATATTATAAAGCGACAAGAATATGTTCCAAAATTAGTGATGGCCGATTTCAAAACACTGCTTCAGGAAGTTTCGGAGCGTTATGAATCAGCGTGTCGGATCATGATTTGGATTGCATGTCAAACCACCAAACGGCTGAAATCACGTGATTCTGAATAGCTGATTCGACACGCTGATTCATAACGCTCCGAAGCTTCCTGAAGCAGTGTTTTGAAATCGGCCATCACTAAATAAGTCGTTATTTTGGTTTTTTTTGCCGCACCAAAAATATTCTCGTTGCTTTATAATATTAATATTAAACCACTATACTCACATGAACCGATTTAAATGTGTTTTTAGTACCTTTATGGATCTTGAGAGAGGAAATGTCATTTCTCCCTATGGAGGCCTCACGGAGCCATCGGATTTCAACAAAAATATCTTAATTTGTGTTCAGAAGATTAACGAAGGTCTTATGGGTGTGGAACGGCATGAGGGTGAGTAATAAGTGACATTATTTTCATTTTTGGGTGAACTAACCATTTAAACGTTTTGCGTTCCCGTGATAAACTTTCCGTTCACTTGCAAAATGTTTGTGTTCTTTGCTGGTGAACGCAATTTATCTTGGGGGAAATGCAAAGTGAATGCAAAAACATTGACATTATTTTTCTTCACTTCATGTTATTTTCATCACCATTTACTTTTAGGTGCTCCGTATCATATACCTAAAGCCCACAGTATCACTCAGGCCATTGGTTATAATCCTTTTCATCCTAATGTATCAGTCTCCTTAGTGCTGGTTTAACAATGGGGTTGATAGGAAATGGACGGCCCTTATCCAATCTGTTAGAAATATGAGAAAAAAAGGTGTTAAGTACAAGTTCAGTGTCACTGTTTTACAGATCCCACAGTGTCTTATATTTTCTCCAGGTTGAAGTTCCCATCTGATCTAGAGGAGCTGAGGGAACTAGCCGAGCTGCTGAAGTTCTATAAGACAGAACACACTGGCTATGTGTTCATTCTCTTCTGCAGTGCCTACCTCTACAAGCAGTCCTTTGCCATTCCAGGATCGTCCTTTTTGGTTGGTAACAGAGGTCTACTTTGTGACACTATTAGTAGACCTACTTGAACCACCTCATTAGACTGAACTAAAAGATTTATTGTCAATTATCTAAATCACTTGGACGTAATGCCATATATGCTAAATTTCAGTACAGTTAAGTGCAGTATACTGTAAAGAAACAACTTCTTTTTTATTACTGTCAATCTTTCTTGTCATGTCTAGAACATGCTGTCGGGAGCATTGTTCGGGCCATGGCATGGACTCCTCATTGCCTGCACTTTGACTACTGTGGGTTCCACCAACTGTTACCTGCTGTCCCGTACATTTGGCAAACGACACATCATCAGGATCTTCCCTGAGAAGGTGGCAATGCTGCAGAGAATGGTGGGTCACCTCTGGCTGTTTAGCACATGATAGAGGGATTTTCCATTAATTCATGTTCTAAAAATAGTCATTGAGTGTATGTAAGACTTTGCATTTTGTTTGTTTATACTTGCATGTACTATAGCTCAAATGGTAGCAAACAGTGCTAGCAAATATCAGTGCCAAAGTTATGGGTTTGATTCCAACTTCCCAGTGAATGCATGAGCTGAAAAATTTTATCCCTTACCAAAGAAAAAAAAAAGAAAAAAGTTTGCTGTTAGAGCATACTTTCAGTGTACTTTTTATGTACTTGTCAGAGGTATACTTAACAATATTATACTTAAAGGTGATAAAGAGGATCTTTTCTTCGACTGAGAAGCCAAAGACTGTTACTGAGATTTTGAAATGAGCGCATGCGTAACAACAACCGCCCTCCTTTCGAGGGAACGCCTCCCAAAACTCGTGCACGAGTATTGGAACACGAGTGTTTAACCCCGGCGTTCGTTGTGTTGTGTTAGTGGATTCATTATGTCGGACTCACCACAGGTAACTCATAATCTGCAGTTGTTACTCCTGTCTCCTGACAAAAACATTGCATGCGGCGTCTGTGGAGTGTGGAAAGTTACTGGAGCGCGCAGCCGCGCACGTCTCGCACAAGGAACGTCATGGCAGTGATTGACAAGCCAGAGGGCCAATCCGCGCACGTCTCTAACAAGGAACGTCACGGCAGTGATTGACAAGCCAGAGGGCCAATCGTTTACGCGATTGGCTGATGTTTTTAAGGCCCTACCTCGTGCACAGATGATGTATATTCATTTTATTCCTTTCAGTGCACCCAATAAATAGTCTTTTATCAGTTAGTAAAGACAGTTTCAAGTAATATTGCAAAAATGTATAAAAAAAAAAACATCCTCTTTAGCACCTTTAAGTAAGCTTGGCTTATACTGATAAGTATACACAAAGTCACTTAATCTTTTGATCGTAATATATTCAAGAAAAGTTAAATTTACTATTCTAAGTATACATGGTGTAGTTTTTACTTGTTTACTCATTTTGACTGATTTGACTGATTGTATTGATGTTATATGATGTTAGGTTCACTTGAAAACTTTCAAGTATACTTGCAGTATAAAAAACTGTTAATCTAATAGTTTACTGAGTGAGTATACTTTAAAGTATACTTTTATAAACTTCCAGCTGGGCAATAAGTATATAACTAGTAAACTAACAGTATCATAGTGAAGTGTAGTTAACAGTATAGTTACAATACAAAAGAAAACGTATAAACTAGGTGTACTTACATTTTACTTCTGTTTAAAGTATACTTTTACAAACTAAAAATGGCCAATTTACTTCTCAAAAAGTATTGAAATAGTACACTTGCAAGTATACTACTAGTACATTGATTTTATCATACTCGGTATTGAGCTACTTGGAAAATATACTTGAACTTATGTTTACTTAATAAAAGGAGTGTGAAGTATACATTTTTTGTAAAGTATATAATATATGTTGCTCTGGATAAAAATATCTGTCATAAATACAAGTTACTTGTTTAAGAAGTTGGTCACACTGTAGTTTAGGGTCCATTTCTCACTAATAACTAACTATTAACTATGACCTTTGCCTCAATAAACTCCTAACTACTGCTTATTAATAGTTAGTAGGGTAGTTGTTAAGTTTAGGTATTGGGTAGGATTAAGTGATGTAGAATAAGGCATTAATATCTACTTTATAAGTACTAATAAAAAGCCAATATCCTAGTAATATGCAACTAGTTAATTGTGAGGATTGAACCTAAACTAAAGTCATCAGCTCTCTATATAACTTTATAGTTGAAACATAATACATGAGCACATGATGAATCTCTATTTCTCTCTATTAGGTGGAAGAGAACAAGAGTAGTTTGTTCTTCTTCTTGCTCTTTCTGCGATTCTTTCCCATGACACCTAACTGGTTCTTGAATATCACCTCTCCAATCCTCAACATCCCCATCCCCATATTCTTCTTCTCCATCCTCATTGGTGAGCTTACATTGTTATAATTTAATGTATAATTAACTAATAAATGTATAACAGACTCTGATTATGATATTATTTCTTCCCAGGTCTAATCCCTTATAACTTCATCTGTGTCCATACGGGAGCCATCTTGTCTGAGATCCACTCTTTGGATGACATCTTTTCGTGGGGCACCTTGCTGCAGCTCCTGCTGATCGCATGTGTGGCTCTACTTCCTGGAGCTCTCATCCGCCGCTACAGTCAGGCCCATCTCAAACTTGATGGCCTGGAACCCAACGGACACCAAAAGGTCCTGAATGATCGCAAGACTAGATGATCCAAAGACAGACACAATAGGAGACTGCGGTCTTATGGGACGGATCATTGGTCTGGAGTCACAGCTGTGGATTGGGTTTTGAAGGTCCCAATGGAAAGTGGAACTGAAATACTAAATATTAGTTATCAGATGTTTAACAAAGAGAAGAGACTATTAATGTCTTAAAAGAGTACACACTCAGATTGCTGACTTGTTACATACAGACCACTGGACATTGCCTCATTTTATAGGAATTTTACAGCTTTAAGTTTTTTATTGAAGCAACAGATTTAGTTATATTGTCAGGTGTTTAGTGTTTGTGTGTGACTTTATTTATTTCTGGAGTCCTGTACGTTTCATGTGTTTCATAAGTTTGTTTACACATTTAACAAAAGAAAACTAAAGACTAGTTACTTCCCCCCTAAATGTATTTATATGTGAATTTTAAGTTTAACTGTTGCACACACCAAAAAATAATATCTAATTTCTTAAGTATTAGACATAAAAGTAATGTTCCAGTTTTATTTATACTGTATATAACTGGAGTCCTTTATAGTCTTTGAAGGCTAAGTGTCTTTTAAGGCTTTTAAAAAGCTTTTTACATTTTTATTTATTATTATAGATACATTAACCTCAAGCATCCTATGAGCACCTAACTGGTTCTTGAATGTCACCTCTCCAATCCTCGACATCCCCATATTCTCCTTCTCCATCCTCATTTATTCGCAAATTACTGTCATGCCTTAACAAATATAGCCTTGTGCACTGATTATTTACCTGATGAGCTAAATCTTCTGGAGTTGCACAATACATTCAGGGATTGTACACACTACTGAGTTTTTTATTAACTGACTTATCTATTTGTGTATGCATCTATCTCATATTATCTATCTCTGTATGCATCTCTAGCTCCAAAAACGCACACTAATAATGGCCTGTTTCGGACAGTGTTAGTATTAATGCCATGTATTTGAATTTACAGTGTAAACACATCTCATGCATTCAACTCCAGGTGCAGTTTAAAATGTACACATTTGTATGGATCATTAAGTTTAATAGCAGACAATGGGCCTCATTTATAAAGCGTGCATATGCACAGATTTGATCTTAGAATGTGTACGCTTAAATCCACGGCAATGCTCATATTTATAAAAACAGTCTTTGACATGGAAAGATTACTACAGGTTTTTGGAAATCTAAGCTATTCTTGCTGCTCGCTAAGGATTTGGATGATGAGTGTTGATCTTTTATATGTAAATGACATTAATTAGGTGTCATTTACAATGTGGAGAACAGAAACCATTCAGCTGTGTGCAAGTTCAAGATCATTTGCGATTTATTTCACATCTGAAAGAGCAGTGTTGGGCACGTTACTTTAAAAAAGTAATTAGTTATAGTTACTAGTTACTTCTCACAAATAGTAACTTAACTGAGTTACAACATTATAAAAGTAACTAATTACCAGGGAAAGTAACTATTGTGTTACTTTAAAAAAAATAAAAAAATTCAAATATCCACTTCATTAAGTTTTGTTTTGTAGAAAGCCTTTCTTTAAAGTGAATTTTGTTTTGTAAAAATTGTATCTTTATTTTAATCAATGTTTCATCAACCAATTGCCAGGATTTAATAAATTAGAAGCAAATATAGCAGACAATATAATCATGACACGGAGGTGCCGGCGCGATCACTTGCACTTCAACTGGAGCGCGTCTTATAGGCTAAATGAACCGAAACTCAGCAGCTGCTTGCCTCACAGACATGAGAAATATATCTATAGAAAGCTTAAAATATCTACTTTTTAAACAAATTAATTCAAAACGAAAAGAAATAGGCAAGCCTACTCTGATTACCGGTATGTAATCTGAATGAAATGTGCATTCTCTCTCTAGGCGCGTCATGCGGAATTGATGAGAGAAAACACTGATTCAGAAAACTTTACTTTATTAATAAACAATCAAAATGTCTCCTTACTGTTTTTGTCACATTCATAATCATTAGGCTACTTTTGCAGGTTCTTTATGGCAAGCTACGCTTGAGTGTTATATAGCCTTTAACGCTCATTATTTTGGTTTATTCTCTCCAGTGCTTAAGAAATTAAATATAAAATATAAATGTGATTAGTCAACTAATGGCTTAAATGAACAAGTACTAGTCGACTAAAAAAAAAACTTCTTTCACATATTTTCGATCCAGCATGTCACAATGGTATCTGGTTTGAGCTTGTGAGCTTTCGCTCACATGCTCTGACACAGACACACAGAGCATCGTACATTATTAGGCTATCAGTTTAAAATTATATTTGTGTATGACTAACCGGTATATTATTTCTTTACAACAAAACGCTTTGCAATTCTATCATCTCTAGTTACACACCAATCATCATCAATTAGCATGTGTCCCGCCCCAACACACACACCAGAGAAAAATTTTGCGGGTCTTATAGCTTAGAAAGAGCCTCAAAACCGCTTCAGTGAGCTCAATTATAGTAACACGAAATTTTTTGTCAGTAACGGTAACGGCATTGTAACAGGGGAAAAAGTAATTTGTTTGATTGCTCGTTACTGGAAAAAGTAACGCCGTCATTCCCATCACTATGAAAGAGAAAGGCGTACGCTCGTTTTCTGTGTGTACGTTCATTCTATGAATCACACGTACGCACATCTGAGTAAGATCGTAAGATCAAATTTAGGACGGTTTCTGCGCAAGATTTTATAAATGAGGCCCCAGGTCAGTAATGTATTAATTATCAGCACATCACAGAACCTTTACATTTGGTTGTTTCTATGTAGGATAATATCTTTTGAAAAAAAAAAAAAAAAAAACGTTTCCATTGCAATATGCAATTTCACAAATTGCATAAACAGGTGCTAGTTGTTTAATCACTGCATTACAGAATCTTTTGCAGTGCTCCGTCCTGTTTTGAGTCAACTTTAGCTGAAAAAATAAATCAATGTCTTAATGTGTACTACTACTGAAGTGTTTATTTTTTCAACAAAAGCTGTTGCTAGCTTGAAAGGTATAACTTCTGTTACGACTAAGTATTGCTGTTTTCACAACTATTAAGTTCAAATTCAATAAAAGTCATTCATATGAAACAACTTAATATTTTATTGTAATCTTTTTAACAGACTTTTTAAATTTTCTAAATATTTCTACAGAATTCTACACATGCATATTCCGTGTGGGCCTATAAAAAAACAACAAAAACATGCTTGTTAGCATACTTGTTAGTAACTGATATAACTGCAGGACAAGAATACTGTGATATTCTATAATATTGTGTAGTCATATATTCCAACAGACATCTGTGTTTTGCTTTAACATTTTTTGAGCTATCAATGTCACAAATAATCTTGATATACAGATGAAGAAAAGCATTGTTTTAAAGACTCTTTATTGCTTAAATCCATGAAGAGGGTGGTGAGACCCTTCCAGGAAACATAAAAGTGTATTCATGAGTGTTCGCTCATAGTCTTATTGTCCCCAACTCACCAAAGCTTGGCTAGAGCCCAGAGTATACCAATGGAATATGCCCCCTTTTGCTCAGATCTGAAATTAGTTTCTTTATTATTTACATCATCTGCATTACATGATGTCATTATAAGAGTTGATCTCAGATCAGCATTAAAGGGATAGCCTCATCCAACACCCAAAAGTATTTACGGTACAAGTGGTCTATAAAGACATTTTGAACATGAAAAGAAAGACAGCTGCAGAAGTAATACGGCAAAGATTATGTTTCATGTCTTTGTAAATGACATGAGAAGAGATGGTCTTGAGACAGCTGGACATCCCTCCGGTTTGACACAGCAAAATTTTACAACAGAAACCCAAATTGAGAGGATCAAATTCAATCGTGTCTAATATTATTACACTAACATTCAGCAGTAAACTGTAGATTATCCCTATACTAAACCTCACACAAATATGGTGTTAGAATAAAATTCAAAACCGACGTGTTAGATATGACATCCATTGTCCAAAAACACAGATAATAAAAATCACAGAGCCATTTGTAACAGAAGTAACATCGTGTCTTCCTTCTAAAAGTGCCTATACAGGTTGAAGAACACTACGTATGGTTGGATTAAGCTGTATTCTTAGACATCATATACGTGTATCTGTCAAGACGATTATTTCATTACAAACATAAACTGCAAGAAACAAAGTACTGTCAACACAAATGTTGCCCAAGAGTTGTATTTACCTCAAGAGTTCAAACGGTCCATAAAGCAACGATCAGTTTCTGATGCAGGGGTCTGAAACCTCTTTCGCCAGAACAAGCAGGTAATGTTGGTGCCTTGCGCTAATTCTTTTTTTCTTCTTGTTCTTTTATTTAGAAAAATAAAAAAATGCTCCAAGTTTGAGAGCTTTATAAGGTATACAAAATATGCAAAAGGGAGAAAAGGTCAGACTGAGGTACCCTGTTCTTGAGGTAGAACGTTATATTGTAATGGTTCACACAAAGCTGTGTGGACTTTCAATATACCATTTTTATGTCTCAATCATGGTTGTATCAGTTGCTTAATATCAACGTTACGGTCTATGATTGTGTTTAGACAGTACAGTACTGAAACGCTGGCTGTTTGCATTTGATCAATCAAGAAATGTCAAAACTACTTACTTTTGAACTGTACTTTGTGCATGTCACCTATATACATAGTTTATTCCATTAGCCTTTCCAATGTGCAACATTAAAAGACTGAATGATGTCATTTATATCCTTTACCAGTCAAATCACCTTTATATATTTAAAAAAAAAAAAAAAAAAAAAAAAAAAAAAGGGGGGAAATGTCTTTACAAATGATAAAAAACAACACATCGCTTTTGCCTTGGCTTTGTGCACGTCTTTTGTCAAACACATTTACAGACATTTTTGTTTTCTCTGTCTGTGCACACACTCCCTAATGCAAACACGCACTTGTGCACTGTGCACTCATCTCAGCACATGAAATCAGAGGAGGAATAGAGAATCACGTTTGCTACACAGAAAGTACATGTTTCCAAAAGGAATTTGCATCATATACATTCATGAGAGTTAGGGAGACCCACGGGCTCCTGTTACAGGGCCTACAGGCAGTGCAGATTGCACATGAAATTTTGCTTTTGTGTTCAAAAGTTTGGAGTCTGTAAGGTTTTTTTCAATGTTTTTGAAAGAAGTCGCTTATTCTCACTAAGGCTGCATTTATTTGATCAAAAACAGTAAAATTATGAAATATTTTTATATTTTATTCTATTTTAATATACATTTAAAAGTAATTAATTCCTGTGAGGGCAAAGCTGAACTTTCAGCTGCCTTTACTCCAGTCTTTAGTGTCACATGATCCTTCATTCTGCCAATTACGTGCTTCAACATTATGTTGAAAACAGTTGTACTACTTATTTTTGTGGAAACTGTGATTTTTCAGGTTTCCACAAAAATGCATCCTTAAGTGTTAATTTCATTTTTTTTTTTAAATAAAGAAATCTTATTGACCCCAAACTTATGAATGCTACCAAATGTTAAAAGATTAGTTCACTTTCAAAAGAAAATTAGCCCAAGCTTTACTTACACTCAAGACATCCTAGGTGTATATGACTTTCTTCTTTCTGATGAACATAATCACAGAAATAATAATAAACACCCTGACGCATCTGAGCTTTATAATGGCAGTGATAAGTTTGCCACCTGATGTCACCTGTTGGAGTTTGGGTTCCTTGACATTTGACTTGACATTTGATATTCAACAGTTTTCTTGACATTTATTCAACAGTGCTTTGATCTGCATTGACACTATTCTCGAAGAGCTGCTGTGCAGCAAAAATTATGTGCCAGTTATCAAAGTAAAGCTGCTTTGACACAATCTGCATTGTAAAAAGCGCTATATAAATAAAGGTGACTTGACTTGACTTGACAAGGATCAATGAGTATGAGCTGAAGAAAGTGCTTCCATCCACATCCATCCATCATAAATATGTGCTCCACATGGCTCCGGGGGGTTAATAAAGGCCTTCTGAAGCAAAGCAATGCGTTTGTGGAAAAAATATCCATATTTAAACAAGTTATGAAGTAAAATATGCAGCTTCCGCCAAACCGCCTTCTGTATTGAAGTTACGAAGAAAGTGTAAACTGGCGTTACATTTTTTCCGTAAGTTGAATAGGGAAGGTGTAGGACGTGGCGTACGCTTTGTGAACTGCAAGAGTTTTACATTTTCTGCGTACGTTGAATACAAAAGGCGGCTAGTGCGGAAAAGAGATATTTTACTTCATAACTTGTTAAATATGGATATTTTTTTTTACACAAACACATCGCTTCGCTTCAGAAAGCCTTTATTAACCCCCCGGAGCCGTGTGGACCACATATTTATGATGGATGGATGTGGATGGAAGCACTTTCTTCAGCTCATACTCATTGATCCCTATCGCTGCCATTATAAAGCTCGGATGCGTCAGGATATTTATTAACATTTCTGCGATTATGTTCATCAGAGAGAAGAAAGTCATATACACCTAGGATGGCTTGAGTGTGAGTAAAGCTTGGGCTAATTTTCATTTCTAATAGTAAGGGTATGTGTAATATCTTAAGTGGGGAGAACAGGATGTCAACATTAGATTCCCAAAGTAAGATAATCTAGATTTTCTTCTATTTTGGGACTGTACGGTTATTTATTTATTTATTTTTTAGGTTTTATGCACAGTTGGCACACAGACAGCTCTCATTTTGTGTGAGGTATAAAATGGGAATAGGGAAGTATTTAAGAAAAAGAAATATAGGTAAAAAAAAAAAAAAAGGGAAAGAGAACAGGGCAGCAAGCAGAGGAGAACGCACAGACTCAGCAGTAGAAAAAAGAGGAACTGGAAGTGAGATGCTGGCGCACATGTTAGCTCTCTACTTACATCATGTACGTTACTTTATAACATCACTTAATCCTTTTAGTTATGGTGCTAAACTAATTACTAGAAAAAGTCGACAAACAAATCTGATTACTCTCATTAAATAGTCTGAAATTCTGTAGAATAAACCTATAGAATTTTTTTAGAATCGTATTAACATATTGCTATGCAATTTTCTTATATATTTTAATAAATTAGTAGACCTAATGAACAACTAAACCTGCAAGTCTCTAAGAAATCTACCTGCAGTGTGCCTTCACTCATCCAGTACTCTCCATCACAGTGCACAAATCCACTATAGTCTCACATCAGCTTAATCAGTAATAAAAAGAGCTCAATGAAATATCAGGTCCATCTCATAAAAAGATCTTTCTGACCTGACAACACTCGATCATCTTTCAGGTTCATTCATATCCGCACGGCCAAATGTTTTTGTGCTTTAAGTTCTTTGGTTGTTTTTAACTGCTGGTCCTCTTCATCAGCTTTTGTCTCTCTCTGTTTCCCGCTCTGTCTAGCTCTCCCTTTGTCTATCTCGTTAATTCGTTCTTTCTTTCTTTCGTTGATTTCGATTTGTCCTCGCATGAGCTACATTCATTAGCTGCTGCTTGCTGGCATCTGCTGATCATTTTGATGGTTGTGTGGATGTTGGCACCATTTGCTGGTGTTTCCGCTCTTGCTGTCTGACCTGTTGTACGATCTCTCTGATCTTGCGCTGGGCCGTCTGTAAACAAACACACCGTAGCCAGAGGTGACTGGAGTGCACATGCAAATACATCATTTACATCATCTAATATTTTAAGCATTTAACCATGTCTCTACCTAGCAACCTATAAAATAAATTGTCTAAAAGAGGAAAGTCAAAAGTACTTATGACAAAGGCATATCTCAAGAATAATAATTATGTCATGCTGACGATGCTTTTCAATTATCTAGAACCAGCCAATAGTTGTTCTCTGGTACTAGATGAAGCTCTACAAACAACATTTGTTGTAAATAAAGTTAATTTCCACCACACTTTATAGACTTAATCTTACATTGATCATTGCACATACATAAAGCACATAAAATATGTGACCCTGGACCACAAAACCAGTAATAAGGTTTTTTTTATTTTTTTTTTTATTGAGATTTATACATCATCTGAAAGCTTAAATACGCTTTTCATTGATGTATGGGTTGTTAGGATAGGACAATATTTGGCTGAGATACAACTATTTGAAAATCTGGAATCTGGGGGTGCAAAAACATCAAAATATTGAGAAAATCGTCTTTAAAGTTGTCCAAATGAAGTCCTTAGCATATCTACTCACAGAAATAAATCTTTGATGTATTTACGAGAGGAAATTAACAATATATCTTCATGGAACATGATCTTTACTTAATATACCAATTATTTTTGACATGAAAGAAAAATCAATCATTTTAGACCCATACAACGTGTTGTTGGCTATTGCTGCAAATATACCCGTGCGACTTATGACTGGTTTTGTGGTCCAGGGTCACCACAAAGCTCAACTGTGCTTGCTTGATGCAGGAGAACAAACCATATTGGTTTTCGTGCATCAAGCAAACATTTTTGAACTTCTGTGTTTACCATATTTGATGTGCTCTATGTATGTGCGTTGATCAATGTTTATACGTGAATAAGAGCAAAAAAGTCTCTTTTAGAAGACTTGTATTAAACAGCTTGATTCGTATAAATTACTTGTGATGTCTGTGAACTTTTTGAAGCTGTGCGGTCTTTCATGGATGTAAAAAATTATGAAATATGAAAGATATATGAAAATTGTCACATTTTCAGTTTGTTTATTGCTTGTGTTTAATCAGCTCCTGTGTTCCTTTGTACAATTTCCCACCACTCCTTTGTTTCTATAGTCAAGGTCATTATGAGTTTGTTTGTTTCAGCTGTGTTTGATTAATTAGCTCATTTCAGTGTATTATTCAGACAGCGCCCTTGCCTGCACTCTTCGTCCTGTCACTGTTGTGTTAGATGTGTTTGCAACTATCTCTCTGCCTATCTTTTTGAGTTATAATTAAACTTTTGAGGTTTTGGAACCTGATTCATCGGTCTTCATCAGTCTGCCTGCATACACCGTTACAAAAATATGAGGTAAAACTTTAGTTTAGGGTCCAATTGTCAATATTAACTAGTTGTTTATTAGCTTGCATATTACTAGGATTTTTGGCTGTTTATTAGTAATATTACACATATTAATGCCTTATTCTGCATTAACATATTCTACATCACTTAATCCTACCCAATACCTAAACTTAACCTTACCTTACTAAATATTAATAAGCAGTAATTAGGAGTTTATTGAGGCAAAAGTCATAGTTAATAATTAGTTAATTGTGAGAATTGGACCCTAAACTATAGTGTGACCATGGGTTTGGAACAACATGAAGGTGAGTAAACAATGACATATTTTTCACTTTTGGGCCTGGAGTAATGTCAAAAACATACCTGACTGGCAAAGAAATGTCCAATTATCTTAACAAACACTTCGTCATTCTCATCTGGTGTCTGGTCCCGTGGTACAATGACCTCAGCACTGGTGAGATTCTGTAGCTCATTGACCTGTGGGTGGTAAGAGGTCAGAGGTTAGACACATAGACCCCATTTAGACCTGATATTAACACTGAAATCACAAACGAACAGTGCTAAATATTTCCTAGGTTTAAATAAAGATGGGCAATGATGTTATCCAACAACCAATTACTGAGGTTTACTAATTACGTAAAGGATTAGTTCACTCTCAAATGAAAATTACCCCAAGCTTTACTCACACTCAAGCCATCCTAGGTGTGTATGACTTTCTTCTTTCTGATGAACATAATCGGAGATATATTAATAAATATCCTGACGTATCTGAGCTTTATAATGGCAGTAAGTGATACCAATGAGTATGACGCTGAAGAAAGTGCTTCTATCCACATCTATCCATCATAAACATACTCCACATGGCTCCAGGGGGTTAATAAAGGCCTTCTGAATCGAAGTGATGCATTTGTGTGAAGAAAATAAATATTTAACAAGTCATAAATTATAATATCAAGCTTCCGCCAGACTGCTTTCTGTGTTCAACTTAGGAAGAAAGCACAACGACTCACAGTTCCCAGTTCACAAAGCCCACACTACGTCCTATGCCTTCCCTATTCAACTTACAGATAAAGCTTAACGGACGTGAAACCAGTTTGTTTTTTTCCTTAACTTGAATACGGAAGGCGGTCTGGCTGAAGCTAGATATTTTACTTCATAACTTGTTAAATATGGATTTTTTTTTTTACACAAAAGCATCGATTCGCTTCAGAAGGCCTTTATTAAACCCCCAGAGCCATGTGGAGTACACATTTATGATGGATGGATGTGGATGGATGCAGTTTCTTCAGCTTCATACTCGTTGGTATGAATCACTCACTGCCATTATAAAGCTCTGATACATCAGGATATTTATTAATATATCTCCGGCTGTGTTCATCAGAAAGAAAAAACTCATATACACCTAGAATGGCTTGAGTGTGAGTAAAATTTGGGCTAATTTTCATTTGAAAGTGAACTAATTATTTAAGGAAAGAACCGGACTAAAATGACAAGGAGCATATGTGACATTTTTTTATCCGTTTGTGGCAAGATTAAAATTTGGAAATACATTTGAAAGCAAGGTGTGCTGTTTATTTTTACTTTTATCAACAAGAAGTAACATATTCAATGATGTATGTAGTCCCTCGAAATCTGAACACATGTGGTGACGGATATGTTACTACCAGGTGTAAACAGCAATCTGTCTCACTTGACTTGTGATTGTATCACCCAAGACAGATGTTGAAACCATGCATAAACACAAACAAAGCACACATACCGTTTTTCCACCTTTCCCAATGACTCGTCCGGCAGCGGTTGAAGGTACTTTAATATGTGCCTCCAACTTCACCTCTTCCTTAGCTGTGAAAAAATTCTCCTCTTTCAGTTTCCCATATATCCTCCCCTGTGCCTACAGTCACGCACACACACATACACAGATGAGTAAAGGAGAAATGGGGGCTGAATAAAGAGATTGATGTAAAGAACCCTGAGCTGGGTCCTGCCTACTGGAACCTGTATCCTGAAGAACAGGAGCATAAATGACTGAATTATGGCTTTTACCTTGAACTGAGCCTCTGGTGGTCCAGTGATGATGACCATCCGCTCAGGCTCATCAGGACTGTCTGGTGCAGCAATCTGCAGTGACACAAAACAGCACTTTCTTTTCCCAAGCTGTCTTGATTTAGGTATTTGAGTATTAGGACAACTTAAACTGCTACAAATGTCAGTGCTGCCTTGATAACAATACAAAGAAAGTTTGTAAGGTGATTACCAGAAGCCCATTAAGACAACATATATAGCTAGTCTTTGAAGCAATGTAGATTCAGCCTTTAAAGAATGTGTTGAATAATTGCTTTGCGTTCTTGTTTTCCAACTGATTATCTAGTGACAATTTACCTGTGTCCTCTCTGTATGATAAATATTAATTATTTTCCTGTCATTTTTCATTATTTTTTTTTTCTATTCCTATTTTTGTAGCCTTGTTTCAGTAGCTGAAGTAGCACCAATTACTTGACAATTATGTTTAACCTTGATTTCAAAGCAAAGATTAAGGTCTAAAGCAGTTCTCAAATTTTTTTCAGTCCAAGTACTTAGTTGCTGCCAATATTCCCTCTTTTTTTTTTTTTTTTTTTTTTTTTTATGAACACTGAGCATGCCCATTTTTCTTAAGCTTAAGGACTGAGAAAAGATATTTAGTTTTAATCCAATTTAAACACACTAACTCTAAATATCATTTGGATTTTGGACCAATTTTGAAAATTTTCTTAGACCTGAATAACAAGTCTTTCAACACAATCTGCTCCACTCCATTCTTTCATTCAAGTCTTATGCAAAGCTGGTTAATGTTCACGATGGGAGAGAGAGAGAGTGAACTCTAGTGGGATCAGTATGTGGCTCAAAGTGTCTTACTTTTATTGAGGCTCCAGCGAAGTGTGCCAGCTCTTTAATGTGCTGCCCTTTCTTCCCAATGAGAGCTCCTACTGCTGGAGTGGGGATGAAGAGATAGACCACTTCCTGTTCAGCAGTCTGAAACACACACAGCCAGCCTTTATGCCTAGTAGTCAAGTCAAGTTTATTTATATAGCAATTTTTACAATACAAATTGCTTCAAAGCAGTTTCACAGCAGTAAACAGCACTGGCATCACAAAAGTGTTAAAACCGGATACAATAATTTCAGTTATACAACTTCTATTTTAACCAAAAACAGATCTACAGAGGATAATGTACTAGTAATAGCATTTTTCAGGTCAATTCAGTTCCATTATAAATTCCTAATAGCTGTTGTGCTGAGATTGTGGACAATATCTCTGATACTGATATCTCTGAACAGCATCTCTGAGCAAAGAAAAAGTATAACTAAATGATAACTAAATAATAGAATTATTTAGGCGGATAAATAATAATAGAACACACGTCCCACAAACCCTAAGAACCGGTGGCTGGGTCTAAGACATTAGATCTTTTTTTACATGCATTATAATAAATACATAAAATTTTAAAAAAATATATTAATTACATGTCTTCCAAAAATCAGATTTTCAGTTGTATTACACAGTTATTTAAAAACTGCCTCCCTTAAAGAGTTTGAATTTAAATTGAATGAAGGAAGAGGAATTCACTGAATAGATGTTCAAAGAAATTCAGCATTCACAAAGAGTTTCATTAAATCAGCTCAACAAACAAATAGACAAGAACATATTTTTTTGTTAGAGTTGCCTTTATCAGAAAGTATTTATAAAAGTGGACAAAAAGCAGTGTTTTTTGTCCTAATGCTTTAACCGTAACCAAATTTAACCTTATTGTGAAGTGTTAATAATGAAAGTTAATTTTTAATTACAAACTTTTTCACTTTAAAGGTAATTACTTATCTATAAATTAATAGCAAGTGGCATTTCAAACTTTGATTATTAATATCACTGAATGTTTCTGGAAATAATCCATATTTTAACGTTTATGCATAATTAATGCAGAAAAAAAAATATATTTTTTTTAAATTACACTTAAAATAATTATATGAATGTCTTTCCATTTCATCATTATGGTTCTGCATAAATTTGTTACTTCAAAGTCAAATTTAGGAACTTAAATGGAATTTAAAAGACATTCTAATTCATTCTGAATGACACAAAACTTTATCACAAAATAGTAATCTAGTGATAAAAAGAGTAATAGAAAAAAAAAAAATTGAGCTATTTTGAGATAAGCATATAATAACAAGTGCTCACTGCTTGCTGAAGAGATAATGCTCCAGAGGAGGGAACCCCATACAGACCCCCCATTACTGAAGAGGGTCCCTGTGGTGGCAAACATACACACAGAATGTGGTCAGATGAATATAACCCAAAATTTCAAAGCTATTTAAGAGAGAATACACACTTAGATGAAAAACAATTCACCCTTTACACATCACACACTCTTTTATCAAGTTATTCACAGTCAAGTGTCCTGATATAGCACATCCTGATACTCACCAGCAGGGGGCTGTAGTTGGCTGGGGTGGACAGAGATCCACGCAGACCAGAGGTTGGGGGTAGAACAGACAACCCAGAGGAGAAGATCCCCAGCGCACTCATGTTTAGACCTGACATCATGTTAGTCTGCTGCTGAAATCAATATGGATATAGATGTGAATCTTAAGAGAATAGGTAAGCCTTTATGCAGCGAGTGATATTAATCAATCTTACTCAATTTCAAAGGTTTTTGTAATGCATACAGTTACTGATCAGCAAATTAAAGGAGTTAATGCCTATTCACATCCACACTGTGCCTGATAATCACAAAACAAGTTCTGCTTTACTAAGATTAAAGAAAAGGGATTAAAGCCTGACTCCGGCACTGTTAAACCCAAACACTGTGTAAGAACAATTAAGATATGCTTGGTGTTTATCAGTTCATTTAAATCAAGAAAACATATATCAGAAAAAGACACACAAACAGGAAAAAGACACACACACACAATAAAACAGGAAAGAATAACACATCGTACCTATTAGCTAACTAGTCCACATGAAATAGGAGATTAAAATTTGCAGAGCAATATATTAACTATTATTGTAAAAAATGTTGAGTCAGTCAAGATGAGTCAACTCTACAAAAGACAATCATTCATTCAATTATTAATAAAGATTATTAATAATTTAACACAAATCAATATTTCATGTCCATAAATTAATGTATTTGGTAAGTAAAAGCCCTGTAACCTCTTGTTGCTCTAGTTTTGAGTGTTACTTGTAAAATTTGAATTAATAGAATTCTCCAAAATGATACATCACATTATATTTGTGCGTGTCGGTACATCTGTGTCACTAAAACGAAATCCTGTTTCATGTTATTTTAACCTTTTTAAGAATATTTGATGGCACAGAAAAGAAAGGAAACTCTTTGGGTAGTTGTTTGATTACATTCATTCCCAGGGCAAGATTGGAAATAAAAGGTAGTTTTTTATAATTACACATTTTTAAATAAAATACAGTTTTACAGTTCTATAAACATGGGTTTTTACATTTGACAGAGACTCAACGGACTTTAATAGAGCACAAACTTGCACATAACTGCACAGCTGTCAGTTCAGGTCAGATCAGATTAGAATTAATCAAAATATGCTGAGTAGCAAACTGTACAGTTTGGAGCACATGTTAATTCACATGCATAATTCTTTATTTTTGAATAGGGTTGTCAATAGATTAA
Organism: Chanodichthys erythropterus; assembly: GCF_024489055.1. Taxonomy (NCBI): domain Eukaryota; kingdom Metazoa; phylum Chordata; class Actinopteri; order Cypriniformes; family Xenocyprididae; genus Chanodichthys; species Chanodichthys erythropterus. The sequence continues at coordinate 26,662,176 of NC_090232.1, forward strand.
ATTAATTAACGGTGATGCAAATGCTGACTAAATATATTGAGAAAAAAAAGCTTAAACTGTGGCTGCTGATGAAAAATCTTCCTGGTCTTTTTTTTATTTTATTTATTTTTTTAAATAAGTGATATTTCAGACATGAGCTTTAATAATAATAATTAAATTCTTGTTAAAAGTCCCATTTGGATTTGATGTATAATAGGTAAATATCTTTTTCCATGATTTACTGATAAACAAGTATCTGTTTACAGGATTAGTGTGTTTAGTAATAGCAGTAATAACAAATTAGATATAAAACTATATTTTTAAAGTACCAAGTCAATAAATCATTATATAAAACTTTTCACAATCCATGTTGTTTCAAAGCAACTTCATATCTCTAAAAAATGGATGGATATACCCAAAAACTAACATCCACCAACCAATAAACTTTAACCTCTAAAGTTATGTGTTACTCACATTAAGTGAAGCCACATCATTCTCATGGGCTTCTCTAAGTTTCTTCATGATCTCCACTTCTGCATTACAGCACTCCTCCACCCCTCCCCTCACCGTGATGGTACGTTCCTGGTTATATATAGTCAGGTCTTGTAATCTGCAGAGAATGAAGGAAATAAGCACTGTCACTTGAAACGAACATTCAATACATATATATAATTAAACCTCAATCTCTTAGGTTGAGCTCACTAGGCTCCTATGAGACTAGGGGTGTAAATCTTTGGGTAGACAGCAAATCGTTTTGATTCTCGATTTATAAGTTTTGTAACCGAATCAAGAATTTTTGCTAATTCAGAACAATTCAATTCAATTCACAATGAGATTCGATTTAGATTATTGATTCAGTTCTGTATTATTTGTAATTCTAAGTGCATTCAGATAATTATTTAAATGATTACCCTAATGAGTAACTAATGTTTAACTTTATTTTAATAGTAAAATAAATTGGTATTTATAGAAATTTATAAACTGCTTGGACTATGGTGTTGAAGTGTGTAAATATCGGTTTACTCTCTGCTTTTATAAAGTGGCACCGAATGGCATTTACATTGAATCTTCCTTCTTTAGACCATTGACTTTGCACTGTCTGAAAAAGCCCGACACAGAAGTTCCTCGCCATGAAAAGCACCTCTTCAGCGGACCTCGTCACCGCTGCCGTGATACAGTGAGAAGACGTACAAGAAGTGGGAATTTTTGGGAAAATGTTAATACAATTACACATGAAAGTGCCATAATACTAACTTTGACAATGTGGTGGTTTAATTTTTTTTCCCTAAATTGTAGCGTACTAGCGGTTCTACGGTATATTGTGTGTGTTTAAATACATTTGTTTAGCTGACCATCGATAGGTTGCAGACGATCGCTACACAAAAGCTGAGCGTGCTTGTCACTCTTTAGCTTCGCCCACGGCACGCCTCCGGGAGCTCAGCTGTTTTCGGAAAGACTCAGTACAGCTTATCTGTCTTTTATAAATCTGTTAAAACTAAAGACTCTTCAGAGATATGAAGGATGCAATACTACTCTATAGGGACTCAAGATTAACATGAGATTGGCAGAAACTGTGAGTGTTATGTACCCATTAAACTGGTTCAGAGCCTTATATATAATAAAGATTTTATTTATTTCCATGACTTTTCTTTGTCTGAAAATAATACTTTTAAAATTCCCTAGTATTCCAAGGTAAAAATGGCAGATGGAGCAATAATAACTGACATGATCCATGATAGCGTGATATTTTTAGTGATATTTGTAAATTGTCCTTCTAAATGTTTCGTTAACATTTTGCTACTGTACTGTTAAATGTGGTTAAAGTTACCATCATTCCTTACTGTTTTCACGGAGACAAGAGCCATGTCGTTATTTTCATTATTAAACATTTGCATTCTGTATAATTCATAAACACATCTTCATTCTTTATAAATCTCTCCAACAGTGTGTAATATTAGCTTTAGCCCGTTAGCCACACATAGGCTACTATCAAACTCATTCAGAATCAAATGTAAACATCCAAATAAATACCATACTTACATAATCTGATATGTTGCATGACAAACACTTTGTAAAGATCAATTTTGAGGGTTATATTAGCTGTGTGAACTTTGTTTATGCCATGTATTATAGAGTCACAAGCTTGGGGGTGGGGAGCGCGAGCATTTAAAGGGGAAGCACGCTGAATCGCGGCATATTTAATGATGCCCCAAAATAGGCAGTTAAAAAAATTAATTAAAAAAATCTATGGGGTATTTTGAGCTGAAACTTCACAGACAAATTCAGGGGACACCTTAGACTTATATTACATCTTGTGAAAAAGCATTCTATGGCACCTTTGAGGTCTTATATGCAAATAAAGAAGAGATAAAAATCAGCTATATTCTAAGAGTAGTTTTGGTTTGAGCAGTTTGACTCAAGACTATTGCACTATTGTAAGAGAGAGCTCCAATAATCTGCACATGTAGCTAATTTAATGTTTATATATTGTGCTATCGAATCTAATTCTTTCATTTTCTCAGCATTTTAAATCAGTTACTGAATAAAAACAAATGAATTACGATTAAAAATCTATGTTTCAAGATCAATGCATATGCGTTTGGCAGGATCTGTAATTGATGCATTGAGAAAATGATGAATCATCACACCCCAATAAAAGACGTTGTTAGCCATTTTAATTGATGTACAGCACACTTACGCAGAGATGGTGATCTTGGTCCCTGTATCTTGCTCTATCTTCTTCAGGTTCCTGCCCTCCTTTCCTATGAGTCTCCCAACAAGGCTATTGTGGGCCAAGATTTTCAGAGGAACCTCCTCAACACTGACACAGAGAGAAAGTACACAATATTATTTTATTTATTTATATTTTGAACTGGTGCAGTTTTTGTACTTAAATTTAAAGGGTTAGTTCACCCAAAAATGAAAATAATGTCATTTTTATTACTCACCCTCATGTCGTTCTACACCCGTAAGGCCTTTGTTCATCTTTGGAACACAAATTAAGTTATTTTTGATTAAATCCGATAGCTCAGTGAGGCCTCTACAGACAGCAATGCCAATCAACTTCTCAAGATCCATAAAGGTAGTTTTCTCGTCGCTTTATAATTTTAAGATTGAACCACTGTACTCACATGAACTGTTTTAAATATGTTTTTAGTACCTTTCTGGATATTGAGAAGTTCGGTGGCATTGTTGTCTATAGAGGCCTCACTGAGCCATCGGATTTAATCAACAATATCTTAATTTGTGTTCTAAAGATGAATGAAGGTCTTACGGGTGTAGAACGACATGAGGGTGAGAAATAAATGACATTATTTTCATTTTTTGGGTGAACTAACCCTTTAAAACAACATGAGGACATTGTGCTTATTTACATATAAACATGGTTTTAAATTATTTGTCTTAAAAGAAACACTCCCAAAGTAAATGAAGCATGTAAAACTTAAATATGCCCTACAGTCAGATGAAATACTGACATCTTGGTGTCATTAGCCTCTTTCTCCATGAGCTCCAAGATCATCCTGCAGGCTTGTGAACAGCCCTCTTTAGATGAGTGGATAGTGATGGCCTTCTCAGTCGCCCCAGCATTCTCTTTACGATGGATATCTACCCTGAAACAGAGAACGAAGGATGACCTTTATCACTTTTGAACTACATTGTCACATGCTAATGAAGATGGTTTGAGCAAAACGGATAAAGAGAACAGTTTATAATCTCAGAAATAAGAATGACGGTGCACTATTCATTATTAGAGATACACAGCATATGGAAAGCCAATGTATTATTTGCCAATTACTAGAGAAATTAATTTATTTCTAAAGGGGCTATATGTAAGTATAGTTCATTTATTAATCACTTTTCTATTGCCAATGTATGAACAGCTTGTAATGAAACTATAAAACAAGACCTTCCCTGACTAGACTGATTTTTATGCGAATTACTCAGGATGTTTTTGTCAGGAAAAATCAAAAGGATGTGACAGTTAACACATGCTCCTGACAGACTCTCTTCAGTTCTGTGACACATTAAATTAATTTTTATGTTCAGGATAATGCCGAAAGAGCTATTCTGTACTGTAATGTCCATGTGTCACAAAAAGAAAAGTCTCAAATAGGCCTATACTTTATAATCAAACTATCATGTCAGTGTAATTTTAATTATCTCTAGGGGTTTAAGAAAATATCGATACACGTGAATATCGCATTATTATGTTTGGCAATACTGTATTGATTCTCAAAAACACTGTATCGATGTTTATTTATTTATTTATTTTAGGGCTGTCAATAGATTTTTTTTTTTTTAATCACGATTAATCACGCACACTTAATCGCTATTAAACACACACTTAGTGTGAAATTAAGCATACACCATTTATCTTGTTTAAGATCCATTTTGCCATCATTGCCTATATCCAGCAAAGTAAACCATCAGATTGAAGTTTGATTTTCACAAAACTGTATTTTTCAGCTTTTTTTCAGCTCTTTCTAAAAAAAAACAAGAAATATCACAATATATCGCCTTTCTTACAGTATCGCAATATATTACAATATATTGTACCCTGTATCGTGATACGTATCGTATCTCCAGATTCTTGGCAATACACAGCCCTAATTACCTCGAGCACATTCTGTTTTTACAGATATCGCTGTAAAGTTCTGACAACGACAGTGATGTCTAGCACTCATTGAAGTATATGCGCGAGACATCACTGCCGTTGTCAGATCGCGATCAGACCTCACTAACCGAGTGCTGAACGCAGTTGGAGATAGTGGTGTTTTAGAGGTAAAAAATGATATAAATACTATTCGGTTTCTCGCACAAACCGATCGTTTCGTGTCTTAGGACATCAATGTGTCGTCACGGGCCGCAGGGTTTAATTTGGATTTGTCTATGGAAGTGTTTTCGACTCTTATTTTTCAAGTTCCCATTCACACGCATAATTTGACTGACAGATGGCAGCGGTTGCAGTTAAAAATCATCATTTGTGTTCTACTGAAGAAACAAAGTCACCTACATCTTGGATGTGCTGGGGAATAAACATCCATAAGCAGATAAATATCAAATTTTCATTTTTGGGTGAACTATCCCTTTAATACATTAACTAATGTTTAACTAATGAACCTTATTGTAAAGTGTTACCAATGTGATTTATATTCTTTAGGTTTCTCTACCTAATATATTTAAAAATGACAAATGCAGTGAAAATGCAGGTATCGTCATCAGTATCGGTGAGTGTTAAAAATAAAAGTATCAGTATTGGCCTCATTCTGGAAAAAGTGGTATCAGTGCATCCCTAGTGCCTTTATACAGAGCTAAACAGTTTGCACCGCGGCAAAAATGGCTGGTGTGTGTCCATGGTTTGCAGTGTGTGTGTGTGTGTTCACTACTCCATGCTCCTAATGTGTGTGCACTAACTTGGGTGGGACAAATTCCGAGTAAGGGTTACCATACTTGGCCTTCATGTCAAGTCACTTAGAGAAGTCTATGCACACTAGAAGATCACAGGATATGCCAAAGTTGTGAGGTTTGTGGCATTCCTGTAAATGTTCTTTAGATATTTAAAGGCTTAGTCTAAATTAAGCCTTTCAATTATTAAACAGAACTATTAACCCTCAGGGGTCTGAGGCTGATTTGGGGCCTGGAGAAGTTTTGACATGCCCTGACATTTGTGCTTTTTTTCAGTTGTTCATAAACATATTAATGGAAAAAGTGTCATTACACTGTATTCAGCACAAACTAGGCTACAATAAAATGTAAGGAACATGTATGTACATGTTTGTATTTTTGAAGGAATAACGTTTATGCATGGTTATTGAAAAAACAAAAAACTTAAGTCACTGAAATAAAACCAAAATATATATATATATTAAATCTGTGTTCACAAGACTTCTGGGTATTGGAGGTTGTAGACTAGAGAGTAGAGAGTTTTTGCTTCAAAATTATGTCAAAATTATCATTCCTACTCCTTCATATATAACAATAGAGTGATTTAAATTTTCTAAAACATCTTTGGTCAAGAAACACAGTATGCGTGGAGGCGTGAATCCTCATGTATAATGGGTGATTCTCACCTCAGAAAACAAAAGAATCACATATAAGAGCTCTAATGACCTGCATAAATAATGTGGCCTTTCAGTCAGATAGGCTGTGAAAAAATCCTCTGTTGATCATGTCTCAAGCTCATCATAATGTAAATCAAACATACAGAAAAAACAGCAATACTGTGAAATATTATTACAATTTAAAATAATGGTATTCTATTATTAAAATATAATGCATTTCTATGATACAAAGTGTCTGAACAGTTATGTTACCTCTATGGCATTTCATATAGGCTTTTAGCTTAAAAGCATGCACATTTGGAGAAATATTGATGGATTCTCATATGTTTGTCAATTTTCTATACAGAGGAGTAATATTTATTCATTATTTATTGTCGTCACTGTGAACGCTGGATACTGTGTTTACAATTCATACTTGCAGCCGGAGGGCGCTCTGTGCACTTTTAGTCTACAAATGCCAATGCTACAGAAGAATAGGCAATCCAGGAAATAACTGAACTAACAGAGGCCAGAGATCGCTAACTATGGCTATTCAAAACACTTTTCAAGACAATAAATACACGATTGAGACGATGTATTCATGTATTGACTGAATTTGCCTCTGAATAGCGCTGGCTCCGTGGGCGTGGCCGCATTAGTGGATAATGTGCTGAATCAAGGACTTCTGACATGGCTCTTTTTTCATACAGATTACATAAACACAGAAGGTTTGTTTTTTCGATTTGACTTACACGATTTAAAACCTGATATTTCAACGTTTCTTTAGACACAAGTCTATTTTTTTTGTGATTAGTATTCACTAAGTTACAGTTCATTTTCTGAGAACTATCAGATTGGACTTCGACAGATTGGGAGACGAGAGATCACGCATCATGATAGTCTTCTTTATTTTACAAAAAGCACAACATTTTGTTTTTACTCTGAGTGTACACAAATGAAAGAAGATATTCCACAGATTAAAATGGTGTATAGCTCTTAATTGTATGTGCAACATTGACAGAGTATTTTGAGTCTCTCTCACACTGGTTAAAAAAATGCAGTGATCATGCCGGCGTGACCGCCGACCTGAGGGAGTTAAACAAAGATAGTCTTTAACCTTTGATAATTAAAAATGCCAAATATCTGCCTTAACACTCTGAGGTCTGAAAACGCGCCGGCGCGTTTTGCAGGTTTTTTTTCACATTGTAGCAAAACAGACTTAAAATACTCCATCATTTTTTGTCATAGAGACATAAGTATTATATCAATTGAAACTATAGAATATCTTCTTTTATTTATATACACTCAGAGTAAAAACAATATGTTGTGCTTTTTGTAAAATAAAGAAAACTAACATGATGTGTGATTTCTCCTCTCCCTCTGAACGAAGTCCAATCTGATAGTTCTCAGAAAATTAACTGTAACTTAGTGAATACTAATCACAGAAAAATTACACTTATGTCTAAAAAAACGTTAAGATGTCAGGTTTAAAATCATGTAAGTCAAATCGAAAACAAACCTTCTGCGTTTATGTAATCTGTATGAAAAGAGAGCCATGTCAGAAGTCCGTGATTCAGCTCATTATCCGCTAATGCGGCCACGCCCACGCCCACGGAGCCAGCGCTATTCAGACGCAAATTCAGAGGCAATACATGCATTCATCGTCTCAATCGTGTATTTATTGTCTTGAAAAGTGTTTATCTGGATGTAAAAGTCATGGTTAGCGAGCTCTAGAAGACATGCAGTTAGTTCCTGTTTTCTTTTCTTCTATAGATGAATTTTAGATGAGTTTTTGTTTCTTTAGCGCCCTACTGCTGCTGTATGAATTGGAAACTCCATTCATGGAATAGCCTCTTCTTCTTTTAGATGAATTTGTGGACTAAAAAAGCACAGAGCGCCCTCTGACTTCAAGGATGAATTGAAAACACCAGCGCTCATAGTAATGACAGTGAATATTAAATAAAAATAACTCCTCTGTATAGAAAATTGACATAAACATATGAGAATCCAATATTTCTCCAAATGTGCATGCTTTTAAACTAAAAGCCTATATTCAGACTCTTTGCATCACAGAAATACATTATATTTTAAAGTATAAAACCATTACTTTATATTGTAATAATATTTTTCTGTATGTTTAATATATCATGATGAGCTTGAGACATCACAGAAGGTTTTTTTCACAGCCTACCTGACTGAAATGCCTCATTAATATGCAAGTCATTTCAGCTCATTACTATCCAATTCTTTTGTCTTCTCAGGTGAGAATGGCCCATTTTCAGTGGTGATTCACGCCTCCTCGCATACTGTGTTTCTTGGCAAAAAGTGCCTTACAAAAACTAAATCAATATATTGTTTTATATGAAGGAATAGGCAGCATAATGTTTACATAATTTTGAAGCAAAAACTCTAGTCTACAACCTCCAATACCCAGAAGTCTTGTAAACACAGATTTACTATACTTTTTTTGGCCTTATTTCAATGACTTAAGTTTTTTTGTTTTTTCAATAACCACGCATAAACATTATTCCTTCAAAAACACAAACATGTACATACATGTTCCTCACATACTATTGTAGCCTAGTTTGTGCTGAATACAGTGTAATGACACTTTTGTCATTAATATGTTTATGAACAACTGAAAAAAGCACAAATGTCAGGGCATGTCAAAACTTCTCCAAGCCCCAAATCAGCCTCAGACTCCAGAGGGTTAATGATATATTGGCCAACCACTATTGCAATATCCAAATTCTAAGCTTTTAAATGTATAATGTGAGTGATTATTAATTACAGTTTTTCTCGATTGCTTAAACACTATAACCAGGCATTTGAAATAAAATTTCAAAACCCTAAAGCCATTTATCAAAAAGCACATCCATTTCTCTAAACTATAAACACTATTCTCCTGTTTTGACACATGAATCAGATTTGTTGAACTGTCACTGCAAAACTCTAGACACAAATCCCTTAATTTCTCATTTCCTACACCATGTTGTCATTTAGAAAGCACTAGCATTCAATATTGTTGACTCAAGTCAGCACAGCTTGAATTTATCACATTTTTGTCAAAATTTATCACATAACAATCAGAACCTTCAATAGATAGATAAAAGAGCCTGAGCCAGTTTTGGAACAATGGATCCAGAGAGACAGAGTACACCAGAGAGGAGGACGAGAATGAGGGGCAAGGAGACAAGGAGTCTCAGATTAAATTCGTGCCACCAGTTGATGTCCTTGTCCATGGTATGACTATGAGGGAGGCTGGGCAATGAGTTCAGCCAAACTTAAGTTGCTTCACCATCGCCTTGATCATAAGAACCTTCAGGGAGGAAAACAGGTAGGTGTACCTCTGTGTACTCTACTGTAACTTCTGAGTGCTTTACTCTGTTACAACACATGCATCAAATTGCCTTACATACAGATAGAGTTTCTGTCTGCTTAAATTTTGTAAAAAGTTACAGTAATCACTACTTCTATTTTTGTAGGACACAGAGACGATGGAATGGAAGAAGCCTGACTGGACATTTCAGTTTATGCGTGCCAGGGGTGGATCATGCATGCAAGAGGATTTTACCCCCAAATGCCTGGATAGGGCCAGTGCAGCCTATGATGTTGACGAGATTCTCTGGCCTGTCCCAGACCAAAGATGGGATGTTGGGGCAGAATATTTTTTGTTGTTGTTGTTGTTTGGTGTATTGTACTGTACAGTACATTAAGGAATAAAAAATGTGCAAATGTATACACATGTGTTCATCATGTGAAAAGTTGTTGTACTGTGTGTTTTTGAGGGCTTGTGCGTCTGAGGGCAACGTTTGGTTTTTCAAAAAGAGTGAATGGTTTTGAGAGTAGAGCTTCATTTTGTCCTGAAAATAGGATGTTTGAGGAATTGGGTGAGATGTTATGGTTTTGTGTTTACTGTTTTGAGAATATGAGGCATAGTTTCAAGAAATGTGTTTAAGCAATCGAGTAAAACTGTAACTAGCTGCAGTTACAGCTTTTTTCAACTGCTTACACACAAAATCTTTTCATGTCACACGATTTTTTAAACCTGACACACAAACAGCAGAACCACACACCAAATCTGCAAAACCACACACTAATTCTTGGCCTTTGACTCATTTTTCAATTTCATAAAACACTTTTTGCAAAACAACACACAATTCTCTATGTAACACACAAAAATCTAACAGGAAGTATCTTGATTTCCTTTTTCAACACAACCAATCAAAATGCTACACTAATTCATCAGTGCCTCACACTAACTCCTCACATGCACAAACACTTATTGACCTTTGGCCTATTTATAGGCCTATTCTAAAGCTATGATTGGTTGGTGTTAAGTAAAACTATAGGTTTTGAACAACTGTTGTCTACTTGCTTCCATATTCGTAATTTCTAAACCCTATTGAGGATTTTTTTTTCTCCACATGGTGCTGGAAAATGCATGATCGTTGTCCCTATGTCAATGGAAGAGGCATGTGGAGACACTGACCCTGCTTTCATATGATTGGGTTTCCATGTTTTATGGGAACATTCCATTGGCATAATGGTTTTTATACTGTACAAACTGTATATTCTATCCCCCTACTAACCTTACCACTAGACCTACCCATGACAGAAAACATTTTGCTATTTTAGATGTTCAGAAAACATAATTCATACAGAAGCTTGTTTCCTCATGGGGACTTTATAAAGTGTCCCCACAAAGTCAAAATGCACTGGTATTACTTTACCTGTGGGGACATTTGGTCCCCTACCAGGACACACATTCCTTTGGAATATTCACCTTTTTCAGAATTATACTAGTTTTTTTGGTTGTTAGTTTTTTTTTTTTTTTGTCCAGCTACACATGGTTGATATATTTATTTTCTTTTTTACTGTGCAATACTGTATTCACAACCACAAATTCTTACAATAATAATAAAAAAAAGTTTCAATCTTGCTTTCATGCTTACCCATGAATTTTTCAACATCTCTCTGCCAATTACTTTTAATCTTGTACAGAAATGTACATAGCAGCTTGTGAAAGAAGAGCTTTAGGTTTTGAATAACTGTGTGTATATGATATATCCAAAAATAAAATATTATGGCAAATGTGTTTGCAAAGACAAATAAGACAAATGTTAAATATAATAAGACAAATTAAAAAAAGAGAGAAAGTTTTGAAAATGTGTGTAAGCAGTTAGAAAAAAAACTGTGAAAGGATTAAAATGCAAAAAGTAAAACCAATTTTTTATTTCAGCCAGGTGTTATAATCAAGGTGTTGATTATCGGCAATCGAAATGTCATATCGGTGTATCCGTATTAGTGACATTAAACTATAATAGCTATTACATCTTTAAATTATAACATCAATTTAATTTAACAAATTACTAATTAGACAAGTACTGATTGAAAAAATATCAAGATTTCTTACTTGGATTGTGTCTGCTTTGTGATATTCTTTATGGTGAGTCCCTCTTTTCCAATGATGGCTCCCACAAACTGTGTGGGTACTAGGATTCTTAGAGGCAGTTCTTGCTGACGCTGCCTGGGCCCCTGGGGGCCTCCCATGGCCCCTGGCTGACCAAACTCCTGCTCCCGACTTCCTGTCCCCATTTTAGATGCCCCTCGCGGGACCTGGGGTCTTCCACCCCCGTCCCTTCCTGCCTCCTCGTCCAGTATGTACGACACACTGAAGGAGTGATTGTCAAAACAGTGGCCTGTCAACTTCTCAAGAGCCCTGCAGATAAATGGGAGAGCAAGAGAGAAAGAGAGATCAATCACTAAAACATGACATATTTTACACAGACCCCAAACAACATAAATAATTAATTACACTGGCTAGGGGTGTGAGATATCACGATTTTAGATTTCGATTGATCGAAATGTCTCCACAATCTGCCTTTGAAGAAAGATTGTAGCATCGTTGCGTGTAGCATTCTATCAGTTGCAGTTCTGGCGGCATCATCCCAACATACTGTACAACGCGGCATACATTCACATCACGTTTAGTACTGCAGTGGCAGAGTTACGCTCACGTGGCATTCCAGTTCACATGCATTTTAAAGCCTGGCCAGTTAAACGTCTATTCTCCCACCTTTTCTCACATGAGCTTTTCTGAGCGCATACACCCGAAGTGCGCACACACTAAAAACGTGTCAACAAAGCTGGTATAACCAGCAATCTCCACCCCCACCCCACACACACACACACACACACACACACACACACACACACACACACACACACACACACACACACACACACACACACACACACTTGTCCCAGCCATTTTTAAAAAAAACAAAGTTACGTCACTGTCTATAAGTGTACTGAATGCATTAAGAGTATTCTAGTAAGGATGAATACCAAACTTTACCATCAATATTCTAAAAAAAACAAAAACAAATATGTAGCCTAGATTTCTCACATTTCGCATAACCTGTTGCTGTGATAGCCATCTCACTACTAGGGTTGGGCAAAATTCGGAATTTAGGAACTGACGTTAATTCATTGAACTGGCCACACCCTGCAGGCTGCCTTGGAATTTGCACTGAAAAGACATCAACACAGCAGAAGAATGTCATTAGCCCAACACAAGTTTTGCAACAAAATGTTTAGTTGCACCAATAATTTTGACTAATTATGCTACCTATTCCCTGATATTTAGAATACATTGCTTGATTAGACTAAACTGCTCAGTACTATCAAATGAACATAGATAGAGCTCCATGTCCATCACATTGTTTTGACATAATATTTATAAAAACAAAAATTCTAGACTATCCCAACTTACGAAACTTTTTATTCAGCAATTTGGTATTTATTTTTGTTTCTATATTGAGTTTTGGCAATAGACTAACTAGTAAATGCTACATTGAGTCAGAGTATAAATAAAAAAATGCTCTAGAAATGTTATTAATCTGATATTATTTAGTATGAAGTATGCTTAGTATACTTAAAATGAAGTATGAATGAATGAAAAAGGTAATTAGAAAGTTGTTTTCAAAGGAAGTGAGGCAACTCCTTCAACTGTACATACTTTGTCACTTCAGCAAACACTGAGCTGAGCAGCTACTTGGTGTCCACCCTGCTGGATAGTGAGGAAAATCCACTGGAATGATGGAGAAAGCATCATGTACATTATCCCACTCTAAGTAAGGTGGCAAAAAAGTTTCTCTGAATATCAGCCACTATCTCCCCTCCAGAGCAGGATTTCAGTTTAGGAGGAAACACTGTTACATGCCTCAGATCCTGTCTGAAACCTGAAAAGGTAAACATGCTAGTGTTTCTTAGTAAGAACCTAGAGTAAATACTTGTGCACATAGAGTGACAGGACAAGATCACTGAGAGGAAGATCACATGCAACAGCGATCATGAATCAGATTCACATCTATAAAGCTACAGTATTTAAAATTTTGTTTGCAAAAATGCAAGTTTTTTTATTTTCTACTTTTTTAGGAAAATTGCTGTTTTACATTAAAACTGAAATGCGACTTTTTTATAAGACGTTTTCATTTCAATGTGTGCTTTGAATTCATTTGTTCGAAATATTTCATAAATAACCATATATAGTTTGTTTCCTTCAATTATTTTAAAATCACAAAGATAAGAAATGCACTCTTGCATTAAAAACCAAAAAAAAAAAAAACCAAAAAAAAAAAAAATCACACTTTTACATTTTTTAAAAATGCTTACACAACACAGTTTTTGAAACTGTGGCTCCATTTCTAAAAACTCTACACACAAAACCACAAAACACGCACACAACATGCAAAACTTCACACATATCTTTCAAAAGAAATCACTTCATTCAAAACTATTTTAACTATTCTAAAAATGACATTTTTGTGTAGTAACTCTACACACAAACATCAAATGATACACACATACACACCAAACACAACTATCTTGTGTCTTTTGCTTGTTCAGAGTGCAGTGGAGTGTACATGTATATGCAAATACACTGTATATGAACTGCTGAATTTTACACAGGTATGAACTGAACTGAATTAATACTGAACTGACTTGAGCTGTATAATGATACTATTGGCTTGTTAGCAGAATTACAGAATTTTTTTCAACTGCTTACATTTTCAAAACTTTACACACAAATCTATGAATTGCACACACAAAATGCAAAATGTCTTGCAAAATGAAGCACTGCATTCAAAATATCACAAACACACCTCAAAAGCAAACATTTGCCTTACGCTGCAAACACCTTTTTGCCATAATATTCTGTTTTTGGATACCTAAAGCTCTTCTTTCATGAGCTGCTATGTATATTTCTGAACAAGATTGAAAGTAATTGGCAGAAAAATGTTGAAAAATTCACGGTAAACACGGAAGCAAGACTGAAACCAAACTATTTATGTTTTTACTGTAAGCATTTGTGGTTGTGAACACAGTAATACACAGTGCGAAAGAAAATACATCAACCATGCGTAGTTGGACAGAAACAATGCTTGTGTTTGAAAAAGGAAATCAAGATACTTCTGTTAGATTTTTGTGTGTTACATGAGAATTGTGTGTTGTGTTTTGCAAAAAGTGTTTTATGAATTGAAAACTGAGTTGAAGGTCGAGAAATAGTCTAGTTTTGCAGATTTGGTGTGTGGTTCTGGTGTTTGAGTGTCAGGTTTCAGAAATTGTGTGACAAGTAAGGATTTTGTGCGTAAGAAAAAATGCTAATTTGTTACTATTATGAAGCTGCTGTGAAACAATCTATATTGTATAAAGCGCTTTAGAAATAAAGTTTACTTTTTGACCTGGCATGTATGCACAGTCAGTGTGTGTACATATATATATATATATATATATATATATATATATATATATATATATATATATATATATATATATATATATATATATATATTATATATGTTATACTTATATATATTATAGATGTGTGTGTGTGTGTGTGTGTGTGTATATATATATATATATATATATATATATATATATATATATAAAAATATATATATGGACACACACACACACTATAAACAAAAATTCGAGAGAGTAAAAATTATTTCTTTCTTTCTCAAAACTCAGTGTTTTGAGAAAGAAAGAAATTATTTTTACTCCCTTGAAGTAAAAGTGAACAAATTATGTATAAGAATTTTTCACACATGATCACTTGGTGTAGGTGTTTGGGAAATGATTGTGGCATTTAAATGGCAGTGTTTCCCAAATTAAACAAAAGAGCTGTTAGTATTTTTCAGGATTCTTTGATGAAAGTTTGATCAAAGAAAAAGAGCAGCATTTATTTGAAATAGAAATCTTTTGTCACATTATGAATGACTTTACTTTCACTTTTGATCAATTTAGTGCTTCCTTGCTGAATAAAAGTATTAATTTCTTTCAAAAAAAGACTTACTCCAAACTTTTGTACTGTAAAGTATATATAAATTAAATATGTTTCTTGGGTAGCATACTATAAGCTGTGTAATAACTTGTACATATATAATTTATGCAGAAAAAAAAAATGTCATGAAATTAGATACACACTCATTCCGTCATTCCCATTACGTCAGTCCATTTAAATAGTATTTTCTCAAATTACAATTCTACGTCCTTTAAGCTACCTCAAAATAAATCCAGGAAATTAACTAGAATAGCATCAAGTATGAATGGTGCACAACACTGCTTACTACAAATGCTCGTACAATTACTGAGCGCCGGTTTGTCGCCCTATGACAGGAAATAGTAAATCAGACAACTCGCAACACACACATACCCATCCGCTGGGGGCAGACCTCCCTAAAATCAAAGCTCCAAAATAAGATCCCTGGAGACCACAAATCATCCAAACCCCAAAACACTTCTTTCAGCACACACATGCATATTAAGATAGATAAAACGAGAAACAGCAGACCGTCAAAACCACCTTTTATGACTGACATCTAAACTCTGATGACTGTTTGATTGATCCATTGTGACTAGTACTGCCATTTAAATCCAAACAGATCCGTTAACCTATTATCTACATTATCCCAGAGGGATAAAATCCTCACGTTCACTGATGTGGAACAAATTTAGAAATCTAAATTAGCTAATGGGAACATTTGATGATACAGGACAGGAGATTTATGGCTTAAAGGGTTGTTTGAAAGTGTGTGTTAGCCATATGAGAGAAGTTGAAGATGGGGTTAAACACCAGCTGGCAAGACCTGGCGAATGGTCCAACACACACACATTCACTTTTATCAGCTGCTAGGAACACAGTTACTATTGTTTGAAGCCAAGTGTTCAGTCAGGCATAAGTCCCGGAGCAAACATTCTCAGCATCTCTCAGCTGATGTCCATTTATTCACAATCGTAATGCTACAAATGCAACATCAGCTATGTGAATGTGTTGTCCACAATGCTGGATGGGGTGTGATTGCTTTTTTTGTGACTTCATTTTTATCCACAAATGGCGACTTCATATACAGAACATCACAACTAACTCCACCAGCAGCCTGGCAAAAGATTAGCTTCATAGCGCGCTCTCACACAAACACACACACACACACACACACACACACGAATGCTGACAGTCTACATCGATTCAGTTAGTATACATTGCAAGAACTGATAATGAACTGGGCCAATGTCCAGGGGTCTTTGACTACCTATGGGCTCAGGCTGAGAGACCTGAGTGCTCTTTGCTCATGTCCTGTTTATATAACCAATTCACAATTCAAATAAGTTTTATTTTTCATGCTGCTATCTCCAAACTGCAAAGTTTGCAATAGATCTGTTGGTCTTCATGTGTTTCTTTGTTCTTCAAAGTTGTTTGTTCAACTACAACTTTTTGTAAGAAGACTGCATTTCTGTGTAATTTTCATTTATTTATGTTTCATATGACAGTCCCTCCAGAAAAACGCAGAATTTTTTTGTGATTGATGGTGGCTAAAATGCTTGATTTTGCGGCACGTTTTCTTAAAAAATGCGATGGAATATGCAGGATATTTTTGCAATTTTATGCGATGAAATTGCAGGAACTTGCAAAAACTGCGGTTTGATGAAAAACAGAAAAAAATAAAAGGTGATTCCCCCAACACCCTGTTCTCACTAGGCCACTACTTTAATGTAAAGAGTAATTTCCTATTACTTCCTATGATAAGCAAGCATACTAAATCACAGAATATTTAAGTTCTCATTCTGTTTTATTTCAGACCTTAATTAACACATGGCTCAAACTTACAAAACATTGAGTCAAACAAGTTCTGTAGCTTTACAAAAGGAATATGAGTTTGTAGAAAGGCGCTATATAAAATAAACGTATTATTATTAATATCCAACAACTTCTATAAAAATGAATAAATAAAATATTTTTAAAAATGTGTGCTTCTTCTTGCCTGCTTCCACTGCTGCTTTAACCATCCTTGGCGGTGGCAAAGTGAAAGTGGTTTTCCAGCGTCAACACGCAGTTGCACGGAGTGCAAAATATTTAGCCCCCACTGTCATGTAACACACTGGAAAACTGCTTCGCGTGGTCTTTTGAGCTTATTTTTATTGGCAAATGAGAATGATTTGTGTGCTTTATAGTTTCATGGTTTGCAGATGATGTTCACGTCGCGTAATTACGTCACTTCACAAGGATCCCATGGCAATAGGGGGAAAATAATGCTGCTTTACTAGTGTGAAGTAAACGCAACATTTTTCAACTTTCTGCTAAGATATATGTGACTTTTTTGCAACGAAAATACAGGGATTATGAAATCATGCTAGCCCCGCATATATTTTGCTTGCTGAAATCGGCAATTTATGCGGCAAAAGTGCGGTGTATTTGAAAAAATGCTGAACGCTGAAAAAATATTGCTTTTGAACACTAGGTATCCGTATTTAGTCAGAGGCCTACCATGGCAGTAGCTAGCAGATGATTTATTATGCAAATGTAATATACAAATACAGTACAGTAATCAAATATTCATAGAAAATGCAACATTCTTAAACAATGATTAAACATACAGTATATATATAAAAAAAGGATAAACAGAGTGCAATATGCAATACACTGCAACAGTGACTTTTAACAATCAATTAGACACAACAAAATTTAGAAAATGGTGGGGGTTTTTTTTCCCCTGCCAGTGATAATTTAGCCGGAAATGCAGAAATAAGCCATAATTTTGTTTTATTTGTAACACTTTGGTAGATTATACATTTATAATGTCTATTACATTACTACTAGTACTGTTACTACTAATAAAACCGATTTCTGGGGGCCCCCTTAGCAGTGCCCCTGAATATACATTATGTATATTTAAATGTCTGAAACATAAAATAAACATTTCATTGTTGAAAACACTGAATAGCTGTGACTATGACATATGCATAGAGTCTCTCTTGCCCCACCCACGTCCGCAAGATTATATCGTGTATTGGTGATCTCACAGGCTGAAGAAAAAAACTAACACATGCGCAAAGTTTATTTGCGCATAAGTTTACTTTATTTTCTGTGTGCTTTCTGTTTTTCTAAGCATTTTCTTTTGCATAATATTATAAAACCCATATTCCATGATAAGAAGCACAGAATAATTTTTTAAAAGTTGCAGTACTTTTAATTTGACAAGCCATCTTAATGCTTAACGCAGTGCACTCTACATTTCCAACAGATAGACACTCAAAAAGACGCAAAGCCAACAACAAGCAACACGTGAGCAGGACTACAACCAGCCGCACTTCTGCAGTCTGAATTACCACTCCTAAAACAAGAGCAATAACTGAAAGCTTTGTTAAAAGCCTGGACATTAAGTGAGATTCACTTTAATCAAAAGGGATGAGCCAAGTTAAACATTCACACAGACTTGTTCAAAGTAGGGGTGGGTGTGCCGATCAGTTGAAGCAGGGTCACAAGAATAAACAACAAGACTCACTATCAATCACCAGTGATTGCAACAGGGTGACATAACAGCACTTGCAGGCCAAATGACATCACCGGCTATAAGAAGATCACTAGGGCTACATCATCACCTCAACTAACAATCAGATGAGTGTCAGTTACTATTCTGACATCACCTTCGACTCAACTTGTTTGGGTCACATCACACTTCATACTATAAAGTGTGGTCTATTTCTTCTATACTGTTCTTTTGAAATGTATATTCATCAAATAACTAATAAAAAAAATATATCATGTTTAACAAAAATATGAAGGTGTTTTCAATATTGATAATAATAATATGTAATTCTTACAACATATCAGCATATTAGTACGGAAGCCTTAAACGGCCATGGATTAAAAAAAATTTTCTATCTTGTTTTCTCGTGATCTCGAGATAACAAAAGTTGTTTTCTCGTTATCACGACTTAATATTTTTCTCGTGATCTCGAAATAACAAAAGTTGTTTTCTCGTGATCACTACTTAATCTCTGCTCTACATTACACAAATGTGCCAACAGGTGGCAGTATATTACCAAATATAACTGGTGATGCGCTGTAAATATCCACTTTACTGTATTAGTTCATATTGGCTCAGATTGTACGAGTTTCGGACAGAGATAGTTTTCCTGATCGCTTTATTTTGTGTAGTATTGTGTGCCTTAAGCGATTAACTCTACTGTTAAATGACTGATTATAATTATTTTGCTTGAAAGTGTATCTGTTATCGTTCTGACTTAATTCAGTGATAGTGTGTAACCTATTGTATTTTCTACATTTCTTTGTAGAAAACATACACATAAACACTCTCTAACAGGAAATCTGGAGTATTGCACCCCTTTTTAATGGAAGATAGGAGGAAGACAGTTTAAAGCACATATCGTCACAGCCTATCCTACATGATGAATAAAAATAACATACGCATTATGTAATATATATATATTACATAATGTGTATGTTATTTTTATTCGTCATATATATATATATATATATATATATATATATATATATATATATATATATATATATATATATATATATATATTAAATGAGTAAATAAAGTTGGTTTAATCTAAAAGGTTTTAGAATTATAGAATAATCTGGCATCTTTCTGAAGGCACTCTGCCTGCGCTTGAGATGCTCTGTTGAATATTAGCTATGTTAATTACACAAACAATATGTTAAGCGTACATTTAGTGATTAAATAGCCTATATGTATTTATTTATTGTAAACTTTATTATTAAGTGAAGTAAAAATTTAGCTGAAATATCCACAAGATATAAGAGCGCATGATTTATCCGTCGATCAGATGCACGTCAAAGTTGTGTACGTTACTATAGCAACAGTAGAATCCGGGTACAGTGTTTCAGAATCAATCATTGTAAAAAGAACTTTTAATAAGTTGTGATCATGAGAAAACAACTTTTGTTATCTCGAGATCATGAGAAAATTAATTCGTGATCATGAGAAAACAACTTTTGTTATCTCGAGATCATGAGAAAAATAAGTCGTGATCATGAGAAAACAACTTTTGTTATCTCGAGATCACGAGAAAATTAAGTTGTCATCACGAGAAAACAACTTTTGTTATCTCGAGATCATGAGAAAATAAGTCGTGATCACGAGAAAACAAGATTAAAAAAAAATTGTAATCCATGGCCATTTAGGGCTTCCGTATACAGGGCCGGATTAACATAAGGGCTAGGTGGGGCTGAAGCCCCAGGGCCCGCGGGTAGAGGGGGCCCGTGATTGGCTGGAGGAAATGAGATTGACAAGTCAAAGTTTGATTTGAGGTTGATTTGTGTCTAATAAAATAACAAGAAAAAATGATTGGAAAATGTGCCTGACAGATAAATCACCGTCCAATCAAAATCACTTTACAATTCGTGGCATGACATCGGGAAACGCCTCTTTGCGTTATGCTGTCGCATGTAGGCCTAGACTAGAAAATTGGCCTTTATTGCTTGTTCAGCGTCGCTGGTGTTCAAAATGATAAAAAAAAAAAAAAAAGTGATAGTGGTGCGCAAAAAAGGAAAAATAAGCTTGAAAGGGAGAAAAGGGATGCTAATCTTACAGCAAAAATTACAAAACTGACTAACTGCTTCGGTTCACATAAAACATTCGAGCCAGTGGAAGACCCCGCGCGCAGCGGAAGCTCACAATTATCTTCACCCATCGACACCGTCGCCGATCTGCGTGCTTTACACGTTGAAAAAGGTGAGATAGCAGCTGCATCAAGTTATTATTTTTATTACGAGTTAAGCCCTATTCGGATGGTAATTGTTTCTCATTAAAACGTAAGGTGTTTTCAACATTTACAGGGACGAGTCGATTGATTTTATTGCTGTGGATTCATAATGTCAGTGTTTTTCTCTCATCATCATCACCCATGTAAAAATCCCGAATTAACTTTCCTACTGTTTTTTGACGAACACCAATGTCGAGTGACTTGTCTCCAACTATCTGCCTTTGAAGCACATTCTATCAGTTGCAGTTCTGGTGCATCCGTACAACTCGACCTTGACACATTCACATCACACGTTAACACAGCGGTAGAGTTACTCACGGGACACTGCACTTATTCGCAATCAATTCTTTATTTGCATGTACTTTAAAGCCCTGCCAGTTAAACATGTCATTCGTGTGCTGTTCTGAGATGCGCTTTTTCTGACCCCATACACCCGAAGCGTGCACACACACTTAAGCCTGTCAAACAGCACCTGACTACTGGACTTCATCTTTCGCTTCTGATTGCGCTATAATACTGTCAATTACACAAAAGGTTTACATAAACACAGTTGGTTATGTCTGAAGTGAGTTGAGAAAATCGGACGCGTGCAGGTCTTAAAGTGACAGCATCCTAATAGTTAGCATGCGGACCCTTGTCCTTAAAAGGATAGTTCACCCCCAAAATTAAAATCCTGTCATCACATGCTCACTGTCAAGTTGTTTTAAACCTGAATGAGTTTCTTTCTTCTGTTGAACACAAAATAAAATATTTTGAAGAATGTGGGTAACCAAACAGTTGCTGGTCCCCATTCATTTCCATAGTAGGAAAAAATAAATATATATAATGTGGAAATCACTGGGGACCATCAACTGTTTGGTTACCCACATTCTTCAAAATAGTTTATTTTGTGTTAATCAGAGGAAATAATTATTGTGTCAGCAATATATGCAATACAATTTTAAAATATGTTAAATATTTTATATGTTAAATATATTTTAAAATATGTTAAATAGCATGGATTATTTAGTGTGCTTATATAAAATGATTTGATAAAATGAAATGGCAATCGGATGAAAGGGGGCCCTTGGTGTTGCTATAGCCCCAGGGCCCAACGTGTTCTTAATCCGGGCCTGTCCGTATATTAGAGTGAATTCTAAAGAATCATGTGACACTGAAGACTGGAATAATGACTGCTGAAAATTCAGCTTTGCCATCATAAGAATAAGTGAGATTTTAAATTATTAAATTATATTAAAATAGAAAACAGTTATTTTACACCATGTTTGGTCAAATTAATGAAGCTTTGGTGAACATCAGAAAATCTCACAGATCCAACACTTTGAATGGCACCTTTTTTAGGTTACTTGATGACATTTTTGTTTTAGGTTTAAATTTTTATAGTTCCTCCCTCAAGCCATAATTCATCCTTTTCAAAACATTACATACACAATACAAAACTGTGTAGGACTGACACAAGCTTGAATTTTTGACTACTACTGTAAGTGTGATGTAAATAATTGTGATCAATGACTTAACTGTTTGTTTTTGTCAGAAGAAGTTATAGTAAGTAATTTACTGAAACTGAATTTGCAATCATACAGTAAACTGTGTGATTTCTTTAAGGGTGTGTAAATATTGCACAGGGTTAGAATGACATGACTAAAAATAATATTATAAAACAATTAACAAATGTTTAAATCCACTTTCCATTCACAATGTTGTTTT
The DNA here is from genome assembly GCF_024489055.1 of Chanodichthys erythropterus. Taxonomy (NCBI): domain Eukaryota; kingdom Metazoa; phylum Chordata; class Actinopteri; order Cypriniformes; family Xenocyprididae; genus Chanodichthys; species Chanodichthys erythropterus. Next base: position 26,685,008 of record NC_090232.1, read on the forward strand.
CAATAATATTATAAAATATTAGTTGTAGTAGTTGTTGTAATTAATATTTTAAAATTAGTAATACAATTCTGTCCAAAATTGTTCCCTTCGCTGATCACTTACCTGACAAGGTTGACCATTTTCTTTGTTTATTAGTATTCACTTGTAAACATTTAATTTAAGTTTGACTGTTAACTCTTTGAGATATTAAAATATGAAGTCATTTACCTTACTTTGTCCACACTTTTGCTGAGACGGATGCAAACATTAACTCTGCCAACTGAACATACAAGTGCTGCCAGAGATCACCTTAACACAAAACCCTGCTCTTCCAGTTCTGCAGACATGCTGAGACTCCTGTCCAATTCCACCATTCTAAATACGCATTAGCGACCCACCTCTTTACAGCACAAGTAAGAGGTGACACACTCAAAGAATGTAACAATGTAACTATCCAGACACCACCTCTGACAAGATACACCAATGTGCCATGACAGTTGCTCCACCAGCCACGTTGTTTTGGTGTCACCGATCATCGTTTGTCATAATAGAGGTTTCGTGACCAGACAGGTGCCAGGATGGCTCTCCACCCATGTGTTTGTGAGAAGCCAGGAAAACCTGATCTATTGTAATAAGTCACATGTAAACCTAACCAGTTGTACAACCATTGTCAAAGCACATCAGGGCCGTGATATTGTATTTAAAACTGTATTGAAACTTTTCTGGAACAGAACATGGGAAAGCCTGTACATGACACGTCACTTATGACATGAGATCTTCAAAGCTAGCTAATCCTGAGGCAACAAGACAAAGGCTTCAGGAACCACACAGAGACAGTACATTTGAGCACTTTAGTTTTAGTAATCTGGACCTCAGGCCCTAAATGATCAGGAGGTTGATGTTTTAACAGCCCCTTGAACTCTTGTAAGTCTAGAACCTGTTGAACTCCTGCATTTAGATGTAGGATATGCTTGAGGCCCCGGGGACCCTGAAGCGGCAGTGGCTCCCACACGTTTAAAGACACTTCTAAGCTGAATTAACCCGATTTCCCACTTCGTCTCTTAATCACTTAAGCACATAAGCGTCCAGTGTGCAAAGAGTCAGAGCCAAGAAAGAGAACAAGTGCATGTTCCACTGGGACAAAAGATATGGTATTATGAGCTCTAGCAAATGAATATTAGCTATTTGGAGAATGCATGAAATATATTTCTCAATATTGGACTACTACTGTATACCAAGTGAATTACCAAGTGAATTAAGCTTTTCTATTGAAAGGCCAAGCACTAGGCATAATCTCCTTTGTGCTTTGGTGCATTGAAGAATAATTTCGCCTCCTCAGCAAATGATGCCTCACCTTAATCAGATCTACAATATCTAGCCATCTAGACTAGAAGAATTACATGTGAAGGTCTCGACTGGCTCACGATCGGCTCTAGCAAGTGTGGCACACACTGAAGTGGACAGGGTCAATTCTGTCCTATTGCCTATATCTCAGACAGAGCTGTCCTATATCTCAGTCAAAGCTACTGCCATTGGGATAAAAGCTAATGCACTACTGACCCCTTAATACATTGAGTGATTCATGTGAACCTTCACCTTGGCTCATTAGATGGATCTATACTAGTCATGCCTGAACTTAAATGTCACTTTGAACTAACCACTGTCTTGGGAAGATTTGCTTTAGACAGCAGAAATATTGTGTTAGTCCTTCCAATGTTACATGATTAATACTGTACATATTTGGTTCTAAAAACCTACTGAGCAGCCTATAGAAACAACATTTTAAAGCTGACATGAAATGAAAACTAATCCTATCTATTTTCTAAAACCTGCCAAATGTGGGACAAAATCAACCAAGGCGGGTAACACATATCAACTCACTAGCCAAACTGGTGGGATATGATTCATAAATTAAATCCTCCAGCATTAGCAAGTCGCACACTGGACGAGAAGTGTCATGTCTTTAAATTCGGATACATTATTTTTTATGAGTATAAGCACACCGACAGCTCCACTCTGCTTTCTGTTGGCAGCGGCCTCCTACAACTTCAGAGGCTGTTCAAAATCCTGCTGAGCCATTCACATAGTTTTCCATTAAGTTACATTACCAACAATTTGGGACAAATGTTGGAATGTACTAACTTCACCCAAGGCTATATTGTGCAGTTTTCAGTTTTGTGGCTGGAATGAAATATATATAAAATAATATAAATATATATATATATATATATTTTTTAGTGATTAGATTCACTGTTTTTGATCTCAGCCTTTAACTTGAGACTACAATGAGTGTGTACTTGAGTGAAAAAGTAAATTTCAAACCCTGATGTTACTGATCTTATTGTAAATGATTCATCGATTGTATGAGTTTTGTTTATTTATTTATTTTTTAACTCTGGATTTTTAAGCAATATATCATAACACCCACATCTCAAAATCCAATCAACAACCAACAGACCAAAGAAGAGCAAAAGAACTAAAAAGAACAATAGGTAAAACTTTACAATAAGGTCCAATTAGTTCATATTCTTTGTTAACGTTAATTTATAAGAATACAACTATCATCTTGGTTTTACTCAAAAGAATGGCAACTATTTGTTAGACTTCTATGTATTTTGAATCTAATTTGTGTTTAACCAAATACACTTTACCTGTCTTCAACATGCACCCTTAAAGGAACACTCCACTTTTTTTTTAAAATAGGCTCAGTTTCCAACTCCCCTAAAATGAAACAGTTGAGTTTTACCGTTTTCAAATCCATATAGCCGATCTCCGGGTCTGGCAGTACCACTTTTAGCATAGCTTAGCATAGTTCATTGAATCTGATTAGACCGTTGGCATCTCGCTCAAAAATGACCAAAGAGTTTCAATATTTTTCCTATTTAAAACTACATTCTTCTGTAGTTACATTGTGTACTAAGATTGACGGAAAATGAAAAGTTGTGATTTTCTAGGCTGATATGGCTAGGAACTATACTCTCATTCCGGTGTAATAATCAAGGAACTTTGCTGCCGTATCATGTGTGCAGCAGGCCCAATGATATTACACAGCGCCTGTGACCCCCTGCTTGCACAGGGAGCGTGCCTTGCGACCATGGAGACGTTTGTTTGTGAGAGACGCTGTGTAATATCATTGCGCCTTGATGAGAGTGAGAGTATAGTTCTTCTGAAAATGAAAATCGCAACTTTTAATTTTCCATCTGTCTTAGTACATGAGGTAACTACAGAAGAGTCAAGTTTTAACCCATTAACGCGTACGATCACCGGTGTGATCAGTCTTGGCTGGTCCCTGGAGCGTACGATCACACCGGTGTGATTAGAACGTTCAGCGCATCACGTGATCAACTGCCAAATTCAAATGTGCGCACACGCTTTGGCTGGCGCTAAACCAGAGACGGACGCGCGCAGCACTTTTCATATATTACATATATGCAGTGTTTTCAACCAAATTATGTTTATTTTAGGTTTCAGACATTTAAATACACATGAGTACTAACAAAACAATATATTTAGAGTTTGTAAAATACACAGTGATGTCTATAGAAGCAGAAATAACAACCCTTTCCATTATAATTTGACGACACATTTTATTCATATCAGATACACATTGTGAAAGTAACTTTAAAGCTTACTCTATTCTTCCCCAGTTCACCGACTCACTTAGTTTCATGTATTTCGGGAGAAGTGGATGAATTCACGGGTTGTAAATCCAACAGAGCCGATTCTCTGTGCGGCGCAAACTAACATGGCGGCGCCCATCGCTCATATGGCTCAACTAACGTGATCATTATAAAGGTGTTTAACCCTTTGATGCACAACATGGGTCAAAAATGACCCGGCTGAGTTTTTATTTTCTATATCTTTGCAAGAAATTATTTTAATCATTCAGTATTCCAGGTATTCCTCAATTAACTTGTTTTTGATCATCACAAATCCTCATTTTAATTTTTTCTTTCTTACTTTTTTAATAAAAATCATTTTTGTATCACTACCCTTCTAATGCGCAACATGGGTCAAAAATGACCCGTATTCATTTCCTATGTAATTTCAATCATGGTTGAGTGTTTCTTTGCTGAATCTTTAAAAGAAATGTATTTTATCATTCATTTATTCCAGGTATTCTTTAAATATCTTGTTTTTGATTGTCAAAAATCATTATGTTCATTTTTTCTTTCTTACTTTATAAACAAACACAGTTTTTGTCTGTCTACATCAATTTTACACACATGGGTCAAAAATGACCCGTATTCATTTCCTATGTAATTTCAGTCATGACTGAGTGTTTCTTCGCTGAATCTTTGAAAGAAATTTATTTTATCATTTATTTCAGGTATTCCTTAAATATCTTGTTTTTGATTTTCTACAAATAATTTGTTTATAAAGTAAGAAAGAAAAATAAACATAACACAGTTTCTACATCAATTTTACACACATGGGTCAAAAATGACCCATATAGAAATCTTTAAGATTTGCAAATTTTTGCAAGTAGGAACATATTTACTGCAGACAACTGTTCATCTGCCACACATTTCACATCTTAACAAGGCTACTTTTGTATATTTGATGGATGTAAGTCTTTTATATTTAATATATTAGGCTATATATTTCATAATTTTTAATTTTTTGTCATAAATCAATGCAATTGGTCATCCTTTATGTCTGTCAGCGTTCCTGAAATGTAACAGTTTTGGACAAATACAACATGAGTCAAAAGTGACCCGAATTAGTTATTTTCTATATTGCATATTACAATAAATTAATTTTATCATTCATTATTCCATCTATTACTCAATAACCAAATCCTTATTTAAATTTTTCCTTTCTTTTTGAATGAATTTTTTTGAATGTGTGTGTCATTACCTTTCTAAAGGCCAACGTATACTTCACTTTTTATGTGTACGTGAGGGTCAGCATACAGATTTTTGTAACTTTTTATAATTTCCGCCGGATTTCTGTAACTGTGTATGTGCAACCCTGCACATACACATTTAAATTGCGTTTGACTGTTCGCAAAGTACACTTTCAGCTTTTTTTACAGTGATGTCATCATCCACCTCAGTTCTGTTGAGGACCAGCCATTAACACTCTAGATAAAGAAAATCAAAATCACTGTTGATCGATACACTTATTATATATTTTCACTGTTGGACAGAAACCTTGTTCAAAACTGTTACTTTTCAGGAACACTGATAGATGTAAAAGGTGACCAGTAGCATTGGATTATGACAAAAAATACAAATTATGAAATATAATATACAGCCTATTATATGAAATATAATATGTCTTTCATCCATCAAATATACAAAAGCAGCCATGTTGAGACATGAAATGTGTGACAGATGAACAGTTGTCTGCAGTAAATATGTTCCTTCTTGCGAAAATTTGCAAAGGGATCTATATGGGTAATTTTTGACCCATGTGTGTAAAATTGATGTAGAAATACAAAAACTGTGTTTGTTTATGAAAAAAAGAAAGAAAAAATAAACACAATGATTTGTTAAAATCAAAAACAAGATATTTAAGGAATACCTGGAATAAATAAATGACAAAATACATTTCTTTCAAAGATTCAGCAAAGAAACACTCAGTCATGACTGAAATACCATAGAAAATGAATACGGGTCATTTTTGACCCATGTGTGTAAAATTGATGTAGAAACTGTGTTTGTTTATAAAGTAAGAAAGAAAAATAAACATAATTATTTGTAGAAAATCAAAAACAAGATATTTAAGTAATACCTGAAATAAATAAATGATAAAATAAATTTCTTTCAAAGAGAAACACTCAGTCATGACTGAAATTACATAGGAAATGAATACGGGTCATTTTTGACCCATGTGTGTAAAATTGATGTAGACAGACAAAAACTGTGTTTGTTTATAAAGTAAGAAAGAAAAAATGAACATAATGATTTTTGTCAATCTAAAACAAGATATTTAAGGAATACCTGGAATAAATTAATGATAAAATACATTTCTTTTAAAGATTCAGCAAAGAAACACTCAACCATGATTGAAATTACATAGGAAATGAATACGGGTCATTTTTGACCCATGTTGCGCATTAGAAGGGGTTTTCATAGCTTGTGCATCAAAGGGTTAAACAGCAAAACACATTCACTTGCACATATTTGGCAATCGGAATATTAGATATTTCATGCTATAGTTAACAAATTTGTGAATATTTTGAATAAAAAAGGAAAAATTAAATAAAAGGAGATCATCAGTCTTACAACGCTGCCGTGTGTCACGTAACAAGCAATGGCGCGTCACCATGGAAACCATAAAGTGATACGTTCTAAATAACGGTCGCCTTAAAAAACTCACGCTGGGGGGTCAGCCAGAATATTTTAAACTTGCGTGCGAAAGGGTTAAATAGGAAAAATACTGAAACTCTTTGGTCATTTTTGAGTTAGATGCTAACGGTCTAATCAGATTCAATGAACTATGCTAAGCTATGTTAAATGTGGTACCGCCAGACCCGGAGATCGGCTATATGGATTTGAAAACGGTAAAACTCAACTGTTTAACTCTAGGGGAGTTGGAAAATGAGCCTATTTAAAAAAAAAAAAAAAGTGGAGTGTTCCTTTAAGTAATGCCAACTCAATTTTCCTCATATAAACAATTCAAATATTTTGTTAAACAGAAACATAATTCAACTGAGTAAGTGTCAATACAATTAGATGTAAAAATAACTCAAGAGAATATACTTTGATACGACATGCATTAGCTCTATTTCACCATTTACATTTCTGCTGTTCCATCAGCGCCATCTGTTGTCAGAGAGTTAATGTGCATTTTCAATCAGCGTGTCTCCTTCGCTTGTTTTATCATGCACTCACTGTTTTTCCATTACCAAACTGAAAACCTCTTAAAATAAGATGTTTGTTGTACCATTTAAGATATTTAAGTTTTATTCGCACTCATGCTCCTAAATACATTTTACAGTTCGCACACATCTAGTGAAACACTTGCGTTCTAACATCATGTCAAACCCTTTCCCAAAATGCACTGCACCGAGCTGGGTGAAAAAAAGATATTCAACATTTCAAACAAAGCGAGAGAAATGTCTTTATTAAATAACCTTAGATTTCATTTTATACTGAAAAGTAGGGCTGGGACAATACATTGAAACTTGATTCGCGATACAAAGAATCTGGAGCGATTCTGGAGCGATTCATTCACATTTCCAATGTATCGCGATTCTCTCTCGAATTGATTCTTAGTTTTTAAACAGCAAATGGCACTACTATACGTGCTTTAGAAACAATCGTACACTAGCTGCTTCCAGTTCCTTTACATACACGACTTAAACCTAAAATAATCATTCATAAAGTTGGAAAAGGTTGAAACAAGGGTTGAAAAGGTTCAAAAAGGTTAAAGCTGAGCTGAGGTGAGTATATTTAACCACTTACATGACTCAGCCGAACGCACGAGCACTGTCCAGCAGTCTTCTTTGAGAGTGTACAGTTAAAAACTAGCCTAGAGCACCATCCGCTGTTAAAACTAAGCTCGAGAATCAATGTATCATCCCAGCCCTACTAAAAAGTAGTTCAGTCAGTGTAAAATATGTATCATTTGACCCAAAAGATGTGCGTGCTCTGTATTTTGATGCTAATTACAATGTAGCACCATTAGTTTAGCAACATGCTATTGCTAACTTCAAATTTAATTTAATTCTAATGTTTGGGGCTTCTGCATATGTAGAGAATTCCAGAAAACTCACTTATGAAGTTCCATGATGGTTAGGATACTTTCCTAGAAGTCAGTAGGGAGAGCTGCCGCTCACTAGGTTTTTCCAACAGAACTACAGTATTATGACTTAATTATGCCTGGATCCACTTAAGATTTCACCAGTGCCTGCATGTGTCAAGCAGACTGGTGTGTTGGCATTATTGCCTTTAAACCATCAATTACTGTCGACATGGTTTTAATTCTAAAACCCCTGGTGCTGTTTCTTTATTGAAACGAAAGAGCCAGAAATAGAACCACTGCCTCTCTTCACATTCCAGAGGTATACCTGAACATCGCTTGCCACATTAACATTCAACATGCGCTATTTTAACAGCAGCATCCCTCTGCCCCCAGTGGCTAATCCATTAGCATTCTGCATTGCTCAGTCAATTATTTATGAGTTGTGCTCGGTGTATTAGCATTCTGATGTCCTCTACAACAGAAATTAGTGTTTAAGAGTAAACAGCATTAATTAGCATTCTTGACAAAGTGAGTACCCGCAATGCATTAGCTATTTCACAGCAGGATTTCCGGCTAGCTGAGACAGGTGTTACAAATAGCAGTTGTTGCAATTCATATCTAGTTAGAAATTCTTAGATTATATTATGCTGAGAGCTTCACGATTTTTTTGTTTCAAATAGAGAACACAGTTTTCCCAAGATACTAAACAGAATAACATGTAATTTACTAGAGGTTCTGACAAAATGTTAATTGCTGCAGTCGATTTAAATGTTTAATTAATTAGAATGAATTATTTTCAAAAATCAGTTTGAATAAATGATTCAATGACTCACTCATAAATACCTCACTTGTTTCATTGCTGGATGAATCAGCATTTCTGCACAAATCTCTTGAATGAATGATTCAACGACAAACACATTTTTTAACAGTCACTTGTGTAACTATGTAATCCATGCAATCGTTATTTGAAGCGGCAAGCTACTTTCAAAAGGTGATTTGCTCTATTTTGATCGTTTCTGTAGACATCAGTGTATAAACTTTTATTACAGTACTTCCGTTATAATTTTAATATTTGTAACACAGAAATATTGATACTGTGTGGTTGAAAAGACTGTTTTGATAGCCCAACTGCTTAAGTCAGCAGCAGTGTAAATGCAGATTTGAATGTTCCAGTGTGATTTTGTCAAAGGTTTAATAGACGTGGACAATCATTTAGGAAGGAGATTGTGTGGGTGTTTGAATTGAGATTGCATTTTATTTTTTAATGATTAATCATGCAGCTTTATTATATTGTAGACTAAACAATTTCTAAACTCTTACTTTCTTTCTTCTATGGAACATACAGTTTCCAAGAAAGTCATTCAGGTTTGGAACAATTGATAGTTTATTTGGAACAAATGAACTATTCTTTTTATCTAAAGCCTGGTTCACACTACCCCAACAAACATCAACATTCTGAATGTTCTAAGGGATTAATGTTGGATTTACAATGTTGCAAAACACAACTGTCATTACCACAATTCCCAAACAAACACTAACATATATAGGTTTAACATATATAATCCAACAACTAAATATGATGTTTGTTACTTACAGTGTGTGAACCATTCACAGGTATAGATATAGGGATAATGGGGACATGTCCATCTGAACTTTCAGAAAATCACCTTTAAGTGCTAGACTTTAAGTGCTTGAGGCTGCACATTCAAACCAAAAAAAAATAATTTTCTTTCATTTTTTTATACTCTGGGGCTGTTGAATGCTCAAATCTGATTGTTTGATGAACGTTCTAAGTAGAGATGCACCGATTGCAATTTTCCTGACCGATAACGATTTTTTTCGTTAATGTGATCTGCCAATACCGATTTTTGCTGATTCTGATCTCCTTTCTAATAACTATAATTGACAGCATAAACAAAACTCTAAAAAAAGAAATAAAAAAAAAAAAAACACAAGTAAAATAAGAACAAATAAATGAATTTTAAACAACAGCACAAATAAATACAATAAAATAAAGAGAGCTATGAAACTTTTTCAGGTTAAGTAGGTTTTTATTCAGGTAAGAAATACTACAGAAATTAAAGAAATCAAATGTAAAATAACACTGGATCAGTCTTCATTGCAAAAATACAGATTAATGCTTACAATTAAAGTTATAAATCTTATTCAGTCAAGAGCAGAAAGGGATTTTCTTTGTCTTTTGTTCTTTGATTAACATGACAGACAGCAGCAGGAAAATTAGACTGCTGTCACTTTAAGAGTTTATGCACGGACCAGAATATACTGTTACACAACATTCGTTCTCTTTCTCAACTATTTAACGTTTCAAAACTGAATGTGTTTAACTGAATACTCGCCAAGATGGGTATTTTGACATAATTTTGTGTGTATTTGACCGTTTAAGTGCAGTAATCCACTCATTTTGGTATTTGTGACTCAGAAGCTGTTTGAGACTGAGAAGCGGCTTGTGCGCTCCACTCATATAGATCAGTGGTGCGTGCACTTTGGGTGTGAGCGCGAAACCTGCATGAATGAGTAAAATTATGCACAATACAAGCACTATTTAACCGGAATGAATGAGACAAGTGAGAGAAAGAAGACAGAAGTGCGTCACATCGTCGTTGTAGAGAAGAGTGCAAGAACATGCAGCTGACGTTATTGTCTGGTCCGCTGCCCACTGGTAACAAAACGGATCAGCTCGGAATCGGAAAGACGTGGCAAAAACCGGCTGGTCGTTGATCCGGGCCAATCATATGGGAAATTGTCAGATTCCAATTCCTGGCCAGTCGATTGGTGCATATCGAGTTCTAAGGTGTGCAATTATTTTCAGGGAAGCGCACGGCTAAAGAAGTTCCAGGCAGGTCTTGACCATATTACTGTTCCATATCACTTCGCCAAATGATTTATGATGATACTGACCAAGCAAAAAAAAAAAAAAAAACAGGATAAAAATGACAAATAATTTCCATGTTTTTGCCACAAAATTACGTTTTATTATGTACGGAAAGCACATACTCTCTTTCTCCTGCTCTCCCGCTCAAAAGCATTGAGTACATTACACAGCCTACAGTACAAACACACTCACACAGAAATGTGTTGTCAGCACTGCTCTGACCATTTTACGAGTACAATAATTGAACAACTTAAAAGCTACATGACATTTCTCACTAGTGAGGTAATAACGGTGCTGTTCTTGAAGCAGATGATCTTGCAGTTTCACTATTAGTAGAGATGCTGCTGCCGAACACTGTCGAGAGACGCACAGACTCAAGTAGTTCACATATGCCTAATCTCTCGCCCTCTCTCTCTAACTGCATTAATAACTGCATTATTCTGCTATCAATGGCTGAAGCCTCTGTTACTAGCTCTAAAATTACATTTTGGAATTAGCGACAGAGGCCTGGGATTAGATGCGTAGGAAATTAGTCCGACACACAAGAGGATTTTAAGGACAAAAACCTGACAAATGTCTTGAAATACATCATCTGAACAATGTTTTGAGGTGTGGTAACAGTAGTATAAGCGTAATAATTGACTCCGGGATGCTGAATTATTGAAAAATAATGCACATTATATACCATTTTGCCAATATTAGCACATTTAATTCCAAGCAAATGCCATTTTCTTAACACCAACATTCTGAATATATATCAAGGTCCGGTGACTCAATGATTTAATAACTAGTTTCCTTTAAAACTTATAATCTATAAAAATTATAATCTATAAAAGATTTTCTGAACAAACAGTAGCACATAACAATGCAAAGTTCGTGGGTTTGAATATACTGTTATGAACTGGATAAAATGTACACCTTGAATGCAGAAGTTGCTTTGGATAAAAGTATCTGCAAAGTGCATAAATGTAAATTTGTGCATAAATGTCTCCTTGGTGTGAATTAATCTTATGCATTTCTGTGTAGCTGTATATGGGTAGTGGATATAAAAGTCTGTATAGATTCACAGTCTTAACTTGTGTAAACAATGTTAATAATGCATGATTGGTTCTACGTAGCATTCTGCAATTTTTAGGAGAAATTTGACAGATATCAGTAAGACCAGGTAACAGAGAGGAAAACTAAAACATCAATGCATCAACAAATCATGTGAGACCTGCACAGAGATACACAGAAAACAAAAGTGAGAGAAAGGAGTAATAGCAGAGGCTCTAATCACTGCCCGCTACCTCCTGCATGCCAGAAAAAAAGAAAAAAAGATTTTTAAATCAGTACTCTGCCAATAAAAATGTCAGGACTAATAGGTGTATAATTCTGCAGATAAAGACAAAATCAAAGATAACAAATCCTTCTACATCATTTTTGTAGCAGGCTAGAGAGAGAGTAGAGACCCACTTTGTGGGCACTAGAATTTCAGCTACAACTTTTAATGTCATATGCCTCTTCTCCTAAGGATGCACAGCCAATTATATCCCACTTAGAACACATTCAAGATGTATGCGATGCAAATGAGGTTTGAGAACTCACGTCCATATTTCAACATGTGAGAGGCATACTTTCTGCATAAATATACGCAACATGCCTGATTTGCATATGTATGAGTCTCCTGTCCCGCATCCTCTCATTAAAAACAAGACAGTGAAGATAGAAACTCTAAAACACACTAGACTCAGTGTGAAAAAAGAGAACAACTACTGTCACTCTTACCGGTCAAAAGTTTGGAATCATTAGAATTTTTTTATTTTTAAGTCTCTTAAGCTCTGCAAATATTTAATCAAAATACAGTAACACTGTGTGGAATATTATTAAAAAAATTTTTTTTACAAAGAATTACAAAGAACTGTTTTCTGTTTTAATATTTTTAAAAAAAGAAAAAAGTAATTTATATCTGTGATGGCAAAGCTGAATTTTCAGTCTTCAGTGTGACATGATCCTTCAAAAATTCTAAAATGCTTATTTGGTGCTCAAGAAATATTCTGGTCACACTTTAGTTTAGAGTCCAATTCTCACTGTTAACAAACTATTTACTACGAATTTTTAATAAACTCCTGATTACTGCTTATTAATAGTGATTAAGGTAGAGGTTAAGTTTAGGTATTGGGTAGGATTAAGGGATGTACAATATGGTCATACAGAATAAGGCATTAATATGTGCTTTATAAGTACTAATAAACAGCCAATATCCTAGTACTAATAAACATGCATGCTAACAAGCAACTAGTTTATAGTTAGAATTGGAACTTATTCAGGATTCTCTGATGAATAAAAATCCTTGCTGAATAAATTTTAAACCTTACTTACCCCCAAAATTTCATGGTTTTCACAAAAATATTAAGCAGAAAAACTCTTTTCAACATTGATAATAAGAAATGTTTCTTGAGCACCAAATCAGCATATGAGAAGGATTTCTAAACAATCATGTGACATTTAAAAATATATTAGAATACAAAACACAGTTATTTTAATATATATCAAGTATAGTATATCAAAAACTGCAGCGTTTATGAGCAAAAAAGACTTTTTAATGATTGCAAACTTTGACTAGTAGTATATATAATACCTTTATCCAATTTGGCGCTGATGGTCCAGTGATCATGAAGACTGACAGGAAGAAAACGTTTTAGAAAATGTTGTCATATGAGAGAAGTGTGTACCCAACAACTCTCATTGTCTTTTGTAAGTCAGATAGTACTGCCTCCGAACCACAGAAGAGGCGGCACTGAGTTCTAGATCTTCATCACTACAGGAATCACAGATTCAGTCCAGAGCAGCCACTCATTCATTGCTAACGAACCAGACACCAAGATTCCTCCTTAAATGTGAAAAAAGTAATAGTTCCACAATTTGTGCTGTCAACGCTCTGTGTTCCAAACTCTTGCTTTGTCAATCCAAACAAACTCAAGCAATTCATGCATGGTGGAATCCCTCAGCAGGACACAACGTGGCCCGAGTCTGAGCCATGTAGCGCTCTACCAGACACGTCATCCTTTAATCTGAGCCACTGGGATTATTAGACACAGACGAGGCCTCTATTAAGTGCTGTTACACCACCCACCCCCAATCATATGCACAATACCTATACTCAGCTCACTTCAATCCTCCTGAAGGGGTTAAAAGAGGCAATCCAGCACGTACACTGTCAAATGCACACACACATTATATGTGTTTTATGCAGACAAAATCTGTGATGATTTACCTAATTGTGTGTCAATATGCACAATGGATGCAATTAGAGACTAATTAACAATCCACTCATGTGTTTTAATAATATCAGTATTGAATATAGATCTAACCTGGCCATCAGATCACTGACTATCACGTGATTCACAAGAGGCTGAAGAAGCATTATCTCCATCACAACCTGATCCTCATCCTCTGATCAAATGTGTGTGTGTGTGTGTGTGTGTGTGTGTGTGTGAATCCATATCCTGTAGCTCAGCATCTAAAGAGCTGACCTAGTGTGTGTGTGTGTGTGTGTGTGTGTGTAATCATATTATTTTGATAATACATTTTAATGTTTGACATTTCTGATTTATTATTTAGTGTTTTAATGTCATAAGATCAGCAAATGGAAGTGGAAATGGAAGTTTTGTGAACCTTAAAGGGTTCACAAAAAATAGGTCGAATGTCATTTTTTTTGGTCAAAATTGGGTTTTCATTAAATTGTTATTCTATAACATCTTGTCTATCATCTCTGAAAATATCTTGACAAAATTTGCCTGTTAAGTACAGAAAAATAGCGATTTATAGTGGCAGGCTGAAAAGACTGTCTTTCTCTAACGTTACTGTTTAAGAACACACCAGGTAGAGGTGCATAAAATTGCCCCTGGCTTAACCTCACTTAAAGGGATAGTTCACTCAAAAATGAAAATTTGATGTTTATCTGCTTACCCCCAGGGCATCCAAGATGTAGGTGACTTTGTTTGTTCAGTAGAACACAAATGATGATTTTTAATTGCAACTGTTGCCATCTGTCAGTCAAATAATGGGATTGATAGGGAACTCGATCAATAAGAGTTGAAAAAACTTGCTTAGACAAATCCAAATTAAACCCTGCGGCTCATGACGACACATTGATGTCCTAAGAAACGAAACCATCGGTTTGTGCAAGAAACTGAACAGTATTTATATCATTTTTACCTCTAAAACACCACTATGTCCAACTGCGTTAAGCACTCAGTAAAAATTGATAGAAATACTGTTCGGTTTCTTGCACAAACCGATGGTTTCGTTTCTTAGGACATCAATGTGTTGTCATGAGTCGCAGGGTTTAATTTGAATTTGTCTATGCAAGTTTTTTCAACTCTTATTGATCAAGTTCCCATTCACTCCCATTATTTGACTGACAGACAGCAACGGTTGCAGTTAAAAATCATCATTTGTGTTCTACTGAAGAAACAAAGTCACCAACATCTTGGACGCCCTGGGGGTAAGCAGATAAACATCAAATTTTCATTTTTGGGTGTACTATCCCTTTAACACTACAAAGACAGTTCACCTATAAAAATAAACCACATAACATAGAATGTATAAATGCAAATTTCCCACCAGTCCTGTATAAACTACGGCATGCAAATATTTTTTTCTAATACAACATTATAGTGAGAAAGCGGAGCACAAGAGAACAACTGAGCTATAATGCACATACTTGTTGTAATTATGTATTTATTAGAGGTTGAATTCAAATCAAATACTGCCAAACTGCCTATACTACTTCTGAAGAGGATGTCTACTTCATAAAATGTATGAAAATATGGAAATATATGGTTCAGAACACGCAAATAAATGGAGGCACCCTTAAATGGTCAGATATGGAGCTTGGATGACATCTAAAAAATTTAGTGGTACTGCGCCCAAACAAAATCTTATTGAAAGCTAATTTTTGAAATATGGAATGTTGAAAAATTATTATATTTTATTAATATTTGAAAAATTTGGAATGTTGACATTTTTGGCTTTGATTTTCTTGCAGTTTAAGAGCAAAACATGTTTTGTAATATATTATTATAAAATATAAACAATTATATTTTTTACATTTTCATAAACTTAAACTTCTACATATATATTTTTTATTTCACTTTCCTAATTTATTTCACTTCTACAATAATCTGACAAGTGTCTTCTTTAAAACAAAACCAATCTTAGGTCTATATTCCAAAGCATTCTTGAATTTCAACCATTTAAGTTTGGATAGTGCATTTTCATGTCTATATCATGTCTATATATATATATATATTTATTATTTCTTTTGTATAAAGCTTATTAATCAGCTCTTCTATGTGTGCTTTAAACATGCTACCCAACCTGTTGATCAGCCGACACCCATAAGCAAACAGGGAGTGTTCCTCTCTTCACTTTCACAGCACGTCTTTATTTCTGCTTCCCAACCTTTCTCACAGTACTTATAGATCACAATTTTCCCAGTAAATTCCCTCTCCTGTGAGCTGGTCTCAGTGGGCTATTGTGTTGCTCTAGACTCCACTCACACACTCCATCCATAACAAAAGCCCAACCGACCTGCCTATACCTCCACACTCTCCAGCTATGGGGTTACCATAGCAACTCCTGCACCATCCCGCAAGTCATCAGCACTGCCTCAGCCTAGGTATGGGGCAAAGACATTGAATGAGATCATGTCAATGCATGTGAGTGTGTGTGCGTGTTTAAAGCAAAAGAGACATGGATGCAGAAACAGAGACTGTGAACACCTGATGGACTATCAACACCATGCAGAATATCTAAAAACAGTCACATGTGCTGTTAATGGATGCGTGCAATGGAAATAAGAGAGACAGTGAAAGGATGAATGGAGATGGGTTATTCATGTAATCTCTGAATCTCTAAATACCTCCCTCTACTGGTGTAACAAAGCTCAGATACTGTCCTCTGAGTCCAGGTATATCACAAGTACTGGCAACGCAAGAACAACAATCACGTTCAACTGCCATTTAACTTTCATTTTTTGGCAAATTTTCAAATTAAACAGGATATTCACCAAGAAAAACTTAACCCTAACAACACTTTGCTGAAAAACCTGTTGTGCACAATCTATTACATGCATTTCTAACATCTTATAGTAAGTGAGAGGTCTTTTAGTATAATTCTAAAAGCATGCCCCCCTTTATAATGTGTTTTATTTTGGTTGCGTTTTCACTGTGTTCTGTTCCTGTTGCCTGTGTTCCCTTTGTTAGTTTGTCTCCATGGTTTTTGACTGAGTTATGCACATGTTTCTGGTTAAGTTAATTATCTAATAATCTCAGTGTTTTTAAACACTCTGTTCATTCAGTTTCTTTGTTTGGTATCATCAATGTTAATGTGGCTGTCTTAAGTTATTCTCCCGTGATCTTCTGAGTTTTCTGTTTTGGATTTATTAAAGACGGTTTTTGTTTCTCCACTTCTTCTTCACATCTCTCTTTGCTACTGACTTTAATAAAGTAAACGTAAGAATACATTTTATATCGTTACTAATATTTCAAGATGAACACTAACTGGAATGAAGCAACTTTGGTTTACCCGATTATCCATATATAATGTTTTAGAAAAAATGCTAAAATGTAAGTATCAAATATGATAGAGCTCAAGGAAAGAGCTCAACAGAAAGAACTCAAAACTAAGGGTTTAAATATCATTATACCAAGCCATTTTATTGGGAGAATGACAACTGATGTTTATATGCATTTTATGTAAGTAGTCTGCTTCTCTGTTATAAAGATCTCACTAATTTACATTACAAGCTAGCAGAATTTCATCTTACTTGTTGGCCAAATAATGTTAAATAATGTTTAACATTATTTAACATTGCTCTGTATTCATATTCTTATATGAGCCAAAAATCAAATGATACTCAAAAATAAACTTTCTTTAGTTTGACTAAAGGTTCAATAAACCTAAAATAGATTTTTATGATTGTTATTTCATATGTCAGGCTTTACAGGGTTAAGACAGAATATCTGGAATTGAAAGAATTGTGAAAACTGGGCATAACATACCAGAATGAGCCAGACTGAATGTGAGTTTGCTACAACAGTGCCTAAACTGCTATTAGTTGACATTATTCAATACAGGGGCGCCTGCAGGATTTTATCTCAGAGTATGCGAAGAACTAGAAACCCACCCCTCTACACCCTCCCCCCCTTTTTTTCCCGCTGTCCGTAAAAAGCAATTAAATCAGTTATTGAGTTGATACCATACTTGTTGCTTTCTATTGTCTTTGTGGGAACCTGATTACCTAATACTGTAGTGTTCTAATACTGTACAAATCGACTATCTCTTTCCTGTATACACATTTAGAAAATCTGATGCCAGTAACTGAGCACTCTGATGTGCTTGTGTAGATAGATGCTTTGTGACTTATTTTGTTTGTTTTTTTTTTGTTTTTTTTTAGCGGCTTTGTCCCAAAATGTGTGTATTGTTTTCAGAGAAACATGATTAAAAAAAAAAAAAAGAAGCCTCACTTTCCTTCCAGTCACGTCAAGGCCTCACTGTTTTCGACAACTTTGAAACCTTTCATTTAGAGAAAAGATTTAAGATTTAATTTCTCCAGCCCTACTCAATTGTTTTAGGCCTTTTTGCAAATGTTTCAATCGAATTTAGCTGTTTTTAAGAGCGTTTACTCAGAGCCTGTTTTTAAACATTAACTATCTGTAATGTCATTTTTATGTGTGGAAAAAGCGCCAATTAAATGAAACTAAAATAGCCAGTCAGATTTCTTTTCACCCATATTCCCCACCCATGCACGCATATACACATTTGACTTTACAACACACTAATTTATTATCATTCTCTCTTGCTTTCTTAATATGTCATGAGTGTACACAGATAGATTAATAATCAATTTAAAAATTATGTAAAAAATAAAAACGGTATTAATTAGCGCCCTCTCATGGTACACAAACTGAAAAGTTTCTATTAGATCAGTGCCGTATGTCTTCTGTACCGCACTGACCCAATAGAGCCTTTTCACTTTTCCGGGTTTCTCAGAAGCGGAAGTCATAGTCATAGTCATAGTCATAGTTGGGTTAACTTTTATAGCAGTAAATGAGAGACTCCACAATAGTGTTTTTAAGACTTTCAAAAAGAGGAACAAAATTGAGCAATTGATAACGGCAGTCAGAAGAGAGAAAGATGTAATTTTTACCGTCACTCCCATAGCCGCTGTATTAGAAACACCCTTACAGCAGTGTTAACTAGTTTTTTGTAATTTGATGCAAAGGTAATATAATACAAGGTAGTGTTGTTATAAATGTAGATACATTTTTTTTAAAAATGAAAATATAAAAAATGTTGCAGGATTTACGATAATGATGATCGTTAAAATGCGTCAGTCTGTGAAAAGGGTCTATAGTCCACGCAACCCAAGAGAAATCAGCAGCAGGGCTGTGTATCAATACAGATTTTGAGATTTGATTCAGATTTATATGTCAGTTATACCATACATTTTGCTTTTACATATGAAACAAATGACCTCTCTGCTAATGCTGTAAATTATCCAGGGCAGTGTTTCAGACTGATAAGAACTGGTAAGTCATTTCTAGGGTCTTTCATCAGGCTTTACTGGTTGTGCTGTATGTTTCTGATTCACAAAAAAGAACAGTCTCATAAGAGAAAATTCTAGATTTGTCAGCAATGGAGTGCCGCTGCATAAAAGCAGTGTGAGAAACACAGGAAATCTTCTAAATTTGTACATTACAAAAATATCAATTAAAAAAAATTACCAAAAGGGTCCAAATTATGCAGTTGAGTGAGTCAGTTCAGCAGAACACATGTAGATGGGAAGCGCTGCACGAATACGTTTCCCACACAGCCACTCAAAGCAGTCAGAGTAAAAGATCGATCTAGGGATTTTAAGAATCAATATCAGGACTGAGTGTTCAAATGAATATCACAATTACTCTGAAAATTGAGTTGTAGCAGAGGAAGAACAAGAGCAAGTTACTACATGTTATTAACAAGATTAGCAAGAAAGAATTACACTATTTTAAGCATCATTGTTACACTGTAATTATACTTTCAAGTAATGAGTATATTAACAAACTTGTACTTACTATAGGATTAGGTTTAGGAGTAGTGTTTGGTTTAGGATTAGTTGCATGTAAATAATTATGCATGATTTACTTTTATTACTACAGTTAGTACATGAAACATGTGTAACCGAAAACTTGAATCGGTCACAATAAGACAAGGAACATGAATTAAGAAAATAGAAAGGGTCAATTTTGATTTCATGTTGACTTTAAAACCACAATTAAATTGACATACTGCATACAGGCATAAGTGACAAAAATGTGTAACTTTAAAAAATCATTAAATAAACTGTTGCCATGACCATAATACAACAATTTTAACAATTACTGGCCATCCCACATATTTTAACAGTTATTTGATGTTCCCAATATAAAATAACATTTTCTTGCTCAGTACGGTTCTTACACACTCATCTGCTGTTCTAATCATGATACCCACATTCAACATGTGTTCTGTGACAGGATTCCTGCATCAGATGACACAGGGTGACAGAACCGCAGTCCTGTTCACAGTGTGGCATCTGATCTGCTTGGCTCTAGTTACACACACACACACACACACACACAAGTCGGGTGGCTTGGCCCACGTCCACTGACTGTAGTAGCGCTGTCTCTCTACCGTATTTCTCTGTGCAGTTTCAATGAAGAAAAGTAATGCCGAAAATGCACTTGAGCACAAACACATGACGAAAACTCCTTCTCCACTCAGAAACACTTAATTCAATCAAAGCAAGGGCTTTAATTCTTCTAGAAATAATGACAGTATTTTTAATTTGAATTACATGTATTATGTCTAATTCTTCAAAAAGTATAGAAAGAGTTTGTAGTTTTTTCAACTCGGTCCAAATTACAAACAAAATTATTCAAAATTTCAATTTAATATTGAAAAATAATGACAATTTGATGTACACATAAACACATCTTTTGAATTAGATTATTTAAAGAACCTGGAAATTTTGAGATCTATAATATTTTTTTTTTTTCATAACAATCATAAACAGCTTCACAACAATACAAAGACTACCCTACCCTATATATATTTCTTTATTATCAACCTGTAATAATCATTGTACTTTATATGGAATTTAAATTCTAATCTACAACTGCACACTTTAATGTTCTGTTCCCTTAATTTTTGTTTTATTTATCAAATAGTTTTATTTATTAAATTCAATTAAACATCGACTGATTCTGCCTAATGTTGCTGACACTGACTCTGAAAGCTGTTGTTAAAATGTTTTATCATGGGTTTACTATTTCTAAACATATGATAAATCTACAAATCAGTCTTGAGTCATTTTGAATCTAGTTTGTTTTAAGACACCACAATTAAACACACAAACACCCTTTAGTGCAGCAATTGCCACCTTTTCAAATGTATTTGTGCTGCATTTGAACATTCAGACGAATAACACCAAATTGTTTCATTTGGTAACTTTAGTTAACATGAACTAACGATAAACAATATTAATCTTAGATAATGTTAATTTCTACATCTCTACAACATGAACAAAGGTTATTAGATACTGTCAAAATATATTGCTCATGGTTAGTTCATGTTAACTAAAGCATTAACTAATGTTAACAAGTGAGTCCTTATTGTAAAGTGTTACCAACAATTTAAACAACAGAATATATAATTATAAATCAACACTTGATAGAACCCAAAATACAAGTACTGGTTTTGTAATGCTGAGTTCAGGTTGTATAAACGACAAAGATTTATAATATGAAATTTACAGTGGACAAATATGATAATACTGATCATGTTTGCTATCTTATTTTCTTCATGAACTTACATTGTAAAAATATATTAGTTTGTACTTTTGAGAAACTGAAAATTTAAAACAGAATATTGATGGAGTTTATGTTATTTATGTATGTTTTGTAATAAAAGAATTATCATAATAAAATAATTATCATTTAAATATTATCACTTGAAAAATTGAGTGGTCCCTCAGTAATTAAACGAATATTGACAAATATAAATGTTTTTTTAGTTTTGATTCATACGATGTTTAAGATTTTATTCTCAAAAGATTGAGTTACATACAGTTTTTGGAAAAATCACAATCCCTTGCCACAAACCACAATGAAAGATGCCAATATGCATTCTGTGTATATTAAAAGGTAAAATAATAAGTTTCTATAATGTGTATAATATATAGCGACAGTAACAAACAAATTTAAAATTTGTTTAAAATCAGCCACATCACTGCAACTAAAAGGGGGCCACACCATGTACAACAATGCAACCTAGAAAAATTGCTCAACAAGGTATAAGTCTACAGTATGTGCTTTGCTACCATTACAGTGGACTGTATTTATGTTATTTTCCCATATCCCACCTCAGAGGGTGGTTTTCTCTCTTTGTGTAAAGATAACAGGGCATGTCTATTAATACAATCTAATACTTTCATGATGTTGTTCTTGGTGGCCCAGCATTAGCAAAAATAAAAAATAAAACTATTCATATGAAAATGTCTAATAAAAACTAATAATTCCTTCTCATACTCATGGAATGCTTTAATCTAGAATGAAAACTTGGCAAGGTACTGTACACATAAGTACTTACAAAAACATTTTGATCAGCCAGTTTATTAGGGTTTTGCACTTTAGACTGACTTTAAAAAAGGACAAAAAAAAAGCAGAAATTTCCTTCACAAAATGTTATTGATCATAGTCATTAATTAATATGTTTTTTAAGATTTTTAAATTTGCCATTTGTTCCCCACCAATCATGAATATGTAGTTACAGAACGGGTTTTCCCTACTACTTTTTCTTGTAAAAAAAAGTGTAAAAAAGGCATCTGCAAACATATATGCTAAAAACTACAGCAGGGTGGCAGCACAGGAGGAATGTAAAGCTGGTCACGTGGTTGTGCTCTAGCTAAGTGACCTCTCTGCTATTCATGCATGTCTGCATGTGTTCGAACGTATGATTTAAATTAACGGTAAGATAAATTTCTTTTGCACCAAATATTTTAAAATTGATTTTGAAAATGTGATTTTTAAAATGACGGACTCTTGTACTGAATAAAGTATTGTAGAGAAACAGACAGGCCTACGCAAAGCATCTCAAGTCTATATAGCTGTTTTTTTCCACACCTTTTGATATAACAACAGCCTATAGATAAACAAGGCAGTGCCTTTATAAACAAACATAATACACTGATACAGACTATAATATGATGATTAATAATTTTAAAAATCTCTTATTGTGATGCAACAATCAAAGCCAGCAGATATTCTCCTCTATATCTGCTGTGAATCCAACAAGACGAAAGTTACAAAACAAATATGTAAATACAAATTAAACAGAGAAATTAAGTAACTGTAAGCTATGCTATACGAACTCAAACATTATGTTCAGACCTAATTCCCTCACAGCCAATGGTGTGTAGGCCTGTGTGTGAGTATGAGTGTGTGTGTGTCTGAGTGTGTGTGTGAGTGTGTTGACACAATGGACAAAAGCATTCGACCTAAACAGGAAGTTTGACTTTGTGGCATTTTAACAACCTTTGTCATGCCCTGGGTTATTTTAACACATAGCTTTTGCCTGTATATGTAATGACTTCGTTATTATTATACTAATTCGTTAAATGCTGACTATTATTTTTCTCTAAGTTAAAAAAAAAAGTGTATTTTCACAATGTTTGATCGACTGAGCAACACAACGACCGAAAACAACATTTCCAGTTACATAATAACAACTTTGGATATAAACAAGTGCGACTAGGCCCACACGACCAAACAACTCTAAAAACACAGTGGGACCGACAATCAGGCAATTACCCAGTCAAATGTGACAGAAGAAAAATTACCTTAGGTTTTGGGAAATCTTGAACGCCTTCCTGTGCTATTCCCTGAGAAAACATGGGAACAGACAACTTAACAGTCGTGAAAAGGCATAACTTACATGGGCTATATATTTTCCAACGTCGAAATGTCAGCGTGGTTTATAATATTCCACACACACTAGCTCAAATAATGAAAAAATATAAGAACATGTTCTGCTTACCAAATTTAAAAAATAAAGCTTATAAAAATGACCATCTCCGATACTAAACTGTAGCTATATTTTGGCAAAGCAGGCGCAAAATAAACAAGGGTGCCAACCTAAACAAAAACTGTTCCCTCCCGCTTATAACTGGCTCCTCTGGACGTCTTTACATTAAACTAGAACTTAAACGTTTGTTACTTATTTAAGGACTTTGGTGACTTACTATCGGCAGCCTGTTGATATGCGAAATTAAACTGAATGTATTCTCATTTATAAGCGAGCTTGACTGAAAGGATCCATGCAATCACACACCCCTCACCCTGAACTATATTATCATCTCTTTTCTTCAACCCCATTGACCCTAATCACAATCCACCTCGTAGAAACACACTCAGATGTTACACCAACTTGGCAAATGCATAAACATACCGTTTCGTCCCGTGAAGTCTTTCAAATAAATTCGCCAAGATATTACAGAAAATTATTTCTGCGGGAAATCCGCGAAATGCACCACCCGGCGGAAATATCCAAATTGCATCCCATCATAAAAAAAATAAACCTATTCCTCATGGATGCGGGTAACTTAAAAGCGTGAAGGGAACTTGTTTGCTTATATATTCACGTGGTTAATAAGATTTTCGCGTCGTTTCGCGGTAGTGAGAGGAGTGGCTGTCTTCCCGATGGTACATGGACTCTGTCCAATCAGAACTATTGTCCTTCTTGACCATGGTTTACTTCATAGTCCCTCCCCTCTTTTACTATAGATGAAACTGAAATCTTAGCTAGGTGCAGTGGAATAAACCAGAAGTGCTTTTGTTTGATTAGCCCTGCCTGCACTGTCAATTTTGTCAGAATTGCTCAAGATTTAATAGCCACGTCTTACAATTGCAAGACTAGGCTATTTGGATTTCTTAAACTGATTTGGGACATTTTTGGTTACACCACAGATTACTGCAATATGTTGTGGTGGGTTTAAAAATAATATAAATAGTTGTTCCGTTTTAAGTCACCATTTTTGTGATTTCATTTTTTTTTTTTTTTCCAGCTGGTATTATAATGGTGTAAGTTCTTCTTATCTGTTCATAACACTGATCACAACTTGCAGTCTTGCATTTTTTAATACTGTACGATTAATATTATCGATGAAAACAGTGATATAAAATTAAGCAAATTATAGCCTACAAAAATGCAACTACAAAACTGGAGCAATGGGTAAATCATTTGCCTGTAAATATACAAGTGTTTAATGCATTAATTAAACACTTTAATTTATCACTATGCTCGTAAACCATTTTCTGTTCCTGTTCATTATGACACAACAGTATACATCTATAATGTAAATGTAATAAACTGTACTTTAAGCCTAGAAGTAATTTACTGTAAATTCACACTTTTATAGTGTTTCAGTGGCTGCTAAAACCATTTATGATCAGGGAAATTAACAAAAGCATTGGGACACGTAGGGCCTATACATTTAATTCAGTTTCTGTAACAAAATTTCTGAAAAATATAAAAATAAAAAGGGTCTTTAAATTCAATAAAATCTTTAAAAGTAAATGTTGAAATGAAGTGTGACCTTTGGAAAATAACAATAATACCCCAATATCAAATCTGCCTGAAGGATTGAAGAAATGTGGCTACAAAAGTCATTAACTCAAATCACATTACACCATGTCTCTTTATTTCAAGTCAAGATATTAACAACAAATAATGGAACACACACAAAATGGTTAATCTGTTGTCATGTAATTTAAAGAAAGAAAGAAAGAAAGAAAGAAAGAAAGAAAGAAAGAAAGAAAGAAAGAAAGAAAGAAAGAAAGAAAGAAAGAAAGAAAAAGAAATCATTGTAATATATTAAGCAATTAAGAAATCAACATCAACAACCCTAATGTACATTACATTTAAAAGTTTGGAATTACTAAAACATTGATATGTATTGAAAATAAATGAATGTAACATTGCACACAGTTTCACTGTGGGAGGAACATAGAGATGCATCATGTACAACAGTTGTATGACATTAGCCTAAATGAATTTTTCATCATTATATCTATAGTAATGCCTGACAAAGTTATTGTAATGTGTGTGTAATTATGAGTTTGAAAGATTTTAGAATCATCCAATAAACGTAAAGTTTGAAGAAAAGCTGCATAAATTGTACCCTCAATACCTATTGCCCCCTAGTGGTGTTTTTTGTTTTGTTTTGTTTGTTTGTTTGTTTGTTTTTTCAAAAAATTCTTATTTTTTTTTTTTTCAAAAGCAAAATTCAAAATCAAAACGATCATTACAAATGATCCATATAAGATTGGTTAAGTAAATACTGTTAAGTAAATTTAAGTAAATTAAGTCAAATTAAGTCAATTTGCTTTAATGACAGAATGTTCTCCAATAAGGACTCCTCAAGTTTCTGTAAAAATTAAACTATAAGAAGACAAAAATAAACATGTATGAAACCTGTACATATAGACTCTGGTAGTGGGTAGGAGAGTTAATCCTGTAAATAAAAGACATGATCATACTTTATGTGGCAGTAGTAAACATCAAACAATATAAACTCCATACATTGTAAAATGTATTTCGTAGTAGTACGACGAGGAACTAAAAAATAAATAATGCTCACTCTCTAACAAATTAATTTTCTATACAAATAAAACTTTATTTTATTTAAAAATTTTCAGATTTTTAGTATACATTTTTGCCTAAATTAAGATGATTTTGCAATTTATATACAAGAGAAACTAAAGTCAAGTTCCTTTTTGAGTGGAACTCAATGCCATGGGGACGCGTCGCATCTTTCGCTTCAGATCTAGAAAAAGTCCTGGGCCCTAGCATCACAACATTTTGTGCCTGACCTCCCTCGGGGCCCTCGAGTGGTGTTACCACTTACCCTGCCACTAACCGTGATTTGGGGGTGGAGGCACCCAAAGGGCTATTCGCCCCATCTTCAATCAAGAACAATATTCCCATTCGGCCAGCCTGTTCAGTCCCTGCCAGTTCGGTGATTCAGAGTGCCGAGCAGGCCAATGCTATCGAAAAAATGATTTTTCTGTCAGGCTTTATGGCAGCATGGCAGCTACTGCCAAATGTCTCTCAGTGGGCACTGAATACTGTAAGGAAATTTTACAGGATTTAGTTTCCCTTCTGTCCACCTCCACTCAATACCATACATGGTACGTCAAGAGTCAGAAAAAGGTTTCTTCAACCAAGAACTACAGTTTCTCTTGGCAAAAGGGTCATATAGAGTGTACCCCTCCCAGAGTAGGATTCAGGAACTCAGTTGGCACTTCATTGTTCCCAGAAAGGATGGGGGTTGCATCCGATTCTTAAGGGCCTGAGCTGTACTCTTCGGACATACAGGCTCAAGATGTTTACCCTAAAATTAATTGTGATGCAAATCCAGTCTGAGGCTAGGGTTCTAGCGAAGGTGCGCCAGGACCGAGTCCAACTTCTCCTAAGTGGCTCCATTCTGGCCTGCCCGAGTATGGTTTTTGGAGCTGATATCTTTCCTGGATAGCATTCCATGGGAGATTTCAGTTTGACAAGATCTTCTGTCTCAAGTGCAAGGGACGATCTAACATCGCAAGCCAGAGATCTGGAAACTTTGGGTCTGGCCCCTGAAGGGACCCAGTTCATAGACTCCAGTCTCTCAACTGAGGTTGAGATGATTTTAAGTTCTAGAGCCCTTTCCACCAGAAAGCTTTATGCTCTAAAATGGCAACTTTTAGCATCATTGTGCTAGCAGCGCCACTTGAACCCAGTCAACTGCCCTGTCGGTTCAGTTCTGGAATTCCTACAAGAACGTTTGTCAACGGGGTTGACCCCGTCTATACTAAAGGTCTGTGTGGTCACCATCTCAGCTAGCCACATACCTTTAGAAGGGGCACTGTGTTGGGCTGCCACGCTTTTGCACACCTGTGCATCTTCTTCAGACATGGCATCTCTTTATAATTTCAGTGACGCACTACGCTGTGTCGCTACATCATCACGTTTAGACAGTTCTTGGTGAGATGGTCCTCACTGCAGAACACAAGATCCACCCCTCCCACTGTGCATATCCCTAAACCTACCTGTCTCCGGCCCCCAGATCTAAACCTACCCATCTCCACCCCCTGGATCTGGATCCAACTCCTCCCACTTTACATATCCCTTAACCTACCCGACTCCGTCCCCTGGATCTCAAGTGTTCTGCAGTGATCGGCTAATGCCTTGCGGTGAGAGAGAGAATTGAGATGTGGTAGTGACTCCTGACTGTAAATGTAGATAGGGCAGAGTCTGGGTCTTGGTTAGTTTATTTTAAAAAATTTGTAAGCTTCTAATTGCTGAACACATGCAGACTCTGTGGCGGAGGTCTAGTGTCCTTGCATTATTCAGCCTGAGGGTGGTGCTCTAATGTTGATTAACAGCACATGACACATGCATAGAATGCTGTCTTTGAATTGCTTTAATATTTATTGCCTCAGAATATTGTTTTAGAATATTACAAGATGTAGAGGAATTCCGGTGAGGAAAAGAATGTCATGTCTATTCTTAGATGTGGCAGGATAGTTGGATTTAACGCATAAACAGAATAATACAAGTTGTTTTGTTTGGTTGTGATATATTACACACATTTTCATCATGCATTTATATGAAGTTTAAAAAATTTCAAGTTTCATTGGTAAGAAATGTGTTTAATGCTTTATCTTTAAAACCAGATCGAGAACACACACATAAAGCATATTGTAAAAACTTCCTTATAAATGTACATTTATTTGTATATACCATGTTAACAGCAAAAAGATATTCTTGTTGTCACTGCCTAGCTTTGTCATGATAACATTCCATGTGGAGCTAATGAGGAAATTACTTGGTTTTTAATGGCTCCCTTCGCCAAATGCATTCCAAAAGGCTTCCTTATTACACACAAAATCCTTGCTCCCTTCAAAGTCCCCACTTCAACAGTAGCTCCTCATTGCAGTACACAAGATCCATGGGGTGGATACAGGTAGGTTTAGGGATCAGTGTTTGGTATAGGCAATCAGTATTGTGATTGACATGACCAATAAAATCTTAAGAATCAGCTGGAGTTCTGCCCTTCGGAGTAAGTAGGGCACAGGGATGCTCACTTCCGATTAGAATTTGCCCCTAATCGAATCCTCGTCCAACTCGCAATGGGTTTTGGGATGTGGCCAATATTAGCCATTAGAGTGTGCGCGGATCTGCACTTCGGATTCTAACCAGAAAAAGACCATCCAGGTATTTTTGGAATAACTTACTCATTTCAACATACTACGATGTGGGACACACTAACTCTAACTTCAATACCATTTAGGATGAATAGTATGTGAATTGGGACACAGCAATTGTCTTGGTCTGGAGCAAGGTTTACATTAGGTAACGTGAAAATAAGCGGGCAGTCTGAAATCTGATTGATTGAGTTAGATTCAGTTTATATCAAGGTCTATGTTTTGGATGAATCCTGCACTCAAAGACAAGCTGTGGCTGCTTCCAAGGATCCTTCAAATTGAGATAGCCTTCGATGGAGCTTTTTGACCTGGCAGCCTAGATATGAAACCATAATAGGACGCAGGATATTTGAGAAGTACACTAGCTTTGGGATGGTTTAAATTTCGATCTCCAGAAGCCAAGGTAATCACAGCCTCCTCTGCTCCTCGTGGACAATGGACTCCCAATCAGTCTGCAAGTATGACCTTCAACCTTCCAGAGATTGATGGACAATACAGTACCCAAAGAGCAAGAACTTTTGGGCGAAATGTGGCAGATAGCTGGTACATCTGGCCTAGATATAGAATGGAAATGCACAAGTGGGACAACTTTTCACCATATATGTTTTTCCATTACTTTCAAATGGGAGGGAATTTACTTTTGGATCACTATTTGTATTGAGGTACAGTATATTGCTCAGATGACAGCATAGTGAGGTGGGGGTACTCCAAAGCAAGAAGATATATGGCCCATTGAGTCAAACAGTGGTAACTCCTTACACAAGGTTAACATTTGGTTTATATTTTGAAATACACATGTGCTTAGCTGTGCCATATCTAGGCTAGATGTACCAGCTATTCTGTGCCATATCTAGAATTGTGAATTCCATAATGCTGGTATATACAAATTACTGGTTAATGTCATTTTCTCAACTGGTGAGAAACTAAGCCATGTAACGACTAAGACAAATCAGACACAATTATTTGTTATAGTTAACCAATAATTGTTTAAAGCACTCTGGGGCCTGTCCCCCATCCCCCGAGAAGTTCTTAGTTACAAGTTTTATTGCACTAAAGAATGTGGTTGCCACATTGAGAGCAGAGACACACGAAAACGTGCACCTTTCCTGCATTAACCCAACATAACACAGACTCTCTTGCATTAATGTATAGACAGACTGTTCTACAAATGAACATGCTCATCCCCAGGAAATGGTATCCATTATTACCGTGTACTATATTACACTCATTGTATTCACATGTTTTATGATACATTTAAGGTAACTTCAATTATGTATTGTTTAGTGTCTATGGGTTCATTTCGAGAAGATTTAAATGCTTGTGTATGCGGTATGTCCATACCTGTGCAACACATCAGTAGTACAAGAATCTTTAATAGCTCTTCTTCAGAAACTCAGCTAGTTAATCTTGCTTGGTCATAAAAGCCCTGACAGGAGATGTGTTGTCGCCCGGATATACAACATCTTCATTGGCCCCATCATCCCTAAGAGGTTGGACTTTGACCAGAGGTTAAAAGCTAGAGAACAATGCCACTCCTTCTCTTTCCTTGCTTCTTGGACGACTGAACAGACCCCTCCTCGCTGCCGGCCTCGGCCTACAACCCAGCCATGTGCCCATCATCCAACATAGAAAAGACTGGCACCAACTTCAGACGAAAACATCAAGATTTATCCTCAACCTGCAGATCCGACACTCCTCAGCCTAAAGGCATCTTGCAAGTATTGTACATTTGAACACTAAACAGCGATTTAGTATTGATTTGTAAAACACACCTTTGTCAGCAAAGGTGTTTTATTGCTGAGGAAACTGATGATTCCTTTCCAGATTGCCTATGACTTTTTCCTATAGCTATATCAATAGCTCCACTTCCGGTTCAACTCTATCATTGCTCATTCTTACTTAGTATGTGTGTGACCTTCGTGTATGTTATGTGTTTGTTAGTTTAGTTATGTGTTTGTGAGTTAGTTAATAAAGTACTTTACATTAAAGTAAAATGCACAATACATGTTTGGTTCTGACTCCATCTGATAATAAATTGCCTCTTAAATGATTTAGATCCTGACTATGTGCTCTGAGTAGTACGGTACAAGTGTTTCACTGGACAAACAGGTTAATTGATTGTAATATTAATCTTAATGTTGCTACATCCAGTTAATCTTATTAATGGATTTACATATTCATAATTAATCATAATTAATAATCATAATGAGTTATGAATAATTATTAACATCCCCCCTTTGAGTTAATTCGCTACAGCCATTTAACTGTGTGGTTTGTATCCAAATGCAAGGGTGACCAGATGGCTCCTTAACTTCAGTAATGGAACTCCACAAGCCTGGTATTTGACAACCATGCTGATGTTGTCTCTTAACAAGAGTCCTGGTGGTTAAGCGACATCACCACCCGAGATTGGAGGTCAGTGGGGATATGTGGCATCTGAAAGGTTCTGGCAGTAAATGGATAATATACTATTACAATAAATGCAAATATAACTGCTGAACAGCACCACTACAAATGTATGGGGATGAAATGCAACAATTTTAAAAGCAACAGATTCATAAGATTCAGATATTATAGAGTACAAATTACTTTAAATTTGACCCCGTCCTTTAAGCTGCTTTTCTAGACTTCATTCTCGAACCATTCCTGGCTACTTCACGGTGTCATTTCACAAATCCCTTGACATTTACTGAACCATGATATTGACTAAACCACATTTCAGCCAAAACATTAACCTTTGAAATTGACCACTGAATCCAAGAATGTCCTTAAGGACTGACAGACCCACAATCAAAAGCTTTACTGTTTGTTATGACTCCTGCACGAGACTAAGAAAACTATGTTTAAATATGCATACAAAAATTTGCCCAATGTACAATACTAAACTTAAGGTCACAATACAGCTTTAGTTGAAAAGAATATGAAAACACTGTATGAAAGGAAATGTTTAATTTAAATGTTTTCTTTAGTCTTGAGATGTCAGATTAAACATCTCTGAGAGTTTTTCCTGTCGCATTTGGATTGGCTTTTTGTAAGGCACATATCTTTGTAAAACTAATTTGAAAAAAATTGTCAGAAAAAAATATGAAGATAAAATTGAATTCAGTTAAAGCAGCATCTTTTTTGTATAAACATTCATACTCTGTCTGTTACAGTGCCACCAGGACACTTCTGATTTAACTTCATTATATTCTATTCAAAATAACTATGCAGTTAATGTGCATGCCTGTCCTTGAATAAAAAAAAAAAAAAAAAAAAAAAAAAAAAAAGTTATTTCTTTATATTTGGCTCTTTTGATCAAACAGTGGGAAGTCCAATCATTTTTCTGCTAGTAGTCTGTCTCATTCTGCCTCTGGCTCAGTGCTGTACATTTTATAAGTGAAACACTGCCATCTATGGCTTGACAAGTGTGTATGGTTCAGAGTGGCCAATTTTACCTGCAGTGTACACAAATAAAAAGTATGTAGTGTTACATCACAGCATGATGATTGTTTATTTTCTTTTACTGTTAGACATATGTATTCATTATTTAAGAGTAGCTACAACATCATGGCCCAGTTTCACAGACAGGATTTAGCCTAAGCAAGGATTAGGCTTTAGTTAAATTAGGGCATTTAAATAGCTTTTATAAATGTTCACTAGCAAAAAAAAAAAAAAAAAAAAATACATTACTGGTGTGCATCTTAAGAAAAAACAATGGCCTTGACATATTTTAAGATATGAAGTTACTTTCAGTTAAAACAGCTCAAACACGCATTTTAGTCTGGGACTAGACTTTAAACATAAAACATAAAAATTTGTGACATGGATGTAAGTGATGAGTGTTTAGCACAGCAGATTTATAAGAGGTAGCTTTTAATAGGTAAAGATTTGTGTTCAGGGGGCATTGTACATAGTATTCTATTTTCTAAAATCTGTTGAATCTGTTGCCACACACCCATAACTATTGGAAGTCTAGTGGTTTACAGAATGAGCTTACTCTTTTAAAAAAAAGTTTCAAACTTCACCTCGATCTGTAAAACTGGTGAAATGCATCCCCCCATAGAAAGAAATAAAAGCAACCATCATCATCATCATTAATATTATTATTATTTAAAGACCATCTTAAAGTGTTAACTTTTCAAAAGTAAACAATCTTATTTGACCACAATGAGTGTTCAACACAGAACATTAAGAGTAGCAGGAGTGATTTGTTTTTGATTGGACCGGTGTTTTTCTGGCAGAGTACAAACATTAAATTATCTCAAGTGTAGCTAAAGTGTGTTTTTTTTCCCCCATTTTTTTTTTTCTCAAGTTTGAACACCATTTGATAAACACTGTTTAGCATAATAAAACAACAGAACATTCACATGAACAGTCTTATTAGCATAAAACATCATAATCTTATAAATTAATAGTTTAAAAGGTTACGTTCTTTAAAGACATGATTTTAATGCCAGTGATGGGTATCAACACTCCCTTCTATGAGTCATATTAAACTATATTTTCCCCAAGAAAATCATGCTGTTAAAAAAAAGCTTTGTCTCACTCTCAGATTAACACAGAGAGAGAGAGAGAGAGATATTATCAATTTTCATTGCACAGAAAAGTATCATATTAACAGAATTTTTTTTAAAACTGGACTACTATGGCATGAAAGTTCCATTTGTTTCTTTTTCAAAAAGACACTGTAAAAGTTATGGTACCTTTTCAGGCTTTTCAGACACCAAAGTCACAATAACAATGACGCAATTTGTGTTTCTGTTTAAATAAAAAATAATAATAATAATAAAAACTATTCTGAAGCTTTTAGAGAATATTAGATCTCATGCTTTCACACATTTTGTGGTAGTTTTCCAAACTTTGATTAGTCAATTCTGGACTGATTCTGGCTTGTCAGTGGCAGAGGTCTCTTCAAGAAGCCAATAAGTCCAGGTGTCCTTTAAATACACTGCCGTACAACTAGCCCTTTATGACTCAACCTAAAAAAATGAATGGTTCACCCAAAAAATATAATTCTGTCATTATTTACTCACCCTCATGTCATTCCAGCTTTGGAACATCAGGGCAGGTACATTTTTGGGTGAACTATACCTTTAAGACTTAAGTTTATTTATAGCAAAATAGCACGTGGTTCGATAATATATCAATATATTACAGGATTCTTAATATTTAGCAGATATAGGTTGAAGGACAATGCCAAATGACACAAGCCCTGAGACACAATGTAAGATGGTCCAACACGTTGGCTCTGTCCTGTGGATCAGGCTGCAATTGCAAGTCAACTCCTGCCAGTCAATACGCAGCCAGAAACAAAGTGACATCAGCTCCTGTGAGTTGTGTGCCAAAGTCGACTGCCCTTAACTTCTTCCAACGGGTGTAGTTATGACACCAGTGTTGTGTTCTTAAGTACTTTTCAACTAATTTTCCTTGTCGTCTTAGTCATCTTCAATTTATTTTGATTTAGTGCTGCAGCAAAAAGTTTGTTGCAATGTTAATGTCATTATTAGATGCTCTGAGAGCTTCTTGGGCATCCATCCTTGAGAAACCCATCTCCATTAATCTTGCAACCTAGTGATAAAAGCACAGTATCAATAAAAAGTTGGTATCTGCCAAAAATTGTTGAATCTGGCAACCCGTGTGGTTAAACAAATCTTCCTGATTGAAGGTGTAATTAATAAGGTGTGATAAAAATCAAAAGAAATCAGTATTTGACATTGTCATAGATCTCACCTGTTCCTCGACCACAGCGGTGTTATCTGGCGGGTGTGTATAGGGGGGCTGTTGTGGCTGAGGACCCTCTTGGTGCCGGTTCTGTCCTCTGTGCCGTAAAGTAGGGAAGAATCTGTTCCAATTCAGGAGACCTGTCTGCTGTGGACACGCATTAATGACAGGAATTAAACATCACAATTTAAAGTCTCCATGAAATCAAAATGAATATATTGCTGTGTTTATTATAAATTATTTATCCATGTACACCATTTTCTTTTATTCAATTCTGCGACTCTGCAGCTTGTGCTGTATGGAGCTTATGCTTTTAGTTTATAATTTTAGCATCTAAAACAAGGTTTTCATTTCTAAAAACCATTCAGAAAACCAAAAGGACAGTGGGGGCAGTTCCATGGTAATCTACTGCAGCAAGCCTATCAGATATACAAATAATTAGGGTTGGGTATCATTTGAATTTTAGCAATTCCGATTCTGGTTATCGATTCCAATTATTAATGAGTCCAAGTTTCAATTCCAATAAGGTAAAAAAAAAAAAGATAAACATTTATTTTGTGTCTTTTTGCAAAACATTCTGTTGCAGCTGAACACCATGAACAAAAACTAACAGCATAAAGAACACTTACGCAAGGAACCTTTGCCTATGGTTTCAACAAATATACCACAGCAAAAACAAGACTAACTACTAGACTAACTAAACATACATTTCAAACATTAAAGACAAGTAAACAGTCAGTAATAAAATAAGAACAATTAAACAAATTAGCAAAAGTATAAATAAACAACTGAAAGTTCAGGTACAGAAATTGAAATCAATTGTAATAAATAACACTGCATAGTTTTTTTATACACAAAATACAGATTAATCCTTTTTAAAGTTACAAAATGTATTCAGTTAAGATCAGTGAATGATTTTCTTTTTCTTTTGGTCTTCTTTTGGTGAACTATCCCAAAATTGACAGAGTATTTTTTGAGTCTTTTGTCTATTCATACTGATAAAAAAAAAAGCAAGGTGGTATTGCCGGCGTGACTGCTGACTCCAGAGTGTTAAGACGTGTTTACAAGGATATTTTGACAATTTTGCATATATGTGTCCTTTCAAGTCAAGAACACGCAAATGAGCACTCAATTCAGTATTCACACATTATATGTAAGGCGGCTTTCTGCACGCGCTTAAGGGCCCTTCACGTCACATCTATTGCGCACTCAAGTTTGTTAAATGTAGACGCACAACAAGCATAATTCCAGTGTCTTATCAAATACCCGGTTCTTGGAAATTTGGAACCGGTTTTAAAATGGAACCGGTTCTTGATACCCAAAACTAGCCATTTTAGGCCAGAAAAGACTGGCCTATAATTTCTGTTTTATGCCGACTTTAAAGACAGTATAGCTGTTATAGTTGTTGAGTACAGTAACAAAGGTAGTTATTTTTTATCTCTCCACATTCAAAAACGTCCATAAAAGAAAGACTGTAAACCTGTCAGCATGATCCCAACAACATTTATATATTTACCAGCTACAGCACAAGCAGACTCTAGTCCTAAATTCATAGGTACATATACAGTAGAACTCAAAGTGCTAATATTGGGAAATAAGAATGTTCTGTGCTGATTGCCCATAGCATAGCAAAAAAAACCAACAGCTTTCTCATTTTCAATTTCATTTTCATCATGGACAAAATGATCTGCTTGTATCAGACATCGGTGTTGAAAACATGTGGTTATCTGTTAGTTCACAGGAAACCATTAACTTCCTCTTGTTCAAAAACATTTTGAGAAAATAGATGGAAAAAAAAAAAAAAAAATTGCCTAATAGCTTGTCTGATCTGAGTGACGGAAATATGTAAATAAACCTAGTTCAACTCAGAGTTTTGGTTTTCTACACCTCTGATAAGGAAAACATTTCTGGAAATCTATGCTCACCTCCATCACCTCTTAATTCATCAACCTCAGTAACTGTTTCTGATATATATATATATAAAAAGATGTTCTAAACCATGGCCTTAAGTGAGATATAAGATGCCCTTATCTCTTGTAAAAGTGAAAAAGAAAAAGATAAAGGAACAGCCTGACCTTCAGCTAACTCCTAGTTTTTAAGGCAAGTTCTTCTGTGTCATGTGAGGGGGTAGTGGAATAGCCTCGTGGTTAAAGCTCTGTACTGATAACTGAAATGCTATAGGTAAGTCACTTAACCCAGACATTTCCAGAGGGACTGTCCCTGCAATAAAAGTACTGTAGAAGTACCTGAGCCTGCTGTTGCTGTGCATTTCTCCTGAAGTTTGCCAGCTGAGACAGGAGCAGTTGCTGGTCCAGCATATCCATCCTCTGCTGTCTCTGGATGTCCAAAGTAGCACCCATCCCCAGCGGAGCCTCTGCAGTGGGCTCTGAATCTGAGAAGACAGGCTCTAGGAGCACAGAACCACATCTGGCCACCCATTCTGGCACACGCAAGTACTTCTGGACCGCCAGTTTATTACTGTAATACAACATGCCTGCGATCTGGAACAGAGTGATTGTAACCGCTTACCATACAAACATGACAGTAACGCAATACAACAACAGACAATAGAACCCATTTTAATCAATGATGTTGTAATGAAGTCCCAGAGAGTAAAATGATGCCAGTATTTATGACATACTCCAAGCGTTTGCGCTACTTCCGACAACAAGACTAATGGATTAGGAACAGTGTAGACAGCCTCAAGCTGTTGCACCGTTGATTTACGTTGTAAATAGAGCACAACAGTGGGACTTCAGAAGTAAAAAAACAAAACAAAAAAAAAAACCTTTTTTTTTTTTGGCAATAACATGGAAACCTTTAAAGACAAATCTACAATGAGCCAGAATAATGAAACCATCAAATCAATAGAGCTAATGTCTAGCTTTGAAGATATCTTCTGTATATACTAATATACTTGCAATGCTCTGTAAAATGAGCAAGTCCCTTCCCAGCACCACCTGTCAATGATTAGCATTAGCAAACCAAGTTTTTTTTTATTTTTTTTTTTTTTATTGCAACAGGACCAAAACAAAACACTATAGTTGCATCTCAAATGATGCACTATACACTATGCACTATGTACTCAACCATGTAGTGTATGAATTTTATAAGGTTATTTTGTCATTCAACATCGGGGCCCGATCACTCCTCCCCCTCCGCTGCGTAATTAAAGCCGCGACAGTTGAGGGCATGAAGTTTCCAACATTCCACACATTCCATTTGTGAACCTGGACCAGAAAACCTCATAAGGGTCCATTTTTTTTTCAATAACTAAGCTTTCCAAGATACAACTACTTGAAAATCTGGAATCTGAGACTGTGAAAAAAAAAATCTAAATATTGAGAAAATTGCCTTTAAAGTCATTGGCAATGTATATCCAGATACAAAAATATTTTTTTTTATATATTTACAGTAGGAATTGTAAAAAATATCTTCATGGAACATGATCCTTACTTAATATCCTAATGATGTTTGGCATAAAAAAAATATTTTAAAAAAATCGATAATTTTAACATATACTATGTATTGTTGGCTATTGCTGCACATATACCTGTGCGACTTATGACTGGATTTGTGGTCCAGTGTCACATTTGTTTTTTTTTTGCTTAATTACATTATCCAGGTATTTAAAGTGTAGTTTTTCTATTTTGCATCTCCAGGGTGAACACTCACACTATTTATTCTACAAAACGGAATAGAATATTGCACAAGTATACAAATTAGGATGCGCCATTTTTATTAAAGGTGCCATTGAATGAAAAATTGAATTTATCTTGGCATAGTTAAATAACAAGAGTTCATTACATGGAAATGACATACTAGGTAAGCAAGCAAGGACAATAGCAAAAAATGGCAGATGGAGCAATAATAACTGACATGATCCATGATAACATGATATTTTTAGTGATATTTGTAAATTGTCTTTCTAAATGTTTCGTTAGCATGTTGCTAATGTACTGTTAAATGTGGTTAAAGTTACCATCGTTTATTACTGTATTCACGGAGATGAGAGTCGCTGCTATTTTCATTTTTAAACACTTGCAGTCTGTATAATTCATAAACAACTTCATTCTTTATAAATCTCTCACTGATAAGCCACGCAATATCGCGTTCATATCGCAGATGTA
Organism: Chanodichthys erythropterus; assembly: GCF_024489055.1. NCBI lineage: Eukaryota > Metazoa > Chordata > Actinopteri > Cypriniformes > Xenocyprididae > Chanodichthys > Chanodichthys erythropterus. The sequence goes on from NC_090232.1 coordinate 26,723,719, forward strand.
TTGCCTTCGATAATGAACGCGATATTGCGTGGTTTGTCAGTGAACTACGGCTCTGTCAATTAAATGCCGCTCCATTTGAAAGCAGGTGATGGCGATTTAGCGGTAATCAGGGAACCGGCTTTACTGAAGAAATGCGCGTGACAATCGCATGCGATAAATCGTGCAGCCCTAGCCCATTCAAATAGATTGAGAGTTGGTTTGGCATGACTGAAATATCTGAAATAGGGGCACTGCAAATATGGTCGTCCAGTCAACCAAAGAACAAAAACATATTATAACTGCCAAATCTCAGTGAATTCCTATAGTACTATAGTATTGTGAAATGCAACATGACCCATAAGCATGAAGTCTCCAATCTAAGAATCGCTGTTTACCATGGGAATGGACATTCTTGCAATCCTCATAGTGATTTTTGGAGGGTAGCATAGACTAGCTAGGTAACGGTAACAAGGTACCCACCTAAAGTTAGTGATGTTGTTTTCTGGTAAGAAAACATATTTAAAAGACACAAAAACAGAGACTTAATCCATTACATTATTTGCAGATTTCTATGGGATCACATGGCAGTCACTGTTAACTAAAAAATTAAAATGCTGTCATTTACTCTCCCTCATGTCGCTGCAAACCAGTTTGAATTTCTTTATTCAGTGGAACACAAAAGAAGAAATGTTGAATTATGTGCACTTTTTTCTTGTCTACACAATTAAAGTCAATGGAGTCTAAAGTTGTTTCGAACTCCATTAACTTTCATTCTACTGGCAAAAACAAAAACATTCTTCAAAATATCTTGTGTTCCCACAGAAGAAAGAAAGTTATACAAGTTTAGAACAACATGAAATTAAAACACCATCACTGTAGGCTCTAATGGTAAATCATCTATAGTATTTTTAGGTAGGTACCTAATTAATGTTACCTAGCAAATCTCCAATACCCTCCAAAAATCGCTGCTGCAATTTAATTTCCATGGTAACAGCGACTTCTCATATTGGTGGATCTCGCTTTATGTTTATGGTTTGTGCTGAATTTCACTATGCACATGTAATCAAACTTACTATTTCAGATCAAAACAAGCAAACACAGAAATGTAATTTGATGCAATCTGCCTGAGCCATTATACTTACAAGTCCACTACAAGCAACAATCCACATGTAGGCACTTGAGGTCAGGAGCTGATAACAAAATAACAGAAGAAATTCAGAACTATGAAAAGCACTTTCACATATACAAAATATGTTTAAAGCCTCTCAAAACAGCAACACTAATTTACATACATGCAAGAGTGGAACAAAACACTCAAGTATTAACTTAATGAAGCCAAATGATCTATTATTACAAGATTAAAATACGTTTGTTAGTTTTAAGTGGGTTTGTTAAAGCCACACTTGTGTATGCAGGACTGAAAACCGTGATGAATCTTTAAAATGATCAAAAGCCATGAACTCTTGTCTGTTTTTCTACCGAGTAAATGGGCAACTTCATCTGTTATCATTAATATCGCAAAACAGCCCAGAAACACCAACAGAGCACAAACCACAATGAATAGGTACTACATGATTTCTCACGAGTCTTAAGCCTGTTATCTTATTTGTGGTTTCTGCTTTTGCAAAATGGTGTTTTATCCTTCGACACATGCTTGTGAAAAAAGATGCCAGTAAATGCCATTTAATATCTTGAGATCTCGTGCAGCAGTGGCTTTTACTCTTTATGTGTAGCTTTTATGATAAAGTAGCAAAATGGAAAATCTTACAAAAATTGAGTGTAGGATTTGTTCATTTCTGCAGTCTGAGCTCACCTGTGCACCCACAATGTATGTCAGAGACTTGTTTGTGATTGAGACGTGGCCAAGCAGCTGAGTGACCTGAACTCGTGGGATGGTGTTGTAGAAAGGCACAAAGAGAGCAAAGACTGGGCCCAGCCTGAGAAAGAGAGAGAAAGAGAAGAAAAAAAGTTAGAAACAGAGGGGAAAAAAAAAAATCCCTTAAAGTCAATCCTCAACTTTCTTGATAGTGTGGCATATGATGTGTCAATGACATATGATCAAAGACATATGACCAATAAGACAATCTTTTTGAAAAAAAGGGTCTACTAGAATAGATTTTGATGCTTGAAAGTTCAAAATCACTATTTTTCACTTATTTGTCACTGTTGCAGCACCTCTCTTCCCAGTCTGTCAGTAATAGCCTGTTTTCATTCCTGTCTCCATGAAGCCCCTACATCCCAAAAGCACAATGTGCTCTGATTCGTTGGCTAAATCAATGTGTTGTGATTGGTCAACCACTTTGAGCATGTTGTTCCGAAAATGTAACCACAAGTTTAAAAAAACTACTAACGCAATTCAACCAGACCATGCCCCCTTCACATGCCTCTGGGTAGGAATTATTTAAATGAGAAATATTTTGATGTGTACGTTCCTGGAAGAAAACTCAAGACTACAACTTGAACTACAACAGGTGTTTCGGGGAGTTTAGAAACAGTTCTTACTGATATTTTGGAGTGACTTTGTGCTTTGCAAATTTGCAGACATTTTCATGCTCAAACAGCAACATTACACACGAAAAGAAGTTGAAAATGTAAAAAGCACAATGTGTTCTTTTTAAGTAGAAACTAATAACTTATTTTCTTTCCACCTTAATCATTATTTTCAATGTAAACAAAAACATTGTTACTTACAATACATCAGTGAACACGATCATATTACAGTCAAACGAAAAAAATTATTCAGATTTTTTTGGTATATGTTTACTAGTGGGTGCAGGACACTATAGTTCATTTATGTAAATGAGAATAGGAAAAAGTAAACTGTGACATATTATACACAAAAATTCTTTATACAGAGGACTACCAGTAAAATTGATAAAAACTTTGACCTGATTATGTTTTGCTTAAGTTTTATCTGACATAATTAAGTTTGTTTGTTTATTAAGTTTTTACGCCATGTTAGCATCATGGCTATTTAAGGTCAATATCATCCATAAAATTTACATTATTATATAAAATATTTCAACTTAACATAGGATAGAAAATCTAAAATACATTCAGGTGATACATTTTGAAATATTCCATGCAAGCATGTTTCTGAATAAAAACATTTTCTAGCAGCATCATAAAAATTACAATTCAATGCTTAATAGTCAAAGGAACTTTTCATGAGTGACATAAAGGAAGAACTTCGCCTTTTAATAAAAAACCCATGGGTAAGTCTTGAGTGCCCCAGTCTACACCTAGTGATGACGACGTGATCATGTCTTGATTTGAAGTTATGGAAGGTACTTCTTTTTATACTAGGATTTATTTCATACAGCTTATTTTTATTTTCATCCCATTCTTTCTGACACTTGTTAGTTATATATAAATTAATTACTGGATTAAAATCAGAAGGTTGTATTTGGCAGTCAGATATTTCCAGGTCAAGCGCATCCCTGGCAGCCGCGTCCGCTCTCCCATTACCAGTAAGTCCAATGTGACTTGGAACACAGCAAAAAATAATATTAAAGTTTTCCTTCTTTAAAAGATCGAATTTAGTTAAGATCAGTCTTTAGGGATTCAAGTGCTTGAAGACGAAAAAAAATTAAAAAGTCCCGCTCTTGACCCTTCTCAATATTTTCCAGAACCAGAAGTAACGCTCAAGTCTCAGCTGTGAAAATAGAGCCTTGGTCCGGAATTCGAATGCCATATTGTTGATCTCCTACCACTGCTGCTGCTGATACACTGTTATTGCTGACATAATTAAGATTAATTTTTTCTGAATATTTTCAGTTTAACTGTGAGATCTTGTTATATTTTGGTTTGACTGTACCTTTATAATACTTCACATAATACACAAAAAAAATTAAAAGCAGAGTAGTGCCGTAGGTAAAATGCATGTTTGACAGACATAAGCACATTATGTATAAGAATAAGAGTCACCAAAGGTGTTAGATAAGCTCTGTGGAAAGTAGTTTCAAGAACGCGGAAAGCAGATGAGCCAACCACATGAACGTCAAATTCTCAGTACAATGTACAATGAAGCAACAGTGATTACAAAATTCAGAATATGTTTTTCATCAACCATTTAAAAGGTGTAGAAAGGAAAATGGGATAACTGAGGATGCAAACTAGTATATCAATTAAGACAATATATTTACTTACATAATTACTTATTTTCTTGTTGTCATTTTTACTACCTTTGTATTGTTTCCTTGATAATAAAAAATATGATAGGACTTGTGCAATAACTAGCTCACTTAGCCATGTTAGCATCATGGCTATTTACATGGCAAACAAAAAGGTCAGTATCATCCATAAAATTTACATTATTATATAAAACATTTCAACTTAACATTTAAAATAAATCTAAAATACATTCAGGTGATACATTTTGAAATATTCCATGCAAGCATGTTTCTGAATAAAAACATTTTCTAGCAGCATCATAAAAATTACAATTCAACAGAATATGCGGAACTTCGCCTATTAATAAACAACCCATGGGTAAGTCTTGAGTGCCCCGGTCTAGACCTAGTGAAGATGACTTGATCATGTCTTGATTTGAAGTTATGGAAGGTACTTCTTTTTATACTAGGGTTTATTTCATACAGCTTATTTTTATTTTCATCCCATTCTTTCTGACACTTGTTAGTTATATATAAATTAATTACTGGATTAAAATCAGAAGGTTGTATTTCCAGGTCAAGCACATCCCTGGCATCCACTCTGTCATTACCAGTAAGTCCAATGTGACTTGGAACCCAGCAAAAAATAATATTAAAGTTTTCCTTCTTTAAAAGATTGAATTTAGTTAAGATTTCAACAATTATGGGGTGATCAGTCTTTAGGGATTCAAGTGCTTGAAGACGAAAAAAAATTAAAAGCAGAGTAGTGCCATAGGTAAAATGCATGTTTGACAGACATAAGCACATTATGTATAAGAATAAGAGTCACCAAAGGTGTTAGATAAGCTCTGTGGAAAGTAGTTTCAAGAAGGCGGAAAGCAGATGAGCCAACCACATGAACGTCAAATTCTCAGTACAACGTACAATGAAGCAACAGTGATTACAAAATTCAGAATATGATTTTCATCAAACATTTAAAAGGTGCAAAAAGGAAAATGGGATAACTGAGGATGCAAACTAGTATATCAATTAAGACAAGAAATATATTTACTTACATAATTACTTATTTTCTTGTTGTCATTTTTACTACCTTTGTATTGTTTCCTTGATAATAAAAAATATGATAGGACTTGTGCAATAACTAGCTCACTTAGTTTTAAAGTGTAATTTGCAGTGATCTACAAAAATGAATGTGTTTCTAAGTGAGGATTCAATACAGATTAAAAGTAACAGTTATAGCTGATGTAAAATGTCTGGATTTCTGAGTGAAACCACAAGATTTTCACTTCCCCATATATACGTAAGCAGCCTCCCCACACCGCGAGAAAAAAAGAGAGAGGTCAAAGGAAAGAGAGGAACAGAGTAACAGACAGTTAGAAAGACACAGGAAGAGATGCTGAACTCTCACTTTTGCTACATTTTATATCGCTACTTTTTAAACTGAGATTTGATATAGAGACATAGCACCCATGTCTGACTGAAAGTCTTCTCTTTGCAATCTGGTGAGTAAATAATTTCATTAAATTATAGATAGAAAGGGCAGAAGAGATAAAAGTATATTTGTTTTGGAAAATTAATGTGCGAAATCAAGCCCAAACTTTACAAAAAAGTTTCAGCAAATATTTTATATACTTTTATAGTGACTATGTCTGCAGTTATTGGTTACTTTACAAAAAAAGTGTTTCAACATTGATAATAATAAGAAATGTTACTAAATCAGCAAATCAGAATAAATTTATGAAGGATCATGTGACACTGAAGACACAAAATTTAAAACAGTTATTGTAAAATTGTGAATTAAAATTGAAACTGTATTTTTGATCAAATAAATGCAGCCTTGGGGAGTATAAGAGACTACTTAAAAAAAAAAAAAAAAATGTGCAGACCCCACACTGTAAAAAATCAAAAGTTGAGGAAACTTAAAAAGTTTAAGGCAATAAACGTCAGCAGAATTTTGAGTTCTCAACTTGTTTTTGCAGGAGGTTTTGAGTTTTCTCAACTTTGTGTTACATAAACTAAATACAACAAGTTGAGAAAACTCAAAAATCTGTTGAAGTTTGTTGCCTTAAGCTTTTTAAGTTCTCTCAACTTTTGATTTTTTACAGTGCAAACTTTTGAGTGGCAGTGTATATATTATAATAGCTGCTTCTGTCTTTTCAGTGAACTCTCCTGTGTATAACTATGATGAATCCAGATTTCGAACAAAACTGCACCAACTTGTACGACCATCGTCCAGTGGCAAGAGTTCTCATACCTCTGATCTATTCCATCATATGTCCAGTGGGACTTTTAGGAAATGCCCTGGCTCTTCATGTGGTGATCTCCAAAATCACCAAACTTAATTCAACCACTCTTTATTCTGCCAACCTGGCTGTGTCCGATATCTTATTCTGCCTGTCGCTTCCCTTACGAGCTGTTTACTACGGCCTTGGTTTCCACTGGCCCATGGGGGAAGGACTGTGTAAAGCCACAGCACTGCTCTTCTATGTGAACTGCTACGCAGGAGTTTACTTCATGACCTGTCTGTCGGTCGATCGTTTTTTGGCGCTGGTGTTTCCTCTGAGGCTGGTGAAATTGAGAAAGCCAAGAAATGCGTGGTTTGTGTGTCTGGCCATATGGCTGCTGGTGTTGGCCCAGACATTGCCTCTCCTGACCATTAACTTGACTAAAATGGAGCATGACAACAGCATCACCTGTATGGAATACCCCAATTTTGAGAGTGTTTTTTTAAAAGGGCTGCCGTACATGCTGATTGTGGCAGTAGTTCTAGGCTTTGGCATCCCAGTGGTGATAATCATCGCTTGCTATTCCATACTGACCCATAAACTACATCTTGCAGCAAAGTCAAACCGGCTGACGGAACGTTCTGGACGGACCAAAAAAGCAAGAGGAGTGATCGCAGGGGTGGTTTTTGTGTTTGTGGTCTGTTTCAGCCCATACCATCTTGACCTCCTGCAATACATGATCCGGAAACTTCACTATGAACCGGACTGCATGGAGCTACAGTCATTCCAGATATCCCTGCATATTACGGTGTGCCTTATGAACCTGAATTCATGCCTGGATCCCTTTGTTTACTTCTTTGCGTGTAAAGGCTATAAGCAGAAGGTGATGAGGATGATGAAGTTGGAGGTTGGCACCCACTTCTCCAGTGTTGGAAGAACCTCGCCTGAAAGTTCAGGCACAGGTGATGTGCTCAGCACACGCCGCAAAAAAAACAACCAAATAAAAATGAACACTATTAGAGAAGGTCAGTAAAACTGTTACCAACAAAAGTCAACAATAGGTGATGAAAAGTCACAACAAACTCACATGTGGGGCCAAAATTGAGGGTTAAAAGCCTGAAAGATTGAACACCCGAGTATACTTCATTTTCCGCATTCTGCTCAGTCTTGCGCACAGTTGAGCATACAAGCCTTTCAAAGTATACTCGTTTGGCCGTCAGCACGGAAAGACACATTTGGCGTGTACGCACTCTCCAGTGGACTTTGTCTTCAAGCCCTCAAGTCACTCGCACATGCGCTGTTGCATGCGCATCAACAAGCACGGTCACAAAAATTGGGCTACACATGGACAGGGTGCAAATGTGTGCCTCCACATTTTAAACTGCACACGCTTCATGAAACAGGTGAACACTAGGCAAGCACTGGCATCCGAGTTGAGAGAGAGAAAATAATCACAGCAAAAAGACTTTTTCATTTATAATTTAATTGCATTTTTTAATTAAAGGCATAGTTGACCAAAAATGAAAATTCTGTCAATATTAACTAACTACATGACTTTCTGCCTTCCATGGAACATAAAATAAGATATTTTGAGAAAAGTCTCGCCAGTGTGTGTTTTTTGCTTACATTCTTCAAAATATCTTTTTTTGTGTTCCAAAAATGATAGAAAGTCATATAGGTTTTAAATGACATGAGGATCATTTTTGGGAGAACTATCACTTTAATGAAGAACAGATAATGGTTTACCCAAAAATACGTTTGAAAATTGCAAAATACAGAAGTTAAACTATATCGAAAAGCTGGTTTCATTGTGAAAAAGTGAGTGTGGATGAATCAACCAAGATGTCCAAAGCTGAGAGAGGATGACAGCTGAAACATGTACTCTGTAGATTTCTTAAGACTTTTAAAAATGATTTTTTTTTTGATTGACTAGTGCATAACATCATCTCAGCTTAGTGCTGATATTAGAGATTATCAAGAGAGAGGTAAAATCAATCTTTCTCATCAAGGAAAAGTAAACCACTCTATGCAAGTCTCGTATAAAGAATTGTTTGAAAGCTAGTAGTACAAAGGAAATAACCTGTACTTCACTTTCACAAGATGTTACTGTTGTACTCATTTCAACATGTATTTCATTTATTGGTGAAGTAAAGAATACTTTCACAACAACACAATGAGACAAGAAAGTTAATTCAAATGACAATGCCAAAATGGGAAGTTGATGTTCTACAGGAAACACAAGAACTGTACTTTCACATGCTGAAATTAACAGTGATACATTCTGTGCTTGCAGCACACAGTAAATGCACAGAACAATACTGGTGAAACTGCCTAATAATTTGTAAAGAGCTAAACATGGTATAGAAAGTCGTGTTACTCACAGTCCAGCTGGAAGAACATCCACCTGAAGTTCAAACATGAAACGAAGAGCCTCTGTCAGCAGCAAGTCCACAAAAGCAGACAGAATCCAGGCTCCAAAAAGGAAGGACTAAACATCATGGTCAAAAATATAACAATGTTTTAGGTGTACAACATCATGGCATTTTAACAAATAAAAACAGAGTGTGAAGTCATTATCATGTGAATAGGTTAACACATTAAAGGAAACGTTTGGTAACATGCATTTGAAGTCTTTTGTTTCATTACAAAACATGGTATAGTATTTGAACAACGTACATTCTAAATGTCAAAAATGGTAGGTGGATCCTGTTACAGAACAGAAAATGCACGTCCAGGCACTCACATAGTTACAAAGGTAAAAAGCTTTTATTTTAAGACACGGCTCGATCTAAAAAAAAAAAAAACACCAATGCGTATCAGTGTATCAGTACATTCTTAATGCTTCCAAAACGTAGTCATCTGATTGCCAGATGACACAAGATGTATGTGCTCCAAGTTTCCATTTGACCTTTTTGACACTTTATCTTGAACTGGTGTGTTCAGCACTATATTGGTAATTTTGAGTGTATATCAAATTTATCCTGAAATTATAATTAGGGCTGTCAATTAAACACATTCATTTAGTGTGATTAATTGTGTAAAAAAATAACTTTAAATAATTTACAGGCCCAGACCTGTACGTCATCTCACACTGCATGCAGTTTAATTACAAACATGATGCAGAGCAATGACTGACTGCGTTGATGAAGCCTATTAGAATACATTTAAAATGCAACTAAAATTTAAGAAACGGGGACAAAAAATGTCCCTGTATGGGTTTTTGTCTTATATTAATTTCTTTTAATAAAGTTTAGGAATATCACAGAGTGCTGTTTTTTCCCAAATATCTGTATGATTGCAAATGTGACATTGATTTTACACAATTCAAGAAAGTAATATTGTTACATTTTAGACAAAACATTGTCTGTTTTTTTCTGAATTTCACCAATGAAAATAGTTTCAAAAAAAGCATTACAGCAGAACTGTTGTGCTGAAATATATGTTGTGAGCAACACACAGAGATGTTTCATTACTGTATGAATCCTTGATTTTTAACAAATCGAGTGAGCCATTAATTCAGTGATCTATTCATAAAAAATTCAATTGGTCATTTGATTTGTTCTAGAATGAATCCGCCATTTGAAGTGAATCGTTTAAATGAATGACTGAATGACTCACCCATTAAGACTGTGACTGAGTGAGTAGTGACTTGCCACCACCTACTAGTGGTTTCATGGTTAGGGTATCATTTCATTTTTTATTCATATTCATACCATCTCTGAGCTGCATTAAACAATGTTCCTAATGTACCTGAAATGTACTTAAATATTATGGCCACACTGTAGCTTTAAAGGTTTATGTGTAATAAATTCTATTTTGAATCAAATGATTTCTATTTAAAGTTACTTTTTTTGTAATGTCTATTCGAATGATTTTCTCATGTAACACAATAATGACTTTAAAGGGTTAGTTCACTCAAAAATGAAAATGATTTAATTAATTACTCACCCTTATGTCGTTCCTCACCCGTAAGACCTTTGTTCATCTTTGTAATACAAATGAAAATATTTTTTGATAAAATCCGATGGCTCATTGAGGCCTCCATTGACAGTAAGTTAACTTATACTTTCAATGCCCAGAAAGGTAGTAAAGACATATTTAAAACAGTCCATGTAACTACAGTGGTAAAACCTTAATGTTATGAAGTGACGAGAATATTGTTTTGGCGCCAAAAAACAAAACAACAACTTTATTCAACAATTTCCCCTCTTCCAGGGACACGCTTACAAACAGAAGAAGACGCACGGTCAACATAAAATAGTTCATAACTGTCTGCAGATTTCGACACAGAGGATGAATTGCATTTTTTTTGCACAACCTTACTTATTTGAACCAGAACGTACAGAAAGCGAACTAAAAGGAATGTCTGCAACCCAACCACAGCCACAACCTTCTGAAAGACAGAGAGCAATGGAGAGCTGGTGGTGTAGATATCAGTGCCAAGTGATGCCTATTGAACAGGAGAGCGTGTTCTGCGTCGATTGTGATATTGTCATGCCACAGCTTGAAAGTCTGGATAATTCAGAAGATGAGACGACACATGTATCTCGCATCACCACACGCATGCGTCATGGTGCTCTCATGAACGCACGTCGGAGACTGATACAGAAGAGAGGAAATTGTTGCATAAAGTCGTTTTTCACACAAATAGTATTCTCATCGCTTCATAACATTAAGGTTGAACCGCTGTAGTCACACATGAACTGTTTTAAATACGTCTTTAGTAGCTTTCTGGGCACTGAAAGTGTAAATTAACTTGCTGTTAATGCAGGCCTCAGTGAGCCATACGATTTCATGAAAAATATCTTAATTTGTGTTCTGAAGACGAACTAAGGTCTTACGGGTGTAGAACGACATGAGGCTGAATAATAAATGACATAATTTTAATTTTTGAGTGAATTAACCCTTTAAAGTTAACAACTTTGCACTTTCCAAAAATATTTTTTTCCAAATTATATTATAACGTTGCATTCGTTCGGCGGCTGCTGTGAGACACTTGTTGCACACTGCAGTAAGCTAGATCGATTTTAGAATGTTCTATTAATAAATGCTGGATGGCTTGTGTTGATAATTGGCATGCAATTAGTTTTAAATCGTATTGTATGATGGAGAAAATTCTGTATTACTATTGACAAAGCTACTTGACAAAATAGTGTTCTTCTTTGAGGCATGGTAAAGCATGGTACTCTCGGAAAATCAAGAAAATTAGATTTAAACAATAAGACTAAACGTGTTGAGCTATATAACAATAATTAGCTTTCTGTCTATAAATGTAACCAAACAGTTGTTCCCTTGTTAGATAAAACATGTAATATATTAAAGTGTCTTTGGTCTTCGGAAATTGAGGGTAACGCGGATATGACGCCATTGACAGGTGACTACTGGACAAGTACTGTATCCTTGGTTAAAATCACGATTTTCTCACGATTTACAAATAGTTGGAAACATTTGGGATATTTTAAGTACTCAAGTGAATAAAATATATAACACTGGCCTAGTGGTTTTGGGATATTTTACTGCAAAAATGTTACATATTGTACTTTAAAGTTCTGATGTATTACACTTTTAAGCTATGCTTTTAAAAACTTACGGTGTACACTACAGTCTCCATGCTCACTGCATACCGGACACCAGTATTTTAATGATTTATAACAGATTTTCAGTAATATTACATCACATTGTGAATGTATATTAGCACCGTTCTTTGTTTTCTTTTGGTATCCAATAGAGCGTTTGGATCAGGAAACGGTGACATGTGACGCCAGACTTAACAAGTGGATTATTCACACCTGAGACTTACAGCAAATTTGTGGCTGCCAAACCTCCTCTCAAATATGCGGAAATTGTAGATAAGCAAACTGCTGCAGAAAGTGTCTTTCAGATCCAGACAGATAAGCCGTCCACTCACCAGCCTCCACAACTACACGAGAGACATGAAAAACACAATCTTAGAAATATTTCAAAATATGCTTCACATCAGTATTTTTTTTTTAATTCATGTACCCTCATTTTCTTTAATCAAAATAACTTCCTCTTGCAACAACATCACTTCTCGTCTCTTTGGTGACATGTTTTCAGCACAATGACGGGACAAACTGCCACTCACATGAGATCACAGCAATAGCAAACAACAACAACAACCCAATCAATTCTTGATGGACAAAACTTAGTCCCACCCAACATTTACATCACAATACATGAAGAAAAGACTATCACACCTTCTGTTTTTATGCTGACTTTAAATGTGTATATATGATATAGTGCACTGAATTGTTCAAGTAAATTCAAGTAGATTGGTGTTATATCTCACCTGCTTGCCCTGCCTGACAGCCTGGAGGTTGTATATGAACAGATCCTGGTACTGAGGCAGAAGCACAGTCAGCAGCACAGCGAGGATTGTAGGAAGCAGCAGTAAGCTCTTGGACAGGGGTGCTTTATCTGTAGGACAACACAGAAGTTGTATTGTTAAATTATTCGTCATGTCAAAGGATGAAAGTTTATATTACCTATAGGTCCTTTTGGTGAATATGTGAGTACACCAAGTGCAGTCAGACATACTGGTTTACTGTTCAGTGTTATTTTAGCGTCATTGAAATACTATTATAAAACAGTTAGTTCCTGTCTTTGATTCTGATTTGTCAAAAGCTGTGTTTTATTCACGATAAAACACAGCTATGTCCGCTTCACCCAACGGTTCTGTGTATCACTACACAACACCCTTAGCAACCACTCTTAGCAATTGATATTGTTAATTGAAGCTTACAGTATTATGTAGAAGAGTATTGTGAGAAAGAGATCGAGTGAGCGAGTTTATTACCTGCATTCAGATTTAGCATTTTCCTTCAGGTCAGTCCTATGTTCATCATAAAAAATCTGTTTAAATGTCCGATGTATTGTCTTGTCCTTTTAACAGTTAGGGGTTTTCCCATGACTGACAGAGCTAGTCAAAGCATTTGTCAGTTGCGCTTTGTTCCCTGTTCACAACAATTCAGTCTTTTCAATGTAAAAGTCTTCGCTACTGACTGTCACACTCATAAAGACAGTTTTTGCCGCCATCTAATGGCGCAATAATGTAACTTCTGTTGCTGTTCACGGTCAGGGACTATTTTTTTCTGGCAGAAGGAAAGCTTTTAGTGAAAGTTTACTTCATGAAAGTTGCATTGATAACCATTTTATAAAAGCAATAAGGTATTCGAGGCTAGTGCTGTATTGTGAATAAGTCACAGCTGAGGAGGTTGCAGGCACTCCACTTTGCAACGCGCCTAACTTATTCACGATACAGCATAGCCTTGAGTGCCTTATTGCCTACTTAAAGTTTTTATTTATATTTTGAATTAATTTTCATTTTTATGTTTTCAGATTTCATTTTATTAGTTTTTGTTGTTGTTGTTGTTTTTTTTTTTAGGTATTTTAGTACATCAATGTAAACTAAATGAAAATGTGAAATGTTGCCTTGGCAGCTACATGGGAAAAAATAAGTTAGTTAACTAACTATAATAACCCTGGTATATGTCACCACTTATATCATTAAAGTCACGATTTCTTTAGTTATTGTTGAAGTCTACAAAAACAAAAATTAATGGGCCGGTTTCACAGACAGGGCTTAGGCTAAGCCAGGATTAAGCCACTTGGGTAAAGTTTTTTTATATTCGCACATTCGGACTTCTGATAAATTCAGACTTTCCAATAAATGTGCAATAAATTAATGTTTGCGAATTTTAAGCAGCGACATGATATTGACAACCAACGATTGTCAACTTACAACATTTTTCACAGTCGATCAAAATAGGCAAGTAGTGTTTTAATGGCATATTTACTTGTGAATGTCCACTGAATGTCCAATGTAATGTGATTAACAAGGCTATTGAATACGGATATCCGAATGTACGAACATAAAACCAACTTTACCCAAGTGATTAAGCCTTATTTCAGTTAGGGTATTTAAGTAGCTTTTATAAACTTACCATAGAAAAAACATTACTGGTGTGCATCTTGAGACAAAACAATGACACTGACATAAGTTGCTTTCAGTTAAAACAGCTCAAACATGCATTTTAAGCTTAAGCCTTGTCTGTGAATCTGGGGGAATATCTTTAAAACAAGCTTTTCAATTCTTTATGTACCTTTGTGTTATTCATTCATTTTTGACAGCTGCATCTAGTCTATTATTGACTAATACCAAAGTTGATAAAAGTTTCACTGTGCTAACAATCATTGTAATAAACATGGTATTCTGGCTGAAGCAATGGTTATTATGGCATTTAAAAAAATGTAAACCAAATTTAAAATCGAAAGAAATAATTCTCCTTTTGGATTTCACAAAAGAAATAAAGTCATAAGGGCTTAGAACAGCTAAAGGAAGGGTAAATGAATTTCCATTTTTACATCATTAATAATGTGAACTGAAGCTCTTTGCTGGCGTTTTTCAAGAAGATGGTGATTATGGTGATTTCAGAGAAGAGATAATTTAGTCTCCAGATGTCTAGCTCTGATAGTATAGACTAACACCTGAATATAACACAAGATTATTCTGTGTCATGTCGCATTTCCAAGAGCAGGACCTGGTTTCACGCCCCCAACTTTTTAAACGAAAGCAACACTTCCTGTCTTAAATCAGGAGCCAAAGCTAAATCATTTGAAAGCACGGATGTTATGTGAAGTGCGATAATTATCAGGTGAAGGTCACGACGAATGAATGACAGCAGGATCTGATCTGATCTTCATGACATGATGATTTTGAGCTGTACTTACACAATCCCCAAGAACCAGTGGACGTGAACATCATGCCACTTACACGCGGAATATAGCGAAGAAGACTAGCAAGATTACGTCTCAAAGGCACTCGATTTACAACGTAAAAACATTAAAAGTTAAAGAGAAATTTCGCTACGAGAAAGGGAAAGGGGAAAGGGTATCGAGGATGGTGCCTCGCAGGAGACAAACTTCTTCCACGTCACTCCTACGAAATAAGCGTTTTCTTTTACAGTAAAAGGCCACTAGAGGCCGTGAGTTTACAACGGGTAAGGGTTGTTTCGACTTTGTGCCACAATTCTCCAATTATGACTAAGTATTATATAATTTTGACTTTGTTTGTCATAATTATTCATTTTTGTCTTATAGATATGGTTTTCATGTCATAATTTTATTTTTTGACTTAGTAGGCCAATGTGAAAATTTCGACATTTTATGTCATATGATTTACCTAAGCATGATTTTTTTTTTTTTTTTTTTTTTTTTGTGGCAGAAATGGGCTTCCATAGTTTTGGTCAACTGTTTTTCATAACAAATTTGTTTGTCTTACAGAAACTGATCTAAACATGGTAATTGTTTGTGATTATTCATGTTTTTAATCATCCGCTGTTTTGTCTTTGATTACAATGGTTATAAATAGCAGTTGCTTATCCAATAACACTGATTTTGAGTGAAAATCCAGTTTACCCTTTGTAAACCCTCACTAGCATTTTAATTTTAAACATATTTTTTACTCATGTATATCCATTGTAATAAGGTAAAGATATGAACACAATTTAACATGCTAAAATAAACAGAGAAACTACTCATAAGCTTAAGTTTTTTAGTTGTAAATATAAATTTAGCCTGCCATTTATGATTTATATATTCTATTTTTTTCTTTTTTTTCTTTTAATTACATTTTTTTCTTTACATTTTTTTTTTTTTTTTTTTTTTTTTTTTTTTTGGTGATGGGAGATGGCACAATTTATTGAATTATAAGTAAATTATCAAGTAAATTGAATTATTAATTCATGCAAAATTAAAAATATTTCCTTGTCTAAAATGTACACAGTTATGGATATGATGTAACTTTCTTTAATTTGAAGCAGATAAATATTGGAATAATGTACCAAAGACTACAGATCCAATAATTGTATTTAGTTGCATCATAATGAGACCACAAAAATCATTTTTATTTATTTATTTAGTAGTAGTAGCAGTAGTGTCATGTCATCTTTATTTATTTTCACTAAAATGTGAATATTGTTTAATGACATGTGAAATAGGCTAAGTGTAATGAAACACTGAATCACTGTCCTGTCTGTAGAAGAAAACAGTACGAAGTCCAAAATCTACCTTTAAAATCTACATATGAAACATTTGGAAATTGTGTTCCTACAGATTGTATTCGACTGCACTGTGATTTATGACCACACGATGGCAGCGCAAACTGCTGGTTTGATTGACTAGTCAGATACACAGATCAGGCATAACATTATGACCACCTTTCTTATATTGTGTTGGTCCCCCTTTTGCTGCCAAGACAGCCTTGACCCATCAAGGCATGGACTCCACTAGACCCCTGAAGGTGTGCTGTGATATCTGGCACCAAGATGTTAGCAGCATATCTTTTAAGTCCTGTAAGATGCGTGGTAAGGCCTCCATGGATCGGGCTTGTTTGTTCAGCACATCCCACAGATGCTCGATTGGATTGAGATCTGGGGAATTTGGAGGCCAGAGCGCATTATCCTGCTGAAAAACACCACAGCCACAAGGGAATACCGTTCCCATGATGGTCTGCAACAAAGCTTAAGTAGGTGGTACGTGTCAAAGTAACATCCACATTGGCAGGACCCAAGGTTTCCCAGCAGAACATTGCCTAAAGCATCACACTGCAGTTCTGATGCTCGTGTCCACTGTTGGTGCTTTTGGCGGTGGACAGGGGTCAGCATGGGCACCAAGACTGATCAGCAGTTATACAGCCCCATACGCAACAAACTGATTCACTGTGTATTGTGACACCTTTCTATCAGAACCAGCATTAACTTCATGAGCAATTTGAGCTACAGTAGCTTGTCTGTTGGATCGGACCACACAGGCCAGCCTTTGCTTCCCACTCATGACCCTGTCGCCGGTTCACCGCTGTTCCTTTTTGGACAACTTTTGATAGATTCTGACCATTGCAGACCGGAAACACCCCACAAGAGCTGCAGTTTTGGAGATGCTCTGACCCACTCGTCTACCATCACAATTTGGCCCTTGTCAAACTCGCTCAAATCCTTTTAAAAAAGGAATTTAATGACTTGATGAAATGACACAAAGTGGAACAGATTTACTGTGTTCTTGATGTCTTTCCTTTTACTTTTAGGCGACTTAGGCTACTATAATAACAGTAAATTATGCATAATTACAAACATGTTGTTAATTAATATTAGGCTACACAGACCTATTTGTATAATTAATTTACAATGTAACAAGGGCACCTTGACCCAGATGAGCCATTTCTCCCTTTCTTACACCTTTCAGACAACTTAAGTACCCCAGAAACCTCCATCAGTTGGCAATAGTTGGAACACAGAAGCTGATGTCTTCCTTTATCTCCATTAGCCATGACTACTGTGTCCTATTTCATGATTATCTTATGAAAACCAGTAACTCCCTATAAGCATCATCACAGCCAGCCTGCGCAACACGTCTAAAACACCCAACAGATGGTCATTACACAAACAGGCTAATTTATCTCAAAGCCAGCAGTGGGGAACAAACAAAAGTATTTTACTTAATGTAGCAGCTTGACGTTGACTTGCAGCTGAGCTTTCAAACCGGCTCAAATGAAAGATGTCTTGTTTTCATTAATTCTCCAGCAGAGAAAGCTCTTGTTTGTGAAATTGAAGTCAGACGATATAGCACTGATCATTTATCAAAAGCCAAACGGCCCGTTTCATCATTGGAAACTAGTTAAAGCCATATTGGCTTTATTTTTTCGTGTGTATGATAGCAATATAACTTTATTCTTGTTTATATAAACTAAAAAAATGTAAGCCTGTTTTTGTAATTCCTTTAAAGGGATAGTTCACCCAAAATGATAATTCTGTCATCATTTACTCACCCTCAAGTTGTTCCAAACCTGTATGAATTTCTTTCTTCTGCTGAACACAAAAGAAGAAACTTTGAAGAATGTCAGAAACCAAACAGTTGATGGGGCCCATTGACTTCCATAGTATTTTGGTTTGGTTACCCATATTCTTCAAAATTTCTTCTACAAAAAATCTCCCATAGGCATGTAACTGGACAAAGCAACACAGATAGTTCAGTTGTATTGAAGGTCAAGTAAAAAAAACAATCAAACCACACACTACATGGATGAATTGACTGAACAATGGTATGAGTGAAAACAAGTTTGTATTTTGATGAAATGTTCACATAGTGGTAAGCCTACTGTCAAATATTCAAGGAGACTCACCATGCAGGTTCTGAAAAACTCACAAAAGACACACAGGAAGAGCAAGAAGAACAGTGGATATGGCCCACTGTGGATGCTGTGTAATTCATACATATATATATACATCAAATAGAAGTGTAAAGTGACATCTTTAAGTGACATCTTTAATGCAGTCGGAATAGGAAATAGCAAAAACAAAATATCAAATAGTCAGAATATCATAATATCAAAAACAAAGTGGACTTCTGTCAGGGATAATCAATGTTAAATATTGTAAAAGTCTTTAGCATCAGTGATGTGGCTCTGTTGAAAAGTTTCTCCCATAGTGCAGATGAAAGCAGACTGAGGGGTTGGCTCGCCTCACGATATCAGCGTTTGGATCCAAAGTTACCCTGACACACCAAACCGACGCTCGACACCCGACGGCCAAGTAGCTGTTCTGTACCAGCCTTTCTGTACCAGCAAGTGGCAGCTGAACAGACAAGCAGAATGATCAGATGGTCCGACGGACTGACGAGCTCCGACGCCGATTCAACGGCTGCTTCCGAAAACCAAGGAAGCTGACTTGTTGCCTCGCTGCCCTATCAGGCAATGACTTATAAGGCAGCTTTTGTGAAACCTCATGAAACTGACTTCTGAGGCAGCATAACATTTTAATGATCTACCGAAAAATATAGCCCAAGCTTGGGTGAGAACAAAACGTTTAATTAGCCTACTACAGTAGTAATTTCTTGCTATAAATGACATCAAAAGTGGAAAATGTTACTCAAAAAAATACATTTACACACAAAATGACCAGCAAATTCAACTTTCGGACGCCATCTTTAATTTTCTAGCTCAACACAGAATGGACGCACAGGATCGTGGGATATCAAAGACTGAAGGATACATCTATTCTGCCTTCTGAAATCGATCAGATGAAGGTATCTCATGAGACAGGAAGTGAAGCTAACATTGGATTCGGACATGCCTTGATGCCTTCCTACCTTGAAATGTCTAATCCGAAGGCAGCATTTTCCTATTTTCGGACGCAACATGTCGAATCAGCCGGAAAAAAGCAGAACGCTTGAAAACTTGTTCTGAGTTTTACATCATCAACCCACATACATCTTTTAGGATTCTCAAAATTTGTCTCAGACGACCAAATCGTGGCCAAAATCGCATAATGTGCACCTACCTTTAGTCGGCCGACGAACAAAAACTGCCCAATGGCCGACCATCGGCTTGCTGTGTTCAGGATATATTTTGCATAAAGCCCTGGATACACTGCACGATTTTAGCAATCCTATAAGATCATTACTTTATATGACATGGATCTACTAAACCTGGGTATGACATGCATGTAGACTGTACGATGATGACACCTGTTGACTCGTAGGCTACGATGTAAGTTTCTAAAGAACAAATAAAAAGTCATCAGCATGCGCTAGTGGTAAACAAAACACTATGTTGAATCACACTTTGGCAGTTGTAGTTTTTATGTGTGCTGAAAATAAAAAGGAAGCGGCGAAAGGAAGTCGTTTTAAGTTTTAGCGCCATGTTGCATTGATTTCATGTCGCATTTTTATTGGCTGGTCAGTAGACGTAGGTTGTAGCAGCAGATACACTGTGCATTGATCAGGCTGAATTTCTAACACTGTCAGAAAACGTTTGTAGGCTATCTTTGTCACGGTTCATGAATCCGCTGTCTCATTCTGGTGTCTGTGTGATGGTGTGGGTGTGTCACCTGATTGTTTTGTGTCGGCGTCGCCGCTGATTGTTGATCAGCGGCAGCTGTGAGCAATTACCATCTGCCTATATAACGCCTTGTCTTTCGTCTCTTGTTTGTCAGATCGTTGTACGGTGTCCGCGTGTTTTTTCCTGTGTTGCTTGTTGTGTGTTTCCCTGGACTGGACTTTGATTCATTGCTTCCTGGTTTTCGTGTTCTCGTTGGATTACTCTCTGGACTTCACGCACGGATTACTTCACGGACACTGCTCTTCAGTCATCACTCTTCACGGATCTTCACCGCCCATCGACGTCCCTGTGTTACCACTCTCCTGCTGACTGTTATATGTTCTTTGTGTATGTTGAATCTGACTACCTTCGGTGTGAAGCTCTATTAAAGAGATTTAACTTGCATCTGCATCCTTCCTTCATTCCGTGACAGAACGATCTGACCAATATGGATGCAGCGAGTTCAGCAGCTTTAACGGAGTTCATCAACCACAGCATCTCCCGCATGGACCAGCAGCAGTAGAGCATCACTTCCACCGGACGCGCTGTCCAAGCGCAGGTAACACAGGTGTCCGAGCTCTCCCGGGAGCTTCAACAACTTCGCGCTCCCACTGCGCCACCCACACCGCCTGTTCCCCCCGCGTCGCTGGAGTGACGCGATCTACCGGAGCCCCGCCTGCCTGTGCCCCAGAGTTACGCCGGTGAGCCAGAGTTTTGCAGAGCTTTTCTGAATAAGTGTTCCCTGCATTTTTCTCTGCAGCCTCGTACATTCGAGCATGAGGAATCCAAGGTGGCGTTCGTCCTTACATTGTTGACTGGGAAGGCGGCTTTATGGGGAACGGCGGTGTGGGAGAATAAAGACCCATGTTGTTCCTCGTTCCAGGCACTCTCCGCCGAGATGAAGAGGGTGTTCGACCGTGCGGTGGCAGGAAAGGAGGCCGCTCGCCAGCTTACCGAACTCAAGCAGGGCAGCCGCACGGTCGCGGATTATGCCATCCAGTTCCGCACCCTCGCGGCGGAGTGCCGTTGGAACGAGGAGGCGCAGTGGGATGTGTTCCTGCATGGACTGGCCGGCCGTATTCACCGCGAGATTTACACCCTGGACCTTCCTCAGACTTTCAACGGGCTGGTTGATCTCGCTTTACGGGTGGATTCCCACCTCCAGAGACTGGAGTTTTTGGAGGTCCCCAGCACCAGACTACAGGGAGCGGAGGGCCGGATGGCCAGCGCTGCTAATACGGTCGGTCCCGCCACAGATCCTGAGCCCATGCAGGTAGGGAGAGCTCGGCTTTCCCGGGAGGAGAGAGAAAGGCGGAGATCCCTGGGCTTATGCCTATACTGTGGAGCATCGGGACATCTTCTCAGGTCTTGTCCAGTAAAAGACCAAGCCCGATAGTAAACTCGAGGCTACTATCGGGCGGGATCTCCGCTGAGAAGTCCTCACCATCACCTCTTCTCCCGGTAAGACTGAGATGGGCGTCTCACAACATCACCTGCAATGCACTCGTTGACTCCGGGGCTGAGGGGAACTTTATGGACACCAACTACGCACTACAGCACGGACTACCCATCTCTTCACTTACTCACCTGGTTACAGTCAACGCACTCAACGGTCAACGTCTTCCTAACATCTCTCAGATCACGGATTACGTCACCCTCACCACCTCCGGTAACCACAACGAGAGGATTCAGTTTATGCTTTTGGACTCACCGCAAGCACCTGTAGTTCTCGGACACCCCTGGCTCACCAAGCACAATCCTCGGATTGACTGGCAACTCAACACCATCACCGAGTGGAGCACTTTGTGTCACAGGTCTTGTCTTAAGTCTGCTTGTCCCACTGTGTCTGTCTCTGTGTTACAGGAAAAGGCTGCGGATTTGTCTAACGTGCCCGCGGAGTATCTGGACCTGAAGGAAGTGCTCAGTAAGTCCCGTGCTGCTTCTCTCCCTCCGCATCGTCCCTATGACTGTGCCATAGACTTAGTTCCGGGTAAGTCTCCGCCTAAGGGCAAATTATACTCTCTGTCTGTTCCCGAGAGGGAGGCCATGGAGAAATACATTTCTGATTCTCTGGCAGCTAAGTTCATCCGCCCTTCCTCTTCTCCAGCGGGGGCGGGGTTCTTTTTTGTGGGGAAGAAGGACGGATCTCTGCGACCTTGTATTGATTACCGAGGGTTGAACAACATCACGGTTAAGAATACTTACCCTTTGCCGTTGATGTCTTCAGCCTTTGAGAGGTTGCAGGGAGCGTCCGTTTTCACTAAATTGAACTTGAGGAACGCTTATCATTTGGTCCGCATTAGGAAGGGGGATGAATGGAAGACCGCTTTTAACACCCCTAGAGTGCACTTTGAATACTTGGTTATGCCCTTCGGGCTTTCCAACTCACCCGCGGTCTTCCAGGCACTCGTCAATGACGTGTTGAGAGACATGGTTGATCAGTTCATTTATGTCTACCTGGATGACATATTGATATTTTCGTCGTCTCTCCAGGAACATGTTCAACACGTCAGACGAGTGCTCCAGCGTCTGCTAGAGAATGGGCTTTTTGTCAAGGCGGAGAAATGCGAATTTCATGCACAGTCTGTTTCCTTTCTAGGGTACATCGTCTCGTCCGAGGGAATTCGCATGGATCCTGACAAGGTTAAGGCTGTGGTGGATTGGCCAAGTCCAGATTCCCGTAAGGCCCTACAGCGGTTTCTGGGGTTTGCCAATTTTTACCGGCGTTTTATTCGCAATTTCAGCCAGCTAGCCGCGCCTCTGACCGCCTTGACCTCACCACGAACGACCTTCAGGTGGTCAGATGCAGCTCAGGTTGCATTTGCCAAACTGAAGAGCCGCTTCGTTTCGGCTCCCATTCTTATCGCCCCTGATCCTTCGCGTCAGTTCGTGGTGGAGGTCGATGCGTCAGAGGTGGGGGTAGGAGCAGTTCTTTCCCAGCGGGCGACCTCGGACGATAAGATGCATCCCTGCGCGTATTTTTCTCATCGATTGTCTCCCGCTGAACGCAATTATGACATTGGTAACAGAGAGTTGTTGGCAGTCAAATTAGTGTTGGAAGAGTGCCGTCATTGGTTGGAGGGATCGGGGGTACCCTTCATCATTTGGACTGATCACAAGAACCTAGAATATATTCGATCGGCTAAAAGACTCAACTCCAGGCAGGCTCGGTGGGCACTTTTTTTCGGACGTTTTGACTTTGCTCTATCGTACCTCTATCTATGCTCCAAAAACATCAAGCCCGATTCTTTATCTCGTATTTTTGATCCATCCGAGCGCCCGTCTACTCCCGAGTGTATTCTTCCTGAGACATTAGTAGTCTCCACTCTTACATGTGAGGTCGAATCGAAGGTCCTGGCGGCCTTAGAAGGGGTAATGCCTCCGCCCGGGTGCCCACCGAACCGTTTGTTTGTGCCGGAGGAGTTAAGGTCCTGCGTCATCAAGTGGGGGCATTGTTCCAACGTGGCTTGTCATCCAGGGGTTAATCAAACCAGATTTTTGGTTAAGCAACGATTCTGGTGGCCTGCTATGGCTCGGGACATCCGCAGTTTTGTTTTGGCTTGCTCGGTTTGTGCCACTGGTAAGACGTCCAACCGCCCTCCAGATGGGTTACTCCAACCGCTGTCTGTCCCTTTGAGACCCTGGTCCCACATCGCTCTAGATTTTGTCACCGCCCTCCCACCCTCCCAGGGCTACACGGTCGTTTTGACCGTAGTGGACCGGTTCTCGAAGGCGACTCATTTCATTCCCTTGACCAAATTGCCCTCTGCCAAGGAGACAGCGGTTACTGTCGTAGACCACATCTTTCGGTTACATGGCCTCCCGGTAGATGTGGTGTCCGACAGGGGTCCCCAGTTTGTGTCCAAATTTTGGCAGGAGTTTTGTAGACTGCTGGGCGCGACGGCTAGTCTTTCCTCTGGGTTCCATCCCCAGACCAATGGACAGACCGAGAGAGCCAACCAAGATTTAGAGCGTATGTTGCGATGTTTGGCGTCCAAGAATCCTTCCTCCTGGAGCCAACAACTCTCTATGATTGAGTACGCACACAATTCGTTACCAGTGTCTTCTACGGGCCTCTCTCCGTTCGAATGCAGTTTAGGTTACCAGCCACCTGTGTTTCCCAGTCTGGAATCCGAAGTCGCGGTCCCCTCTGCTCACGCCTTTGTCCAGAGGTGCCACCGCACTTGGAACAGAGCCCGCGAGACTCTGTTGCAAGTGAGGGCGCGCACCAAGGCTAATACTGATCGCCACCGGTCAAAGCCTCCCGTATACGTCGTGGGTCAAAAAGTGTGGCTTTCTACCAAGAACATTCCGCTCCGTTCCGTTGCCAATAAATTAGCTCCCAAATTCATTGGCCCGTTTCCTGTCACTAAGATTATTAGCCCAGTGGCAGTCTGACTCAAATTGCCTCCGGCGTACAGGAGGATTCATCCCGCCTTCCATGTTTCCAATATTAAGCCTGTTTTTCACTCGCATCTTAATCCGCATACTCCGGTTCCCCCACCGCCGCGGCTCGTAGACGGGGAACCTATTCAGTTAATCGCATTCTGGACTCGAGGCGGAGGGGACGCGGATTCCAGTACTTGGTGGACTGGGAAGGTTACGGTCCGGAGGAGAGAAGTTGGGTTCCTGCTAGAGACATTCTGGATCACTCCCTTATCAATGATTACAATCGGCAGGTAAGGAGTTCTGGGAACGCCGTGAGGCGTTCCTAGGAGAGGGGGTACTGTCACGGTTCATGAATCCGCTGTCTCATTCTGGTGTCTGTGTGATGGTGTGGGTGTGTCACCTGATTGTTTTGTGTGGGCGTCGCCGCTGATTGTTGATCAGCGGCAGCTGTGAGCAATTACCATCTGCCTATATAACGCCTTGTCTTTCGTCTCTTGTTTGTCAGATCGTTGTACGGTGTCCGCGTGTTGTTTCCTGTGTTGCTTGTTGTGTGTTTCCCTGGACTGGACTTTGATTCATTGCTTCCTGGTTTTCGTGTTCTCGTTGGATTACTCTCTGGACTTCACGCACGGATTACTTCACGGACACTGCTCTTCGGTCATCACTCTTCACGGATCTTCACCGCCCATCGACGTCCCTGTGTTACCACTCTCCTGCTGACTGTTATATGTTCTTTGTGTATGTTGAATCTGACTACCTTCGGTGTGAAGCTCTATTAAAGAGATTTAACTTGCATCTGCATCCTTCCTTCATTCCGTGACAATCTTTGGTTGCAAGACCGGGAAAACAGCCGTCTTTAAACCTCTCTGTACGACATAGGACCACCGATTAAGAGCCACGATCCCAAAAATCACCACAATTGTTTCACGAATCTTTCGTCGGGGACAGACAAAAATCATGCAGTATATCCCGGGCTTAAATTGTGTAAAGGCGGGTGCACACTGTGTGATTTTGGCCATGATTTGGTCGTCTGAGAAAAATTTTGAGAATCCTAAAAGATTCCTATAATCCTAGGCAAAAATCTGTAGTCTTTGATCGCTAGTTTGACATGTTCACCGACATTAATGACCGCTGTGATCAAATTTTACATCAGATGAAATTCTGGCAGTGTCATAAGATTTGGCACACAGTCCTGCAGTGACTTCTCCTATGACAAACGTCAAATTGTTTTTCAAGATAAACCGTGATCAAAATTAACGCTAGAGGTTTCTTTGTTAGCCACCATTTCAGTTCCACGTGTAACCGAATGTCACCGAAAGTGTGTGGGTTGATGATGTAAAAAAAACTCTGGACATGTTTTCAAGCGTGCGTCCGTTTTTAACGCGTCTTGACTGTCGTACAGTCTGACATACAGGTGCTGGTCATATAATTAGAATATAATCAAAAAGTTTATTTATTTCACTAATTCCATTGAAACTTGTATATTATATTCATTCATTACACACAGACTGCTATATTTCAAATGTTTATTTTTTTTTTAAATTTTGATGATGATAACTGACAACTAAGGAAAATCCCAAATTCAGTATTTCAGAAAATTACAATATTGTGAAAAGGTTCAATATTGAAGACACCTGGTGCCACACTCTAATCAGCTAATTAACTCAAAGCACCTGCAAAGGCCTTTAAATGGTCTCTCAGTCTAGTTCTGTAGGCTACACAATCATGGGGAAGACTGCTGACTTGACAGTTGTCCAAAAGATGACCATTGACACCTTGCACAAGGAGGGCAAGACACAAAAGGTAATTGCAAAAGAGGCTGGCTGTTCACAGAGCTCTGTGTCCAAGCACATTAATAGAGAGGCAAAGGGAAGGAAAAGATGTGGTAGAAAAAAAGTGTACAAGCAATAGGGATAACTGCACCCTGGAGAGGATTGTGAAACAAAACCCATTCAAAAATGTGGGGGAGATTCACAAAGAGTGGACTGTAGCTGGAGTCAGTGCTTCAAGAACCACTACGCACAGACGTATACAAGACATGGGTTTCAGCTGTCGCATTCCTTGTGTCAAGCCACTCTTGAACAACAGACAGCGTCAGAAGCGTCTCACGTGGGCTAAAGACAAAAAGGACTGGTCTGCTGCTGAGTGGTCCAAAGTTATGTTCTCTGATGAAAGTAAATTGTGCATTTCCTTTGGAAATCAGGGTCCCAGTTATCTGGAGGAAGAGAGGAGAGGCACACAATCCACGTTGCTTGAGGTCCAGTGTAAAGTTTCCACAGTCAGTGATACTTTGGGGTGCCATGTCATCTGCTGGTGTTAGTCCACTGTGTTTTCTGAGGTCCAAGGTCAACGCAGCCGTATACCAGGAAGTTTTAGAGCACTTCATGTTTCCTGCTGCTGGAGGTGCAGATTTCATTTTCCAACAGGACTTGGCACCTGTACACAGTGCCAAAGCTACCAGTACCTGGTTTAAGGACCATGGTATCCCTGTTCTTAATTGGCAAGCAAACTCGCCTGACCTTAACCTCATAGAGAATCTATGGGGTATTGTGAAGAGGAAGATGCGATATGCCAGACCCAACAATGCAGAAGAGCTGAAGGCCACTATCAGAGCAACCTGGGCTCTCATAACACCTGAGCAGTGCCACAGACTGATTGACTCCATGCCACGCCGCATTGCTGCAGTAATTCAGGCAAAAGGAGCCCCAACTAAGTATTGAGTGCTGTACATGCTCATACTTTTCATGTTCATACTTTTCAGTTGGCCAAGATTTCTAAAAATCCTTTCTTTGCATTGGTCTAAAGTAATATTTTCTGAATTTGGGATTTTCCTTAGTTGTCAGTTAATAATCATCAAAATTAAAAGAAATAAACATTTGAAATATATCAGTCTGTGTGTAATGAATTAATATAATATACAAGTTTCACTTTCTGAATGGAATTAGTGAAATAAACCAACTTTTTGATGATATTCTAATTATATGACCAGCACCTGTATAGGACAGCTGAGATCCCACAGTGTGACATGAGGATCATGTTCCTACAGTCTGACAAGCAACAATCGTAAAGTAGGCTACTATTATAAATCGTACAGTGTGCACCCAGCTTTAAAGCGACACTAAAATAACTTGTTACCTAATCTGTTTTAGTGAGCATAGACCTACATATTTTCGAGCTAAAAGTAGCCTAAAATGAGATGTAAGTGCCACAGTGGAATAAATATCCAGCTAACTGGGAATGTTCTCAGAACTGTGGCAAACGTTCTGGCAAGGTTCTCTCAAATTTATCAAACCTTTAACGTTAACAGAATGTTTGTTCAATGTTATCTGTCTTTTATAATGTTTTCAAAATGTTAGCACTAAAAAAAAAACATTGTTTATACATTGCTCATGGAAAGTTTAGTTGGACATTCATCTTTTGAACTTTTTTTAAACATTAGCCTACTAAATGATTTCAGATATTTTAGAGAACATTCAAAATTAACAATCCCATATGTTTGCAAAATTATAAAATGGAATGTTCATACATTCAGAGATCAATCAGAAATCATGTTTTCATAACTTAATGGGAATGTTAGGACATTTTTTTAGAAGTTGTTAGCTGGTTAACAGGCAACAAATAAAACCTTTACATCCACAGCATACACATACAGTACATTCCTGTCACTGCTTTATTATAATTTTAATCATGTCTTATCCAAATGAAAGCACGACAGGACTGTATTATTTTGACAGGACATTTAACCCATAATGAGATAATGGGAAACCAATCACAGATGCCTCAAAATAAAGTACATAAGTCCAATTATTTTTTATGACCAGCCTGAATCACATGGGTCTGTCATGCAAAGACTTTGTAGTAAAAGTAAAAACTGCTCTTTGATCGTAATCTCAGAGCAGCCAAAACTCGCATGCAAGTGGAAGAGATGGAAAATGGATCCCAGATTAACCTTGAATTCATCAGCCTACACCTTGTCATGTCTCATTTTAGTTTTATTAAAATGTGTGCTAATGGGAAGCTAAACAGGCAATTCTTCACCACTTCTTTCCTACCTCTCTAATCTAATTTCTCACTGATATTTAGCTAATGCTACAACAATTTTGACTTTTCTAGCAGCTGTATTCAATATGATATTTAAACCGTAAGTAAGGCTTGTGGTAGAGCCAACAGATGACTGAAAGGAAATACTGGTATTAGTCATAAAGACGAGAAACCGCAGAATTTTGCCACAGTCATGTTTATTCATTCATAACATTCTAATTCACTGAATGTGAAACTTATTAACTGAACAAAGATAGTCATTATTTTTCTGATGTACATCATTACATTTATTTATTTATTTTTAATTAAATCATTTTTTAATTTCAAATAGTCTAATAGTATAAAATGGAAGCTAAACAGAAACCAACTAACATTTTGTCTGAAAGCCAGACATAATGACCAAATCACCTTGTTTACATGAAAAAAGAACAGAAGAAAAGAGAGTAAAAGACCTGAATGGAAGAAAAAGTAGCTATGTTTCTGTCTTTGTCAACCTCAACAAATTAGAGTGTGTGTTCTTGTAATAAAGAAAATCCAGATTTGTCGGCAGCACTGTCTCCTGCTGTTTGCTTTGTCCATTAAAAGGAAATGAGCAGATGGCAGTTGGCCTCCTCTCGTCCTTTTTTCTCTTCTCCCTCTCTCGATGTATCTCCCTTTCTGCATCCTCATTGTCCATTAATCTCTCTCTTCACAATCTGCCTGAGTATAGAGCTGACAGCGAAGCCCCCAGGGAGAGGGAGGGAAAACAAGCCAATCCAGCTGTCAGAAGTCCAGCGAAGGGACATAAGTCCTCTCAAGCACCCAGTGCCCCTGTCAAGCAGCTTGAGTGAGAGCACGCACACACACTCACACATATCTGTGACAAGGCAATGGAAAAAAACAGACAAAACAAACAAACAAAACAATATATTCTCATTATACAGATATCCTTACAACAAAGGGTAGAATGTGAAAAATGTCTTACAGTGAGTTGTTGTCCAAGTGCAATTTTGACTTATAGGGATAATTCAATTCACTCACCCTCATGTCGTTCCAAACTTGTATGACTTTATTTCTTCTGTGTAACCAAAACTACTGCTACTAAGATCTTTAGCCTCTCATTACTTACAACTTTGTAACTTGACTGATAAATATCAAGAAATTGTCACAGATATAAGAAATAAAGTAGCATTTGTGAGAAATGAAGTCATATTTACAAGAATGAACACGTGTTTAACACATTTCAACAAGCACGTACAACATCAAAGCTGTGATAATGATTTCAGAAGCCTTCAAATAATGCTGAGGAGGTGCCTGGACTGGGATGAATAACATTTCTCATTTCCTTATTTATTTCATATTGGGCCAGCAGTAACTAGAACACATTCAAGCACTGTTCAATATCAATTTGACTTTGGCAGCACCTTGTTTTGTGTTTTAGGTGAATACGGGCCTCTAAGCTTAAGGCTCTGGGCCTTAATGTTGACCACTTTTAAAATGCATCACACTTTTGAGTGTCAGAAGTACAGGTACCTATGTGTTTTGATTGCCCACAATGACATTCGAAGGCCCATTCCTATAACAACATTTTCACTCTTTTTAACTTAGGAATTTACATGACTTTTCAGGTGTTCATGAATTACTGGACAAAAGATAGGGATTTTTATTCACAATTTTTTTAATATTTTAGAGCAACAAAATTGAATTTTCATTATAAAAATGCCCATTGAGTTTTAATGTTTTATTTATTTACATGACTTCTAGAGGTCCAGAAATCACACATTTAAAAATAGGCTTTCTTATATATCCAGGTTTTGTATCATTCTCTAATAATATTGTTATTTTTATATTTTTATAGTATATTTTTTCATATATGTGTATAGGCGTAGTGAAAGTGAACAGCACCTCAGGTGTCCTACCTGCCTGTCAACCTGTATTTGCATACTGTGGGACCGAATGCAATGATTGGATGAACATTTTTTGGTCCTGAGACTGTCACTGTCAAGATATATGTATATTTTTTAATATTAAGATCACTTTTATTGTTGATTGCTATCAGGATGTGAAGGGAGTTTCAACTAGGGATGTCAATTTACAAAAATTCCCATAATTGATCGTTGTTTGTAACGAAAAATTCTGTTTACGAACGTGTAAACAGTATTCATATGATGCTTTTGTGCCATGTTTGGTTGGTAACTTGCAAAACATTAGTAAAACATGGTAGATCACACATCTTTATTTAGAACAGGTGGTTTCGAATGAGCCTACACACAACACAAGAAAATGTGTAGATCACATGACATGCTGCTTGGCTATATGACTTCTGGGATCTGATGCAGTGTTTTCCAACTTCATTTGAAAGTTCAACCAATGGAAACTGGATCTTGTGTATGGTGGGTGTGTATGGTGTGTAGATGACAATCGAACAATGTTTTACGACTGGAGTGTGCTTGGATTGGTTTGATCACTCATATTGAAAGGTCTTGATTTACCAGAAGCTCATCACTCATCAACCAGGATCTTATTACTTGTACTTTTGTTGTGGCGTTTACACAAGTTTGTAGTTCTTATGCTCAGTAAAATCACTTGTTTGTAGGGGTTTTTTGGACCCTTGCAGAGGTGTAAAGTACTTGAGTAAATGTAATTAGTTACTGTACTTAAATATTTTTATGGCTTCTGTATATCAAAGATAATGGCAACTTTTACTCTTTACTTGACTACATTTTTGAGCAAGTTAATGTACTTTTTACTCCATTACATTTTTGATGAATAATGCAATTACAAATTACATTTTTCATGGTAGTTAACTTCTTCTGCAGCAGTTTGTTTCTGATATAAAGAAGCAATATCGCCATCTAAGGGCACTGAAGGTACTACATACTGTGCATTTTGACTTTACTCCCCCAAAACTTGTCAAAAAAGGATACTTTTACGTGAAAGTGAGTGCATTAGAAGGTAGTTGCTGATCACAGATGTTTGATTTATTTGATGGGGAATTGACTGCAGCTGGTGATGAGGCTCAAACCAGCACATACAGTAGACTTTGACTATTTAATTTTACTTAACATTGTTTTATTTATCCACTACATTGACAAGACCGTTTTGAAGGATATTGGTTTACTTATGGCCACTTGAACTTAACTAAGACTTGAGAGTTTGTAGACATTTAAAAGGTTGTTGTGTCGACCTTGATTTATTGCAACACTTAGGTGTTCAGTTTTATTTTGATTTTAGAAAATAAACTTGATTTCTCATCTTACAAATCAATTGTTTCCTATTTTCACTGGCAGTCTCAATAACTAGTGCATCTCTGAGCCAACATTCAGCATGAGTAAAATACTTAAGCACTGTTAAAATCAGATACTCTACGACTTTTACTCAAGTCGTATTGGAATTGGTTACTTGTAACTTGTAGTGGAGCTACTTTCGATGCAAGGTATCAGTACTTCTACTCAAGTATGGTTTTTATATACTCTTTACACCTCTGGACCCTTGGTTAATTATGTTTCGAAATAAACAGCTAGCTTACCTTCATTACCTTAATCCATTTCATGACTTGAAGACATTAATACACTAATTTTGCACATGAGCTTCACACACCTCAAAGTACCATTCTAATGGTGACCTTGCTTAATTGACCAACGATAAGTTTTATTAAACTGTTATCAACAATTAATCATAGATTAATTGCTAACATCCCTAGTTTCAAACAGTTTAACAAAAAGTGTTTATGAAAAACATTGCCTAACCTACCTTTAATATGTGCTGTTGTTCATTAGTTCATAATGTTATTAAAATCTTACTATAAAATGCTACCAAATTACCTTTCACCAGCTGGTCCCGAAGTCATTTTTAGTGGATGAATGAAGTCATTTACCATCAGGTTCACACAGGTGTCCTAGCAGAATAACCACGGATGCAGTTCTTCAAATTAACACTGACATTTCACATGCAGCCAGAAAGTGTCCTACATTGTGTCTTCATTTTCAACAATGCATCGTTTATAGTGTTTTCTTTAAAATGTGTGTACTGTATTTCTTTGATATTTTGATAATGTTAAATGTGTAAGTGTGACTTACAGTAAGTGTCCACATGCTTTCTGGGGCTGCTGCATGTCTGTTAACTTCATTCCTTTTTTCTATGTCATGAAATAGCTGAACTAAATAAACAGTCCCCTCTTTTGTCAGGATCACTAAATTCTCCATCATTTCCTCAGAGGGCAGTTTAAAATCAAAAGTTGATCTCCTCTCCCTTTCCTCTTCTCGAGAATGAGTCAATTTCACGGCACATTATCCCTGCACCATTCTCCCTTTCCCCCAACTCTCTCTCTCATTAGGAGCGAGAAGGAGCAACATGAATTAGTAATGACAGTGAAAGGTTTGAAAAGCTGAACGCTACTCTCTTGCCCTTTCATTACCCGTCTACGGCCTGACTCTCATCCTGCTCTAACACTCATTTGGATAACTTGTCCTGCACCTCTGTGCTAATGTATAATAGCCACTTTCTGATTAGATTATACATTTGCACTACTCCGTCGTGGCTGGATGTCTTACAGCCTGTGACGAGCCATTCAACAGTCTCGTTAGAGTCATTTTGGTTCATAACGGACCCAAAGATGAATGTGAGATTTATAGAAGAAGATAAAAGTGATCACTAAAGGGGAAAACATCTGCCACCCCCCAGTGTTAACTGTATAAGCTGCAGTTTAAGTATGCAAATGCATATCAGAGTTAAGGATCACCACAATAAGTACAATTGGACTTTTGGACTAGATTGAGTTGATAAGGCAACTTTGGTCTAGTGTAATCCATTTTCACACATATAGCAAACAAATTATTGTCTGGGCAGAACTGTACAGTAACTCTGAGTGCACCAACTTGATACAAGAGCTAGGTGATGAAAAATGCCTCTCCCTTTCAAGGTTGATTGAAACTTTAACCTCATATTCAATACGCCAGAGAGACCTGGAATGTGCCAGAGACTGGGCTTTTTCCACAATAGGGGCCTGAATAATGCAACAATCAGTCAATTATTCATCTCTCCTGGCTTCTTATTATGTTCAGAGAGAGAAAGAGAGAGAGCATACCGCTAAACAGTACAGCTTGAGTGATTGGCTAAATGCTGCGTCAACACATTTAGTGCATGTGCTCTTGAGAAAAGCGAAAGTGTCTATCTCTATGGCTCTCTGTCTTGGAAGTTTAAAATAACAACAAAAAAAAACATTGCAAACTTTTACCAGTGGTGAACAAGAATGTCTTTATGTATTGAAAATAAAATAATTAAAAAAAAAAGTAAGATAAACAAAAACTAAAGTAAAAAAAAAAAAAAAGAGAAAAAAAAAATACGACAATGAGGCATTGTGGATTTTTACCAGATGTCAACTAGAACAAGAGTGTCTTTATGTCTTGGAAGTAAAATAAAATAAATCAAGAGTAAAATAAATTTAAACAAAACAACAATGACGCATTGCATGCTTTACCAGTGGTAAACAAAAACAAGAGTGGTAGGGTAGACGTCAATCTATTTGCATTTGACTACTTTGATTTTGTGTTGCTGTAGAAGTCACACAAAACAAGTATCAGTCAGTCAGTTTTTGAAACGTCTCCCTTGTAAAGCATGTGGGAAAAATCTTTATTGTATTCCAGATGGACAGGACAGAAGTAACGACATGCCAGCATGCTCTCCATGTCGGGTAGGATAATAAACGGCAACTGAACCAAAAATAACTTAGATACAAGAAATCTTATTAAAAACGTTTGTATTGATTTTCTAAATCTACAGCGTACAATGCACAGTAGCATGTCTACACTTTTATGTACATATTTGATGAATTTTGAGACATTTCTGCTATGATCCCTTTTACAACAATGACAAAAAAAATCTGGACAGCTATACTTTCTTTTTGAAATAACAGACAGATACACAATACGCATTTAAATGCAGTGTCTATATTTGATAAATAACTAAATAAATTGAAATCTTTCTTCAGACACCTCCCTTCAGGAAATGATGCTTTGAAATTGACTTAAAACGTGAAATGATAGAAGGGCATTAAATGGCAAAGTCTGATTTAAATATTTCATCTGTCAGTGTAGTCAGGCAGATTTAAATGCTTTATAAAATGTTTTTAATGTCTCAGTGTTGCGAAAAGTTATCCAACCAGGTGTGCACCGGGATACCATTTTCTTCTCGGCCATCTGATGACGATAGCTTGGCTCACACTTCATTCTACTGAATGCTGACTTTCGATGGCCATAATAATCTTGTCAAGTCCTTGAGCTGTAACACACTGACAACAGCCTATAAAATTGCCTCATTGTCTTCCATCAGTCCTCCAGCAGAATTGCAGACATTATTTACCAGGCAATTGACTACAGTCTCTTCTATACAGTATGTATGCGTTTACTCCTTGTCTTCGTTCTTCAGTACATCATTGTGGACTTCAGAAAGAGCCTTCCATCTGTGGACAAAAACAATGGTATGAATGAAGCTTGGCTGATGTCACAAGCAGCATATCATGAACAGACAAATCCATAATGTTCTAACATGAGAGGGAGATGAAAGGATTGTTAAAGGAGAAGATGCAGTATTTGAATAAATGTCAAAGAAAACAAAAAAGAGCCCTTCCCTCCCTTTCCTCTCAACCAAGACGAAAAGAGAAAGCAAACCCTTTGAAAGATTAATTACAACACATAGATTATGTAAATTATGCCCATGCAAATTTTTCATGAGGACAATTAAGGGACCATTAATTACTGCTCCCCTTTCTGTCTTTAGTCTTTCTTTCCTTTTTTGCGTCAGTGGCATTTAAT
Source organism: Chanodichthys erythropterus (assembly GCF_024489055.1). NCBI lineage: Eukaryota > Metazoa > Chordata > Actinopteri > Cypriniformes > Xenocyprididae > Chanodichthys > Chanodichthys erythropterus. The sequence continues at coordinate 26,759,147 of NC_090232.1, forward strand.
TTCATTTTACATTCAATGTTTTAAATGTTTAATATTCTAACAAAGGCTTGTGTGATTATATATCTATATATATATATATATATTATATACATACACACAGTATAAGGGGTGTGACGAGACAGGTATCTCACGAGACAAGACTCGAGATTGAGTTCACGAGACGAGACAAGATTTTTACACACTATTTTTAAGAAATCCTCAATGGCGAAATACATGACTAGAAAAAATATTCTGCAGGTGTATTTGAAATGTTTTAACTAATCATCTTAGAAAGTAGAACTGAAATGACATTCATTACGAGTATGAATTATCATATGCAGTAAAAGACAACAATACTCAAGTACTGTAAAAGGTTTTGCCACTAACTCAACTGACTGACTTCTCTTCTGTATGATTTCAGTCTCTTCAGACCTTACTGTACATGATTTATGAGCTTCTACAACTTTTGACCTCCTAACTGAACTCCTTTTCACAAACTGATCATAGAAATAAAAACAGTATAAATAAAAATGGTAACACTTTACAATAAGGTCTCATTTATTAACATTAATGTACTAACCAACTAACGAGCAATATCTTTGCTACAGTATTTATTAATCTTTGTTTATGTTAGTTAATTAAAATAGTCATTCATTGTTAGTTCATGATAGTTCACAGTGCATTAACTAATGTTAACAAATGAAACCTTATTGTTTGTGCTTAATAAGATTAAGAGAAAATTGTTAGGCCTATTCATTTTTATGGTAACACTTTACAAGTGCAACCATAATCGCACTCTCTCAATATTCAAAATGCAAATAAGACCAAATTTATCTTTGATACAGAGCTAAGAGATGGTTACAACTACACTTCCCAGCCTAAAATAGCTTTCATATTGAGAGATATTTGCATGCATCAGCCGCTTTCAAAATGCAAGGTATTGAAATCGCTTTTGAATGCGCGCTCGCATTTACTTTCACTTTCAGCGATCGCGCATACTCTGTGAATATAGAGCGGCGGCGACCGTTAGCCAACTGAATTAAATGGTTTTAATTTAAATACAAAGAAAAAAGACAGGAGAGGCGTAATGTAAAGGTAGCGGTGGCATATTCTTTCCTAATCATCCTAACCACTCTGTCATGGCAATATCACGAGACTACTTTTCGCCTCGACGAGAAATCTCATCACATTTATATATAAATAAATCCAGGTGCATCTCAATAAATTAGAATGTCATGGAAAAGTTAATTTATTTCAATAATTCAACTCTTCAATTGTGGAACTCGTGTATTAAATAAATTCAGTGCACACAGACTGAAGTCTTTGGTTCTTTTAATTGTGATGATTTTGGCTCACATTTAACAAAAACCCACCAATTTGCTATCTCAAAAAATTAGAATACTTCATAAGATCAATAAAAAAAGGATATTTTAAACAGAAATGTCAGGCTTCTGAAAAAGTATGTTCATTTCTATGCATTCAATACTTGGTTGTGTTTCCTTTTGCATGAATTACTGCATGAAAGCGGCATGGCATGAAGGCAATCAGCCCGTGGCACTGCTCAGGTGTAATGGAAGCCCAGGTTGCTTTGATAGCGGTCTTCAGGTCATCAGCATTGTTGGGTCTGGTGTCTCTCATCTTCATCTTGACAATACCCCATATATTCTCTATGGGGTTCAGATCAGGCGAGTTTGCTGGCCAATCAAGCACAGTAACACCATGGTCATTGAACCAGCTTTTGGGCAACTACCTTTGGCAGTGTGGGCAGGTGCCAAATCCTGCTGGAAAATGAAATCAGCATCTCCACAAAGCTTGTCAGCAGAAGGAAGCATGAAGTGCTCTAAAATTTCCTGGTTGATGGCTGCGTTGACTGTGGACTTCAGAAAACACAGTGGACCAACACCAGCAGATGACATGGCAGCCCAAATCATCACTGACTGTGGAAACTTCTATCTGGACTTCAAGTGACATGGTTTCTGTGTCTCTCCTCTCTTCCTCCAGACTCTGGGACTCTTGATTTCCAAATGAAATGCAAAATTTAATTTAATCTGCAAAGAGGACTTTGGACCACTGAGCAACAGTCCAGTTCTTTTTCTCCTTAGCCCAGGTAAGACGCTTCTGACGTTGTCTTTGGTTCAGAAGTGGTACGTGGAATGTGACAATTATAGCCCATTTCCTGAAGACGTCTGTGTGCTGTGGCTCTTGATGCACTGACTCCAGCTTCAGTACATTCCTTTTGAAGCTCTCCTAAGTTCTTAAATCGGCTTCGCCTGACAATCTTCTCAAGCCTGCGGTCATTCCTTTCACTTGTACACCTTTTCCTACCACACTTTTTCCTTCCAGTCAACTTTCCATGACTATGCTTTGACACAGCACTCTGTGAACAGCCAGTTCTTTCAGCAATGACCCTCTGTGGCTTACCCTCATTGTAGAGGGACTTGATGATCGTCTTCTGGACAACTGTCAAGTCAGCAGATTTCCCCATAACTGCTGTTGGGTTTACTGACCTAAACCCAGTATTTTGAGCAGCAAGCTGTAATCATCAAAATGAAAACAAAAAAGTCTGGAAATATTTTACTTTGTCTAATAAATCTATAATATATTTAAGTTTTACTTTTTGAATTAAATTACAGGAAAAAAAAAAAATCTTTTTCATGATATTCTAATTTATTAAGATGCACCATATAAGAAGGAGAGATGGAAGACATGTTCTGTTTCCATCAATACTGAACATTACAAGAGAAAAAGACATTTAAATATAGATCCATAAAGAAATAATACAACAAAACATGGACAGATTAATTGTCCATTCAGACATCTGTACCTTGTATTGTTCTGTCAGTGTCTGTTTTCATGCTGTTATGGTTTGTCTCCATTTCATGTTGAGGAGGGTCTGTTAACATGAAAACAGTTATCAGTACAAGTAAAACACATTTTAAAAGTTTAGAATACTGCTGTCATAGCAACATTTGTACTTGACATGATGATGTGGCAGATAGAGGAGATCTGGAATAATTTTAACACCATTTTCTTTAATGCCAATACCTTATGCTATTTTATCCAATGTAAAGTGCTTAAAACAATTGTGTTACATCTCACCCTGTAAAACAACCATCAACAGTTGTTTTAACTAACACTTTTTAGCTAACTTCACTGTCAGGGGTGGTTGTACAATTCCCACGATGCAGGAGAATTCAAAAAACAAACAGTCTAATAAATCCAATATGAAACACAGGAAATATAATAGACAACCAAATACCATAATACAATGAAGGCAATCAACAACAAAAAACTTAAAGCTTAAATACACAAGGGAGTCTAATCAACGGAAACGGAAACATTACATTTACATTTACATTTACGCATTTGGCAGACGCTTTTATCCAAAGCGACTTACATTGCATTATACTATACATTTGTATCTGAGTATGTGCAATCCCTGGGATCGAACCCATGACCTTGGCATTGCTAGTGCCATGCTCTAACCACTGAGCTACAGGAAAGGAAACAGGTGTGTAATCAGTAATTATCAACATAATCAGTGACAGAAACTAGCAAATAGAACTCAGGCAAACCGGAACAGATTACACTTACATTTACTTAATGTGCAACAATGTGTTGAACTTAATTGTAAAAATCTAGTACTTTTTGCATACTATGCCTTTGTTACTCAGAAAACCCTTGTTAAGAATATTTGACTGGTTTGAGTACCATTTTGTCAAGCAAAAAAAGAGTTTGAGGTGTGTCAGTTTTTAACTTTTCATTAATTTCCTCCACCTCTGCAGTTATTTTCTGAGAGAATATCACATAAAACAATGTCACTGAACTGATTTCTAGAAATGTTTTTGTTTTGAGTCACCATTATGGTGATTAGTGTCACATGTTTGTCTGGAACTTGGAACTTCATTTATATTACTATAATTCCCTTCTCTTCCAGTTGATGCAATGATGCAACAAGAAATTACAGTTAAAATGTGGCTAAAAAGGTTTCTTTTAAAAGGTGACCTAACTTCTAACTAGATCATAACGTCTACTTTTCTCATTAACGTCTACTACTCATAAACACCTAGTGAAACATCAAACTTTTAATTGGGTTGATATAATCCAGATCGAACAATTACATTAATTTTGATAAGACTGACCATTACAAAATAATTTGCTGTCTTTGTTGTGTTACTACACACAAGACAAATAAAACTGGGAAATAAAGCCAAATAATAGTAAAACAAAGCAATTGCTTAATTTATTCATGCCGCTATGCACTCTGGAAGTCAGCATAGTATATTTCACTTGAAATTTAGTTATTGAAAATAATAATTCTGAGTAGCTAGTAAATCTAAAGTAAATTATCAAGTACTCGCTACAATTCTTTTTTAGTTATTTAACTCTTGTGTATGTGAACTACACTAAGCATTCATCAATGCTACATACTATAGCCATTTCACTTAGATTTTGTTTTTAAGGCTATTGGTTTGCATGCTTTTTTTTTAAAGTAAGGCTAACTAATTAGATTTTACAGTGTATTCTTTTCAGTCTTGGTTGTGTGGTCATTACTTTTTAAGTGGCAGTAACACCATAAGGATTTCATTTCAACATGAAGAAAAAAATTGTCTGTACAATATTGATTTAATCATTAGCATTTTAGCTGATGTGCATTCTAACCGTTTTGAGTAGGTGATCTCTCACTGGAGGCCGTCCGCTGCAGTGTCTGCTCAGCCTGGTCTCTTCTCTTAGACTCGACCTCCAAGGCCTCCTGCAATTTTCTCTTGGTCTTTTTCTCTTTCTTCAGCCGCTTCTGGATGAGTGCTAAGAAAAGCACAGGGAAAAATTAAATAATAGAGTTCTTGATAGGAATGCAGTACTGTTCAAAAGTTTTGGATCTGTAAAATTTTTTAATGTTTTTGAAAGAAGCATTACACCAAGGCTGTATTTATTTAATCAGAAATGCAGTAAACAAAGTAATACTGTGAAATATTCTTGCAATTTAAAATAAATACAAAGTTCTGTCATGAAACTCTAGATGGCGCAGGCTGATATCCTTAAAGGGGAGCTATTATGTTCTTTTTTACAAGATGCAATATAAGTCTCAGGTGTCCCCAGAATGTATCGGTGAAGTTTCAGCTCAAAATACCCCACATATAATTTATTATACCATGTTGTAAATGCCCATTTTTGAGTGGAAGGAAAAACATGCTGTTTTCATGCATACATTTTTAAATGCAAATGAGCTGCTGCTCCCCACACGCTTTCCAGAAGAGGGCAGAGCCTGTACAACTTATGCCTCAGATACTCTACTAAAAACTAACAAAACATGTTTGGTTTTTATTATCATCTCTATCACTGTCATGATCATGTGACTTTGCAGCTCTTCATCACCATGAAAGTTTATTATCTCCATACGTTTTAAAGCCATATCAGTCTAAACTTCTGATGTTCTCAGAGCGCACATATCGTCTTATTGCGCTTAAACTGTCAAATAAACAAATGTTATATAAAAAACACATAAAGTTCACAAAAACACAGTCAGTTATGTCTGTGAATGTAAACAGCAACTAAAGAAATTGCATATGTATATTAGATCTGTGTATTAAAGTGAAAACAGTGTAATATGCAGTACCTGTACATGCTGTTAATATGAATCAAACATCAACAGAAAAACAGAAAATCATTCACTGCTCTTGACTGAATAACTTTAATAGCTTTAATAAGAATACATTTCTTACTTGAATGCTGCTGTTAAATGCTCTGGCGAGGAGATAAACATGGCGGACTATGTACAGCTCACTCTGGGTGTGATCTATGCTAATAGGGCAGAGTCCATCAACAGTCGTGGGCAGGGCTTGTGCATTGTGACTTTACTTATTCTGAGACACTGCTTATGATTTATGGCAATTTAAAAAAAAAGAATGCATGGATTTTTACCAATATAGGGTGGTTGTTTACACACACTGCCGACACATGTTTATGTTCAAACACCATGTAAAAGTGAATTTTGCAAAATAGGTCTCTTAACCGCTTGCGATCACATGATTATCTATAGGGCACAGGTTGATTCCTATTGTATCAGTAGCCAATGAGCTTGCTGCTCAACCTTCAAATACTTGTTCAGCATTTGCTTAAGCAATTTGCAGCACGCTTTCAGAAACCCTCCACCTTCCCCAGCTCCACCTGTTTAGACAGCTGAATATTTGGCAGCCATTATTCCAGTCTTCAGTGCCACATGATCCTTCTGAAATCATTCTAATATACTGATTTGGTGCCCGACTAACATTTCTTCTGATGGTCAACATTGAAAACAATAGTGCTGCTTAATATTTTTTTTTCAATATACTTTGAAGAATAGAAAGTTCAAAAGAACAGCATTTATTAGAAATAGAAATCTTTTGTAACATTATAATTCTCTTTACTGTCACTTTTGATCAGTTGAATGCATTCTTGATGAATAAAAGCATAATTTCATTTTTAAAAAAGCATTTTAAAAAATATTGACCCTAATATTTTTTGGTAGTGTGTTTCATAGTATATATCTGCTATATCTTATATACCTACTGTAAAACATTAAACTTGATTTGACATTAAACTTGAAAAATGACTTTGGAAAAACTTTATGCCACTGGATAATAGAAAAATTATTACATCAAATCCCACATCACAGCAAACAGTAATTATAGCAAACCATGAAAAGCTGTTCCACATGCCCTTATTCAGCCTTTCACTAAATACTGTGTCTGATATAATGCACATCTAATGTGAAACTAGGCTGGAGCCCAGTGGAACATGTTAATTTTCCAGTTTGCAGTAAGAGCTTAATTCAGATGGCACAGTCAGCAGAAAAAAAGGAAAAAAAAAAAAGAGGGAGGGGAAAAAAATGGTTTCTGTCCGATAGCTGTGAGCCTTTCCTCTTTGAGTGATCAAGAAGGACCAACCTTCTTCCTCTTAATCTTTCCTCTGACCACTGGGTATAAACAGAAACAGACTCAAAGTCAGCTGGCTGCAGTATAAAGACATCTCTCACTAATGGAGGAGCCAGTTGATTTGATGAATTATGCAGGAGATTCATTATCCTCATCAAATGTGATGTGGCGAATATTAACACAGCAATTCTGTTTACGCTGATAATAAATCATTCACACTAATATCATAATATGTACTTGTAATTACAAAGGGTAATTCTCTGTGTCTCTATATGTGTTTGTTAGTGTGTGTGTGGTTGAAGAAAGTGCTGAATTTGCAGTAACATGACTAGCTGGAGCACAATGAGGGCGACAGGAGAATACGAGATGAGGGGCTCTCTAATTAAACAACATTCATTAATGGTGCATGTTGCCCTGTCACCTTTTTTAATGATTCCGCCGTTTTATGACGGCTGCCTCTGAGGTTTCTGACTTATGTAGACTACGATTGTGTGTACATTCTGGAGAACAGAAGATTAAGAGATTCAATTGAGAGTAAATTTATTTGTTAGTAAACGTGATATGAAAGATCAAGTGCAGGGCAGTTAAATTTGAGAACCTGTTTTACTTGTTTTTGTGATGTGGGCAGACAACATTACATGTAACCGAAGATGAGCTTTTCTTATAAAACACATACGATTTCAACTGTGAAAGCACAGAATCACTACAACTTCACAACAGCTTATCTTGCAGATGTCTTGTCAATCATCAGTCACGCATGATGCACATGAGAACTTGCTGATAGCACTTGTATGTTGCCAAGGCATTGTGTTCTCTTTTGCACAAACATCCAGCAAACATTGACTGAGTGTCCATGATAAAAGAAAAGGACAAAGCATGTACCATTTTTCTTTTTTTTTTTTTTTTTTTTTTTTTATAAAGAAATGCACTCTCTGTATTCATGTTTCATATTGTTTGGAAAACATTTATAAGAGAGTTACAAGTAAAAAAGTTGTAACATTTCCTCACACCCTAAATAGATGTGAACGCACACAACATTTTTTTTTTTTTTTTTTTTTTAATATTTTTCAAGATATTATTTTTCCTTCAAATATCATGAATTATTAATTGATAAATATTACATTTGCGGAGTCACATTACATGGTACAATCTGTACTAACTTTGCTTTGTCATAAAACGGTTATCTCTTATTAATCTGATAATCTGTTAAATTATCTGTTACAGGAAATATGTCAACCTTAAAACTTTTTTTATGATTTTTTATGAGTTTTACACAAACTTTGTGATTGCATGTATAATTTTAACTTTATTTTTTTCTTAAATAAATAGATCTGAAAAATAAAAAAGTGTTTTTTTTTTAGTTTAAATAAAAGATATGAGAAAAAAATGTCTCACTTTATATTAAGTGTCTTTAACTACTATGTACTAACATTTAATTATTAATTATTTATTTGATACAATGCACCTACTGTGTACATACATGTTTTTAATTTCTGTAATTACATCTATAATTACACTGTTGACCCTTCACTTACTCTTAACCCACACTTAAACCTAACCATAACACCAAACCTGTGTCTACCCACCCGTGCCCGTATGTTTTGCAATACAACATAAAAACAATTACATTGTACCTAACATTTTTTTATGTAAACGAATAGTAGTTAAAGACAACTAATGTGTGACCAAAAAAATCTGCAACATGTCATAGACTAATATTTTAAATCTTAAAGAGACAGTTCACCCAAAAGTGAATCATTGTTCACCCTCATATCAATCCAAACTTGTATGCTGTTGGAACACAGAAGTATAATTTTACATGGCCCCTTCAGTGTAACGATAGTTCACAGTGACCATGACTGTCAAAGTGACAAAATAAACCATAGTATTTTTGGTGAACTATTCCTAAATTGGCATCTGAACATCTGAAATTAGACATTTAGCACTGTATTGTATATGAGCAAAGGTTTTAAAAACAGAATAGACACCATAAACCCACTTCTTAAGCAGAGCATTGTCTGCAAACTTGTCTCAGATCATCTATTCACCTCTGTTTTTCTGCTCGACGCAGAGCTGCCTCTCCAGCGTCTCACGTAGTTCTCTCTCCCTGTACAGCTCCATCTTCAGCTCTGTGCGCTCCAGCTGCACCTGCTTCTCCTGTGTCCGCGCATTATCAATAGCCACCTTTAACAGACCCTGGAAAAGAGAAAATAGGCTGAGATTTGAGATTTACATTTAGCAGGGAGAATCTTTCCTTTTTTTCAAACTACTGAAATACATATTTTTATAAAGCTTTACATACCTGTATGTTGGTGAGGAGGGTTTCTATGGAGGACAGGCCCTCAGGGAAGAGCAGCGGAGCAGGGAATCCTGGGGGTAATGTCGGCCCGGAATGAGACACTCTCTCATAGCTGTCTCGGGACGTGGGGGTGCAAAGGACATTCTCTTCTATCACAAGAGAACACAGCACATTACTTACTATTCTTTTAGCAATAACTTTTTTAAAGTTTTTATTACAAAGAAAATAAATAAAACTTTTTTTTATTACTTACACTACTGTTCAAGTTTGGGGTCAGTAAGATTTTTTTAAATTAATACTTTTATTCAACAATGACGAATTGACATAAATGTGACTAAAGACATTTATAATGAAGATCAGTATTCCACATAATAATGAGAAAAGTTTCTTGAGCACCAAAACAGCAAATTAGAATGATTTCTGATGAATCATGTGCCACTGAAAAAGACTGATGGAGTAATGGAGGCTGAAAATCAGCTTTTACATCACAGGAATACATTACATTTTAAAATATATATATATAAAAAATGCAATAATATTTCACAATATTACTGTTTTAGACTCATTACTTCTTTTGCAGAAGGACTGGGAAATCCCCCATATCTTCATATCAGTGCTCAGTGTTTAAGCCATGAGTCTTGAAGACAGAATACTAGTGTCATAATGATTCAAGGTCGGTACCCATCAGCGCTACTTTGTTTCTAATGGACTCCAAATGTCAGCCAATTCATTTGCTGAGAAAAAGCGACATCTTTAGTCAAATCAACTTAGTTTCAATAAGACACTACACACTGGTTCTGGTTCAGTTGTGTGGTCTAAAGGGAAGTGAATCTCATTTAACTTAAGTCAAAGCAGATATTCCTGCTCTAACGGCTCTACATCTGTTCTAAGGTTTTAATCACAGATGTATTATGGCATTCATAAGGCTTAAAATATGTCTGTAACATAAAACTGATGATTCCTGTGTCTTTAATAATATCGGTTAATAATATAAAAATGGTTTCATTTGGATCCTAGGACTGCTGACATGTAAAGGATTCTCATAAGATGTTTTTAGCATACAAACTTTTTCCTGTGTATCCCTTGAGACAATATTGTAAAACTTCTCCATTACAATGAGTCCTTACTCAACAACCCATGTCATCAAAAGGTTTAGAGTGAAAAAAGAAAAAAAAAATACCCACCAAAGCACTTAAAGCACAGCAAGAGGTTTTAAGATACAGAGCACCAAGAAATGTTGTTTTTGATCAGGCTGAAGCCTTGATCTTGTCATTGTCACTCACTTCAAAGAGTTTGCTAATGTATGGGGCCAACTCCGTGAAGTTGGCACCCCATAAAGCGAAATAATCCCCAAAAATATGTCATTCGTTTGTGCTACGTTTGTGCTGATTTGTGCCGCAAAAACGAACGTTTGTGCTGGTTTGGTGTTTGAGATATTAAGCATTATTTTTTTGGTCGTGTGACGTCATTCTCCACCCCATGTCGTTCAAATCGCTTCAAACCGGTGCCATTCGTTTGTTCTCGATTTGTGCTGGTTTGTGCCGCTAAAACAAACACTGTAACTGTTTTCCTTCCACAGATATAACAAATATAATTCGGGAGCTGTGACGTCATTCTCCACCCCACTTCGTCTAAATCGCACGAAACTGGTGTCGTTCGTTTGTGCTCGATTTGTGCTGGTTTGTGCCGTTAAAACAAACACTGTATCTGTTTTCCTTCCACAGATATAACAAATATAATTTGGGAGCTGTGACGTCCACCCCATGTCGGTCAAATCGCTTCAAACTGGTACCATTCGTTCGATTTGTGCTGGTTTGTGCCGTTAAAACAAACACCGTATCAAAGACCTCTTCTTAAATATAACGAAAAAATGTTTTATTAACAGTTATGTAGCCTAACTCTCCACACCCCATGCCATCCATATTGCTCCAACACGGTATTGTTCGTTTGTGCCGGTTTGTGCCGTTAAAAGAATCCCTGTAATTGATTACCCCTTTTTTTTTTTTTTTTTTAATATATATATATATATATATATATATATATATATATATATATATATATATATATAGGCCTAATAATAAAAAAAAAATCTCCTCCCCGTCATCTTAAATCGTTCCAAAATGGTGCTGTTCGTTTGTCCAGGTTTGTGCCGTTGAAAAGTACCCCTTCTTAAATGGACTAAATTTGTGCCAGATATTGTCACAACCACTTAGGCCTACATGTTACCTGACTACTTCTGGAACCAGGCGTGTTCTATGCTGTGCTATAGCACTGGGACAGATATTTGAATAAATAATTATAATAAAATACAATACCATTGCATGGTAAATTTTCAAATACATGTTTAACGTCTTTCTGCGCCCTTCAAAAACATTAAACAATGCATAAAGGTCTGCATACGGAAAAGATGTATGCACTGAGACTAAAAAAGTCATGTGTGCAGGGTAATTTACAGGTTAATTTAAAATTTGTTTGGCACGTCAGAGAAGGGAATTCTTTTATTAATTATTGTGCAATCAAGAAACCCAGAAGAACGCGTGTATAACATTTGAACACATCGATTCGCATCTTCCGCGGACAAAGATAAAACGCTGCAACTAACAGGCCTCTTGTGGAACTGCTTATGCTCAGATTATTTCATCATCTAACTGCAATTCACCTTTCAAACAAACACAGACTTTAATCACTGTCCATGTAAAGTAGCCTATAGGCGAAGGCAATTTTCTTTAAATAAAACAATAATAATGAAGAAAAAAAAAACAAATACACTGTATAAAGTGAATTGCAATTGTTACATTAAATAGAACGAGTTAACGGATAAAATTAGTGTTGTTTATAAATTAATTCATATGATTTTGAGTCCTTGTTTTTCCCTTCTTGACTGGAACCAGTTAATTAGGCCAAGGTGTTTAGATTAGACTACTTTATGTTTAGATGTTTAGATTGACTGTTAGACTATATTTCGATAATAATCAGGCTGCAAATCAAATTGTATGTCATTTATAGCTCATTCACCAAACAGTCGCAATTGTTTGTGCCGATAAAAGTTTTATTTGCTGCTTCGGTTTATAAATATTAGACATTGATTGAATTGAATGACACTGAAATCACTTAGGAGCAATGTGATTTCAAATTAAGTCTCTGCTTTCCTCCTTTTCAGTGACAAGCGCGTGTCAGAAACGGAAAGTTGTGCAGCATCTGTACGTGTAATTCGTTCAATTAATTAGCCTACGTCGAAAAAAAAAATGCTTTATTTAAATTTGTTTCAATGTGTGGGCGGCCCCTAAAATACTCATTTTGGCTATATGTGGTCTAAAACAACATTGAGGAAATTTTTATTTAAAATAATTGGTTTTAAAACCTCCATGATGCAACATGTTTCACTCACTATTACAAGAAGATTTTTTATTTTTTATAAATAACAATTTGTGTTTCATTGGAAAAACCCAAAATATCAGAAAACAATGGAAGGGATCGCGCCGGCGCCTCCGCGGACAGAGAAGTGTGTTGTTGTGCTCTGCACGAGACAGCTACAGTAGCAAGAAATATATGAAACAACCAAATAGAAAAATTGTAACTAATATACAGAGCTGTAGCCTACATCAGATGAACTGCGTGATGGGACATGCAAGACATGCTGAGTTTGATTTGTGTATGATGATTTGTGTACCGGGAGTAGTATTTTCTATGATGATTCCATATTTCTTTGAAATATGAAACTGTTATTCTTGTTTTTGTTTGTTTCTTTGTTTGTTTTTACATATTATGAGAGAAAAGAGTCCGATGTTTTTTATTCAATCTTTTTTCGTTTTTGGCTAAATATTTTACAAGTGTAAAGTTAGGCTAAAAGTAAACATTTATTTAACCTTTTACTTGAAGACTTAAAATAGATTATTTAGGCTATTAAGCTTTTCTGATTCTTCATTCAGGCTAGTGAGTTAATGCCTGTAATTCAATGTCTTACATTTTAAAAACCGAAGCAGCACAAACGAAAATTTCGCCGGCACAAACCAGCACAAACAAATGAGACAGTTTTGGCCAAATTTGGAGCATGTGGGGGGGCTGAGTGACCTGAAAATGACCTATACATTTTTTTTTTTTTATATTTTAAAAACCAAAGCAGCACAAACGAAACCTGTTACCGACACAAACGATTTCGAGCAAATTTGGAGCATGTGGGGGGCACCGGTTTTAAGCAAACTGAATGTAAAAAACATTTTTCGCTAGGCCAACTTTATATTTAAGATTGTCATTGTTGCTTTTTTTTTTTTTAACTGCACAAACTGAGCACAAACGAACAGCACCATTTTGTAAAGATTTAAGAAGACATGGGGTGGAAATGATTTGGTTTTTATTTTATTTTTTATTTTTAAGTCAAAAAGTCATCATTTAGGGATTCTTTTAACGGCACAAATCGAGCACAAACGAACAATACCGGGTTGGAGCAATTTGGATGGCATGGGGTGTGGAGAGTTAGGCTACATAGCCTAACTGTTCATAAAACATTTTTTCGTTATATTTAAGAAGAGGTCTTAGATACGGTGTTTGTTTTAACGGCACAAACCAGAACAAATCGAGCACAAACGAACGTCACCAGTTTTGTGCGATTTAGACGAAGTGGGGTGGAGAATGACGTCACTGCTCCCGAATTAAATTTGTTATATCTGTGGAAGGAGAACAGATAGTGTTTGTTTTAACGGCACAAACCAGCACAAATCGAGCACAAACGAACGACACCAGTTTCGTGCGATTTAGACGAAGTGGGGTGGAGAATGACGTCACTGCTCCCGAATTAAATTTGTTATATCTGTGGAAGGAGAACAGATAGTGTTTGTTTTAACGGCACAAACCAGCACAAATCGAGCACAAACGAACGACACCAGTTTCGTGCGATTTAGACGAAGTGGGGTGGAGAATGACGTCACAGCTCCCGAATTAAATTAGTTATATCTGTGGAAGGAGAACAGATACAGTGTTTGTTTTAACGGCACAAACCAGCACAAATCGAGCACAAACGAATGGCACCGGTTTGAAGCGATTTGAACGACATGGGGTGGAGAATGACGTCACACGACCAAAAAAATAATGCTTAATATCTCAAACACCAAACCAGCACAAACGTTCGTTTTTGCGGCACAAATCAGCACAAACGTAGCACAAACGAATGACATATTTTTGGGGATTATTTCGCTTTATGGGGTGCCAACTTCACGGAGTTTATGGGGCCTCCAGAACTAACAGAAACACCAGAGTGTCTCGATCGAACAATTTCATCTTACTCCTCCTCTCATCTCTGCCACTTCAACAATATCATCTTAATCTTTAATGAGCCTTAGTCTAATCTTTATGAATCACACACCATTTGATAATTAAATTTTTATCTTAATTTGGTGGAAAATTATTGTCTAAAATTCAGTACAACAACATTTATATGAACTTTGCTGTATTAGTACCAACAAATAATAGTTGGCAGTGTCTATTTACACTGAGCAAATAGCCAACCTTGCCTATTTTCACTACCTCTGCCCATTATTGCTTAGATTTTTTTGTACTTTATTACAAATAGTATGTTATTTCTACACTATCATTCAAAAGTTTAGGGTCGAAGATGCTTTTGTGCAGCATGCATTTATTTGATCAAAAATGCAGAAAAAAATAGCAATATAATTGTGAAATATTATCACAGTTTAAAATAACAGTTCTATTGTAATATATATTAAAATGTAATTTATTCAAATATGATCTTTCAGAAATCATTCTGATATGCTAATTCGAACCACTTTGTGTCTTTAACTATGTAATACACATTTAAATTAATCAGTTGATACAATGCACTTATTTGTGTACATACATGATTTTATATTTTTATATTGTTTTATATTTTTAAAAAATACCTGCATGTAATTACAACTGTAATTAATTTCCGTAACTACAAATATAATTACACTCTGTTGACCCTTCATTTACCCCTTAACCCACACTTAAACCTACCAATGCCACCAAACTCTGCCCAGGGCCGGATTGGCTAATCGGGAGCACCGAGAGAATTCCCGGTGGGCCGGTATGTTAATTTGGCCTTGTCATGGCACTGGGTTGAAATATGGATGCCCTAGAAACTGTGGACGCGGCCAAATGTACTAAGCTGAGTAGCCTAACTTTTTCCTAAAAAACATTCAGTGATGGATTTAGGCCTAGACGGCCCAGGGCGGCACGGGGCACCCGCGCAAGAAAAAACAAACAAACAATCAAACAAACGAAATGCGCGATCAGGTTTTTACCGCTCAACGTCAGTGATATCATGTCTCTCGGTGGGTAAATTAACCTGGTCGGGAGGGACTCGGAGTGTGCGCTTGGAGAAGACAACTCACTCAGAAGTATACGAGAAGAAGGGACGAGGTGACATCTGTAGGGACAGCGGGACAAGTTCTAAATCAACGCTAAATTATGGTAAGGCAAAAGGTCTAAGCACGGAGGCCGATTTAAGTAACGTAAATAAATAAAACGGAAGTGGGGAACATGCGAAAGATAAAGGGATGTATGCAGCTTACTCATATTGTAATAATAGTAGGCAAATAATAAAATACGGCCCAATGTTATGTTCACTTATGTTATGTTGCTTGCTATGCTATTACACATTGGCCAACAATATTCATTTTCTGTCCAACTAGCTTAACCAGACAGTAAAATGTGATTAACTTTTTTTTTTTTTAAACAAACGTAATAGCCTACTTTAATATTTTACTGTAAAGTTGTGCAATTTTGTAGGATTTATGTTATTTTGTGTTATTTATTTGCCTCAATTTGTAATAATTTAAGTATATACATTTATATAAAATAGCAAAATTTTATGTTAAATCCATTTTAATAAAGATCTACATTTCTAAATTTCATTTATAGTGATAGACATGAAAAATGTGACTGGGTTTAATGGACGATTACTGCCATCTACAAACACTTAATTAAATTAAAATTAAAAACATGAATTTTTAACTACAGCCACTAAATGGCTAGAGAATTAATCAATGGTTCACATTATAAAATCATTATTATAACTATAAAAATAACATTTTTTGTACTATCATTTGCACTATCATGGGTATTTGAAGATATTTTTGAAAAATACAATTATTTACAAGGCTGTAGAGAACAGCGCACTATTGCAGACTTATACTGAGGTTCTAATTACATTATTTTAATATAGTCAGTCGTGAATTAAAGTGGGCCGGTCTAAGGCATGAAACTCCAGGGCTGAAAATGAGTCCCAATCCGGCCCAGACTCTGCCTAACCTTGCCTGTATCCCACCTCAATACAATAAGTACTTATTTTTGATATAAAGTGTGATTCAATGCTCAAGCATTTCTATGCAGCATGAGGATACCATAATACATTTTTCCATGCTTCTTTGATTAATAGTAAGTTCATCTTTGCTGAATAAAAGTATTAAGTTCTTTAAAAAAATATATATTTTATGGACCCCAAACTTTTGAACAGCAGTGTATTTTAGTGTGAAGAGCATTTAGCACAATTTGTAAACAAGATGCTATTTGTTGCCATTCATAACTGGCGTGAATATGTAATGTAATGTAATGTAAATAGCTGCTGCCATAATTGTTAACACATGTAATTCCAAATCATGAAAAATGTGCAAGATGAGGTACAGTAGAATTTTATTTCATAAATAGTGGACAGAAGGTCTTTAACTTAAAGAAGATTTATAGAATATTTAACCTTAAATATTATAAACTAATGTATTTAGGTTGATTCAGTGAAGTTAAATTATATTTTTGACTTGAATAAAACCAGTTAATTAAGATGGCATTTTTAGATAATATTTTTTATTGCAATGATAGTTACCAATGTAAATAACAAAGATTTTTAATTTTTCATTTCTACACCATGCAGGTTTTCTCCAGTAAAATAAATTAAAACTATTAGACGTATTTCTTTAGCCTAGGGCACTATTGTACCTATCAAAGCTGTTTTAATACATTTGCACAGTGAGACCAGATGGGCTCTGTTCGTTTTGTAGGGTTGTATTAAAGCATGGGGTTTATGCAGGTATCCATAGTTCTGTAGTGGTAATAACCAGCCCTGTGTATGCTAATAAAAATGTCAGCAGGGAAGCCAGAGAAAGGTGACTTTCTGTTCTAACACAGCTGATCTATTAGCATACTGAACTGCCATATGGCGTTGGCATTACAATTATATACTGTAGGGTAGGGCATGGAAGTTCAAAATGGTTGTACTGCTCTAACAGTCGTCTTATAATCAGCAAGACTGCTTAAAAAGAAAAAACTTCAAAATCACTAGGGCTGCCTAACTACATCAGTAGACTGACTACATAGTCAGCTGGACATTCTACACTGTAATAAAAGTTTTTGTTTAATACATTTGTTGTGGTGTGATGTAAGAGTTAATGCTCAGCTTGAAAAGTTGCTGGTGATCCCACCAAAGAGCAAGGCATGTGCAATCGCCATTGTTCCCTTGACCAAAGCACTTAACTGCAGGTTTCTCCAGAGGGATTGTACCTTTAATTATTTCACTGCACCATTCTATGGCATTATCATGTGGTTCTATTGGCCTGGATGTGAGAGTAAATAACAATTCCATTGTTTTCCCCTCCAGACCAGAATTTCAGACCAAGTGAAGAAATAGTTCACTCAAATATACAGAGCACTGCAAATTACATTAAAAAAATTAAATAGAAAAAACATAAATGTGGCAATAAATTAAAAGTGTTGCCATGATTTATTAATTTTCCCCTCATGTTACAGTGGCATGAAAAAGTATGTGAACCCTTTGCAGAATCTGTGAAAATGAGAATTATTTTAATAAAATAAGAGGGATAATAAAAAAAAATGCATGTTATTTTTTGTTTGCATTTAGTTCACAAGACAAAACAAAAGCTGAATTTATTAAAATAACCCCATTCATAAGTATGTGAACCATTAATTATCAACACTGTGTGTGGTTACCTGATGATCTACGACTGTTTTTATGTTTTGTGATGGTTGTTCATGAGTCCCTTGTTTGTCCTGAGCAGTTAAACTGAGCTCTGTTCCTCAGAAAATTCCTCCAGCTCCTGCAGATTCATCAGTTTTCAAGGATTTTTGCATATTTGAACCCTTTCCAGCAGTGACTGTATGATTTTGAGATTCATATTTTCACACTGAGGACAACTGAGGGACTCAAACTCAACTATTAAAAAAGGTTCAAACATTCACTGATGCTCCAGAAGGAAACACGACGCATTACGAGCCGGGGGGTGAAAACTTTTGAATTCAAATATCAAGGTAAATTGTACTTAATTTTTCTGCGGGGAAACATGCAAGTATCTTCTGTTGCTTCTGAAGGGCAGTACTAAATGAAAAACAATGATATTTAATCAAAATAAAAAAAATTGTGATATCTTCATCCTGTTCAAAAGTTTTCACACCCGACTCTTAATGCATCGTGTTTCCTTCTGGAGCATCAGTGAATGTTTGAACCTTTTTTAATAGTTGAGTTTGAGTCCCTCAGTTGTCCTCAGTGTGAAAATATGAATCTCAAAATCATACAGTCACTGCTGGAAAGGGTTCAAATATGCAAAAATGCTTGAAAACTGATGAATCTGCAGGAGCTGGAGGATTTTCTGAGGAACAGAGATCAGTTTAACTGCTCAAAACAAACAAGAGACTCATGAACAACCATCACAAAACAAAAAAAAAAACAGTCGTAGATCATCAGGTAACCACACATAGTATTGAGAATCAATGGTTCACATACTTATGAATGGGGTTATTTTAATAAATTCAGCTATTGTTTTTTTTCTTGTGAACTAAATGCAAACATCTTTTAAGTAAAATATCTTACTCAGGACAGTACTAAACAAAAAATAACATGCATTTTTTATTATCCCTCTTATTTTATTAAAATAATTCTCATTTTCACAGATTCTGCAAGGGGTTCACATACTTTTTCATGCCACTGTAGTTTAAATCGTGGCCATTTTGTGCTAATTCATTCCCTCGTTTTAGCTAAATTGTGGCCATTATTAAACTAAAATGAAGAAAAGAATTAGTACATTGTGGCCATAATTTAAGTAAACTGGAGGAATTAATTAATGAAACATGGACAAATTTGTAGGAACAAATTCTTAATTTGTGTCTAAGATTTTTTATTTTTTTTTCCCTACATGTCATGTGCAGGGATCCATACAAAAATAACCTGTAGGAGACTCCTGTGACCACAGTCTGTCACTTCAACTCAAGAAATGTATTGGTTTGATTATTTAATTAATCATTCAGACAGCTCTGAACTGGATCAACTGATTCACAAAAAAATTCACACACAAAAAAAAAAATATATTATTATATATTAAAAATATAGTATTGAATGTATTATCAGTGATGTGTTGCATAATATTTTTGTAAAAACTATGATCTTTTTCAGGATTTTTTGACTAAGTATTAGAATGAATAGAGGAACAGCATTTATTTGAAATAATTTTTTTTTTTTTTTTTTTTTTTACAAATTACTTTTCAACAATTTAATGTATCCTTAATTTCTTTCATCATTTTAATGTCATTAAACATGACAAAATCTTAATTTTTGGGTCTGGTTCGATTGAGCCGGTGTGGTGAGGCCATACACAGCCATGCTTTAGATGAGGTCTCAGATATATTAAAGGATTAGTTCAATTTAAAATGAAAATTACCCCAAGCTCACGCTCAAGCCATATAGGTGTATATGACTTTCTTCGTTCTGTTTAACACAATTGGAGTTATATTAATCTGACACATCCAAGCTTTATGGCAGTGAACGGGGGTAACTAGTATGAAGCTCAAGAAAGTGCATCCATCCATCATAAACATACTCCACACGGTTATAAAAGGCCTTCTGAAGGAAAGCAATGGAAAAATATCCATATTTAACAAGTTATAAAGTAAAATATCTAGCTTCTGCCAGACGTAGGACGTAGAGTAAGCGTTTTGAACTGCGAGAGGCGTTACACTTTCTTCGTAAGTTAAATACGGAAGGCGGTCTGGTGGAAGCTTGATATTTTACTTTACAACTTGTTTAATATGGATATTTTTCTTACATAAATGCTTTTCTTTGCTTCAGAAGGCCTTTATTAACATTTCTGATGAATGGATCCGCTTTCTTGAGCTTCAAACTCATTGGTCCCGTTCACTGCCAAAGCTTGGATGCGTCAGGAATATAACTCTGATTGTGTTCATCAAAAAAAAGAAAGTCATATACACCTAGAATGGCTTGAGGGTGAGTAAATCATTTTAAAGTGAACTAATCCTTTAAGTATTAAAGTTTATGAACTCAACCTCAAAATCTTTCTCTTTCCCAGTCTTTCGTTCGGGCCATTGTTTTCCCTGTATCTATTTCTTTCTGTATGCCCCATTTTCATAATTTAACTTCAAAAATCCAAAGCATCTCTTCTCTTTTTGTTCTTGGATGTCCTTCGCTTTAAAAAATGCATTAAAAAGCTCAGCCCAGCTCTTTGCCCATACTGTATTTAAAGTATATATAACTCAGGATCCATTTAAACAAGTAGGTGTTCAAAATCTCACCTTCCCCCTGCGCCTGATAAGGTCTGATTAGATTTACTCACCCCTCCCTTATCTCTGCGGATTCACTTAGCTGACCAAAGCATCTTAATCTCACACTATCTGATCTTCACATCTTGGCAGAAGAGAGATGCCTCTGTCACATTCAAGGTGTTTCAAAGAGGGAAAACAATCGGTCTCCCGCTTCGGCTGGCTCTCGCTCACTGTCAGCTCCCCTCACTACCGATCTCCCTCTCTTTCCCTGTCTTCCTCCCTCCCTCTCCTCTCCTCGAGGGTACCTAAAAGCATGGTGTTTGCTGGAATGTGATTAGTGTCGGCTGCCGGAGCACTCAGCGGGAGGAAGCCTGGGCCGTGCCGCTGAACTACGGTGCCCCGGAGGTACAATCAGTGCTGAGTTAGCACTACTCTCTTTTCTCTTCTCCATCTCTCTCTTTGCCTTCAAATCTGATTGATCCTCCATTGAATTATTATGGTTTGTGCACTTGCTTTCCAGCAAAAAAATCCTGGCAGCCTGTTAGATCATAAATGCATCTCCTCAACCAAGGTCACCTCTTGTTTTGGATTCCCTGGGCTAATGAACTCCTGCATCCACTGCAAAAGTCCTCCACAGTCAGCATAAGAGAGCGAGCGGAGAGTGAATGAAGGTTGAAAAGCTCTGAGATGGATAAAGGAATTGTCTTTGAACTCCTCTGTCTTTGACAAGCCATAAAAAAGAGATACAACTTCTGATCTTCACACTTTCAGCGCTGCCCCTAAAGATTAATTTCAGGAACATGAAGGTGGAAGTTATCCTTCAGTCTAGTGACTAGTAAAGGTGTCCTGGCAGTGACTGAGAGTCTACAATGACGTTCTACAAAGGGGGAGCCATTGATTTTTGAAGTTTCATAAAATAAGCATGCATAAAAAACTTCACAAGAGCTCAGCAGGACTGAAATTGTGCCAAGGGGCTAACTTCAAAATCAAACTAGTTAAAGGACAGGACATCGTTTTTATGACACTGAGCTTAAAGGATTAGTTCATTTCTGAATTAAAATTTCCTGATAATTTACTCACCCCCATGTCATCCAAGATGTTCATGTCTTTCTTTCTTCAGTCAAAAAATAAATAAAAGGTTTTTGAGGAAACATTCCAGGCTTCTTCTCCATTTAGTGGACTTCAGTGGGGTTCACCGGGTGGAAGGTCCAAAATGCAGTTTCAGTCCAGCTTCAAAGGGCTCTACGTGATCTCAGACGAGGGTCTTATCTAGCAAAACAATCTGCCATTTTACATACTTTACATGCATTTAACCCCAAATGTTCATCTTGCACAGCTCTGCGATGCGCCACACATTGAAAGGTCACGCATGACGTAGGCAGAAGTACCGCTCGTAAGGCGAAAAACTTCATCTAATTTTAAACTTCGAAATCATCTGATATCATTGCTTTACCTTTTTTTTTATGAAGGGCGTTTAGCTTAATCTTTGCACATTCGCTTTGTAGACACTGGATCGGTAACATGATTACGTCATGTGGATCGCAGGGCAGTGCAATATAAGCATTTGTGGTTAAAAAGTATATAATTTTTTTTTTTTAGAAAATGACAGATCGTTTCACTAGATAAGACCCTTTATTCCTCGTCTGAGATCATGTAGAGCCATTTGAAGCTGCACTGAAACTGCAATTTGGACCTTCCACCCGGTGAACCCCACTGAAGTCCACTATATGGAGAAGAATCCTGGAATGTTTCCTCAAAAACATTAATTTCTTTTCAACTGAAGAAAGAAAAACAAACATCTTGACACGGGAAATTTTCATGCAGAAGTGAACTAATCCTTTAGCTGTTCAAATTTATGCAGTCTTCTGTGAAATTTATTTTTAAACACAAATGAAGAATATCAGTTAAAAGCCTGTACATTTCAAGAAGCATTTGACCTGACTTAAAATGACACGTTTCATGATTTTGCATGAATTCCATGGTCATATTTAATGTCATGATACCATTTTGATGTAGTTCATTCTCCTAAGAACAAGACCAAAACATCATTATGCTTTCAGACTGAAATAAAAACTAACCAAATGTTTTATGCATTTCCCCCTACATTATAACCTAATCTATTACTCCCTGCTGCTGGAAGCCATACAGAAGCCATTCCAAAAAGCATCTTTCCGCACTGACAGACATTCTAATGTAACTGTGAATTCAGGGAAAACAAAATGAAGAGTTCACATGCAAAAGCAGCTAAACGCCATCTCCGTTAAAAATGAAATAATGATATTGAGCGAATGCTCTCTTACAGTGGCAATGACAGGATTTTGCAAGTAAACAACAGTGACAGAAAAGGACATTTTAATGTGTTCTTATCCAAAGAGGCAGACTTAGAGGTTTTTGCAAAAAACAAACACACACACACACACACACACACACACACATGTTTGTTTTTGTGAATTGTGGGGACTTTCCATAGACTTCAATGCATTTTACACTGAACAAACTGTACATTCTATCCCCCTACCCTGCCCCTACCCCTAAACCTAACCCTCACAGGAAACTGTGCAAACTTTTACTTTTTCACAAAAACTCATTCTATATGATTTATAAACCCATTTACATTGTGGGGACCGCTGGCTGGTCCCCACGATGTAGGTGAACTCAGGTTTATATTACATCATGGGGACATTTGGTCCCCACAATGTAATATAAACAAAAGCACACACACACACACACACACACACACACACACACACACACACACACACACACACACACAGTTAAATTTGTTAAATGCCAATCAATTGACTAAAGTGACATTTTTTAAAATAAGGCATTTTAATAACTGATTAACCTTTTCATTGCCATTAAAGTGAAATTGCTGAACCTAAACATAGGAGCCTGGTAAAAAAAAAAAAAAAAAAAAATTTATAATAATTTAAAAGAAAACATGTCAGGTGGACTTGATATGCATGGCAGTTCAAATGGTTAGTGTTCATTGTTACAATTTATTTTGCTTTAGTCATAGTCTTGACATTTGATGAAAATATATATTTTTTTTAAATTTAGTCATTATAAACCATTGTAAATGCATCTTGCTTTTTATCTTGTCATATTATTGTCATCAGTATGTTTTAATTACAATCATTCCGTTAACATCATGATACACATATCATTAATTAAAAAAAAAAATATGATGATATTAATAACTGTATATCTTTCACCAGATATACAGATATTACTTTCAAGAGTTTGGGGTCAGTAAGATTTTCACGTTTTTAAAAGAATTCTCTCATCAAGGCTGCATTTATTCAATCAAACATACAGTAAAATAGTAATATTGTGAACTATTATTACAATCAAAAAATAACTTTTTTTATTTCCACATTCATTCCTGTGATGTCAAAGCTGAATTTTCAGCATCATTTCTCCAGTGTTCAGTGTCACATGATCTTCAGAAATAATTCTAATATGCGATTTGGTGCTCAAGAACCATTTCTTATCATTATCACTATCAGTGTTGCTGTTAATTTGTTATTAACATTTGTGCTGCTTAATATTTTTGTAGAAGCCATAATACTTTTTTCAGGATTCTTTGGTGAATAGAAAGTTCAAAACTAAACAGCATTTATCTGAAATTGAACATAGTCTATTCCTATTTCTATAAATAGTCTTTACTGTCACTTTTGATCAATTTAATGCATTCTTGCTGAAAAAATGTATTAATTTCTTTCACAACAAAAACTGTATTGACCCCAAACTTTTGAGTGGTAGTGTACTCTTTGGTCACAGTTTACCTCATCATCAGTGTCACCACGTTTGATGTAGTGTCACCACATCAATGTCATCAAGTGCTAGAAATCTTTTGAAATATGAAAAATTGATACAGGCTTTTAGCACCTGTGTGATTTCCACGATTTCACCAAATCCCAAAAGGCTGTGTTTCCAGTCACTCTAAAGCTGCCTTTTCTGATTTTGGGTGCACTGTCTTCTCTGCACGGCACAATGAGGAAATTGTGCTGACTACTCGTCCTTGCAAAGTCCTCATTAGCCTAATGAAAGCCTTCAAACGCAAAAACCAAACAAGGGTTCTGGGAGGTTATTAGGAAAATTACACCTCCAGGAGGGCCAGGGTAAGAGAGTTGGTTGGAAAGAGAGGGGGGGTCTTGCTCATTACTTCACGCTCTGCAAATCGCTAACTAATTCAGCTCCACTACCGTGCCATTTCTACCTCTATGGATAATTTTCACAGAATTGTGAGTGAGAGTATTCATTGATTTCTCAGAATATGCACATCAAGACTCACATATGAACAGAAATGAAATACACTGAGTATTAAGTGACATATCAGCAGGATCAGCAATCATTTCCTGCAGTCAATCTAAACCACTGCTGATAAATGATCTGCTAAGCTGAAGGAAAAATATTAGATAATTTCAAATCTGTTTAGGAAAAATGCTTGCATTTTCCATGACTTTTTTGTTATGTAATTCAAAACATGTTTTTTTTTTTTTTTTTTGACCTTGTTGAACTGCACTGTAATGAACTTGTTTTTGCGTCTGAGATAAGCACTTTTTTACTGTTTAAACAATGTGATGATCTGTCTTGTTAACCAGTATCAGACAGAAGGCTCCTTCTTAATACAAAAATTTGGATAAATCTTATACAATAGCTTATACAAGCCATATTAACTGATTTATTAGGCAAAAGATAATGTTTGAAAACTTGGAAACTGCTAAAGTATAGTTACGTCTTGATATAATTTAATACAAGTTTCTTGTAGAATGGCTTTCACTTGCAAATGGTATTCAACACATAATACAATACTAGCATCTAACCTTTTTCTGTAGAAGCCCTCTTTGTTTCAAGGCCTGTGTCATGGGTTGCCAGATCCCCCTCTTTTGGTCCTGGTGGTGCACTTGGAGACAGGCCTAACAAGGCGTGGCCAAGAGAAAGACCATTCTGATGTAAATCTAAAGGGAAAGGAGGGGCATATAAACAGATTTTACAAACAAAGAAGGACGTAAATACAAAGACTGATCCTTGAAGCCCAGAGTACTCATATAGTAGGTATAAAATTTGTTTTATACAATTTTGAATTTACTGTATGTTTTTTTTTTTTTTTTGAATATGTACATTACCAGTCAAAATTTGGGGGGTATTTTTTTTTTTTAAAGAAAGAAAATAATACTTTTATTTTTCAAGGACACATTACATTGATCAACAGTGATAGTTAAGACATTTTTAATGCCCCAAAAGATTTCCACAAAAATATGAAACTGTTTCCAACATTTATAATCATATAAGAAATGTTTCTTGATCATTGATCATTAAATCAGCCTATTAGAAAGATTTCTGAAGGATCATGTGACACTGAAGACTAATGATGCTGTAAATTCAGCTTTGCCATCACAGAAATAAAATATTAAATTTATTAAATATTATAGATTTTAAAATATATTAAACAGTTTTTACTGTATCTTTGGTCAAATAAATGCAGCCTTAGTCAGCATCAGACTCCTTTTTCAAAAACACTAAAAAATCTTACCAACTCCAAATGTTTGAACGGTAGAGTATGATGTTTTAATTCAATAATGAAAGATTCACTTATATCAAGATGTGAACATTAAGTCTGTACTGTACTGATCTGGTACTGAACATGCTTTTTAACAAAAAGTCAAGTAAATAATATTATAAAAGCAATTTCAAAAAGCGTAAAAATGATTACAAGAGTTGAACCTAGGATTTAAAACACATATTCTGTCAAATTATATCACACCACTGATATCTGATATCTTGGGTAAGATTTTTAATGCGTCTGATGACAGACTGAAAAAAGCAGAGAGCATTATCTGTAATTGCATAGTTTTAGTTCCGGTTAAAGCAATGCACATGAACAGCTCTGATG
This sequence comes from Chanodichthys erythropterus, assembly GCF_024489055.1. NCBI lineage: Eukaryota > Metazoa > Chordata > Actinopteri > Cypriniformes > Xenocyprididae > Chanodichthys > Chanodichthys erythropterus. The sequence goes on from NC_090232.1 coordinate 26,785,776, forward strand.
GCTTTGCTTTTAGTAGATTCTGTGATATCACCTTATTCTTAATTCTAAAAGCACATTTGTAAGGTTATATGTGCAGTTTCACATTATCGGAAGAGCATAGTGCTAAGTGCTCAGGGACCAAACTCAGTGGTGCTAAATTAGTATGTTTGGTTTCTGCCATATACAGAGAAAAAATAAAAATGTAAAAGTATACATATTACAGCAAACATGACACTGATGACAACTAAAATCTTAAATTGACTGTATATGCAATGTAGACTTTGTAACAAGACACAGAGGAATAAAACAAAATGTGGTCAGTCAGACGTACGTGGCCGGTCAGAAGAGCTCTCTGTGTGGGCAGGAGAGCTGGACACGCTGCTGCTCTGTCTGGAGGATAAGTGGCTAGCTGACCTGCGGCCATCATCCAAAGAGGGTACGGGTGACGGGCTGTCTGGAACTCGCTCCTGATGGTGAACACACACATTAGTCACCATAATCTGTAATATTTTATAAGACCATAATAAATGCTAAATCATTGCACAAGAACTTTCTCTGTTGTGACATTTCATATACTGTTCTCAATGGTAAATAGTACACTGAGTAAAGGCACCTATACACACTACAAGATAATCAGGCAAATTTTTGTCCCAATTCTCCCCATCTGCTTTTTTTCTGTGTTCCACTAAAAAAAAAATATCATAATCACAGAAGTTTTGGGTAGGGTGACCAGACATACCATTTTTCCCGGGACAGTCCAGTATTTCAGCTCTATTTTTTGTGTCCCGACTTAAGACAAAAAAAAAAATAAATAAATAACGTTTTGTCCTGCATTTCATCTTTCCTAAAGTTTCGTTATGACTGATAGGAGTAATATTAGTAGTGTTCTATCACGTGAGATCAACCCAATCAAATTCGTCGCGAACAAAATTACCGTCCAATCACAATTCGTTATCGATTAACTTGCCGTTAGTGAAGGCGGGATAGGCGGAATCGTGCTGAATGACAAACACTATGCTCTCTCTCGTGCATGCTCTCTCTTTCCTTGTGCGCGATCCCAGTTCTCTCAGACAGTGCGCAATCAGTTCTCATTGCGCCTGAATGGTTAAATGCACACAGTTAACAAAATGTCCATCGTTTGGAGTCTCTCATGTAAATTGTTACAGTAGCTGTATATCAAAGCACGTCAGAGATGAAGATAACGATATGAGCAATACTTTAATAAAACAGAGGAGATTCCAACAAGGTATGACAGCATGTACACATAAACGAGAATGGACAAGGAGTGAAGGAGAACACTGGGTATATATACAAGAGACATAAATACAGTCGGTTATGGCTTAAATGGTAGTAAACATGTAGGTGAAAACCAGATATGCATCAGTATATTACATCCATGAATTCTGTCTTAAAGGGACAGTAGCTTAATTAATATTTGTTAATCAAACAACAAAATATGTTACATAAATGTATACATGGTAAGTAAATCTACTGTATCTGAAAAACAACTTTATTTAATTTGTATCTCTGTTGTATTTGTCGTATTATTTATATTCTAAGTTTATATTTTTTTATATAACAGTAGCCTAATTATTGTGAAATAAAATTTCTCATATTACAAATAAAATGGTCACAATGGATTTTCAAATGGGATTTTCAAAATGTGAGAGACCACAAACATGACGATTAAAAAAAAAAAAAAAAAGATTTAACAGTTTTGTTCCTATATTGTGTATAGTGCCGCAATATGACCAAGACAGCACACCACACATTAACAGATTCCATTCACAAACAACCAGAGTCCCGACTGTAAACATGGGAAATCGCGCAAAATCTCTTGCGGTCAAGCGGTAAAGTCCCGATTATTTTGATGGTTTTACAGATTATCTTATCATATTTTCCTGTCCTGTGAGACATGTTAAAGGGATAGATCACCCAAAAATGAAAATTAGCCCATGATTTACTCACCCTCAAGCCATTCTAGGTGTATATGACTATCTTCTTTCAGATGAACACAATTGGAGTTATATTAAAATATATCCTGGCTCTAACCTCTCCTGGGTTAATAAAGGCCTTCCAAAGCGAAGCGATGCGTTTTTGTAAGAAAAATATCCATATTTAAAACTTTATTAACTATAATAACTAGCTTCCGGCAGGTGGCCGTACGCATTGATTAATGGCAAAAGAGTAACCTCTGACACAACATAGGATGTAGGAGTAGTGTAAGCTTAGATGCCTCTCGAGGTTCAAACAAATAGAGCTGGGCAATAAACTCAAGCTCATCTTCTCTTATATTAAAACCCTCTGACATTTGTCTTTAAAAATTCTAGTTTTAGACTTCTAATTCATGACCGGTGTTTATTTTTAGTTATTATAGTTTATAATACTATATTATAGTATTACAGTAATAAAGTTTTAAATATGGATATTTTTCTTCCAAAAACACTTTGCTTCGCTTCAGAAGTCCTTTATTAATCCACTAGAGCTATATGGATTACTTTTATGATGGATAGATGCACTTTTTAGGGCTTCAAAATTTCACACCCCCTTCACTACCATTATAAAGCTGGGAAGAGCAAGAATATTATTTAATATAACTTTGATAGTGTTCATCTGAAAGAAGATCATATACACCTAGGATGGCTTGAGGGTGAGTAAATCATTTGAAAATTTTCATTTTTGAGTGAACTATCCTTTTAAGAGTGATTGAATCTGCTTGGAAGAACGTCAGGGCCGCATCGATCTCAAATTGTAACTATCCAAAATGTTTATGTTTGTAACTATCCAATATATATGATCCTAAATCCTGTTGTGTGGAGGGAAGCCTGAGGACAAACGTGCACACACACACTCTGTAGATTGGAACAAAACAATACCCAATCATAAAGCAAGCTGCCAGCAGATGGAAGCATAAGATTTTAAAAATCTTTTAGCGTGGGCCAGCCTTAAAGGATCAGAAATAAGTTAATGGAATAGTTCACCCAAATCTTCTGTCATTATTTATTCATGATAACATCAATCCAATCCAGTATGCTGTTATTCTTTAGCGGAATACAACAAAATAACTTTTAGGATAGCTTCACATTGATCTTTTTCATATAAATCTTACATATTAGCTCCAAAAAGTTCACAAAAAAGTAGTTTATACAATTTGTGCACTACACTGTTGATGTAAGGCAAAATATTAGAAGAAAAAAAAAAAAAAAACTGTTCCACAGAAAATGCACAAGTACTGAGGTTTGTTCTTGTGTATCATGAAAGCACATTTGAGTTTCCGCAAGAACCAATGAGGTTAGTGGTTACACATCAAGAAAGTAGTAGAGGTGCAGCTGAAGATCTGGTTTAAGCCACTCTATTCATATTGATTACTGTTACAATGTCTTTATGAATTTTTTGAAGCTTGAAAGTTTTGGTGGACTGTATTTTCAATGAAGGCCCAATAATCTCTAAGCTTTCATGAAAAGTGTCTTTCATTTGTCTCTATCGAAGATGAGCGAAAATCTTAAGAACCGCATGTATAATTTGTGTCCTTGTACCTTTATAACTGATGTCACCATTCTGGATGGGGCACTTTGGACCTGAGCAGCAGCTGCCATACTGGCAATAGTGCTGAGATGGTTCATCTGGTTCATCGCCATGGTGACCGAGGCAGGAGGTAGACTAACTGGAATCAAGGGATGTGGCATCATCATGAATGGCAGTTCCAAACCTGTACAGAAAAACATTGAAACACACACAAAATCATTATCTATATGGAAACAAACATTATAAATGTTAAAAGGTTAGTTCACTCAAAAATAAAAATTCTGTCATTAATTGTTCCACACCCATAAGACCTTCGTTCATCTTCGGAACACAAATTAAGATATTTTTGATGAACTCCAAGAGGAATATTACTTATCCATATACAGCAATTTAACCACCACTTTCAAGGTCCAGAAAGGTACTAAAGACGTTGTTAACTCTTAAATGCATACCTCAGGTCTTTAGTGACCCGGGACGTCATTTACTACCCTCCTCCTAATTAATTTTTTAAAGTTAGACATCAACCTTCTTGGTATTCCTCAATCAATTCATTTTAAAGAATATAACAAGAAAAAAAATCCTAAAATTATTAAAGAATGCCTATTTTTGTATTCATTTTTTGTAAAAATTGTATAGGGTCGCTAACGACCCGAGGTGTGTATGAGTGTACGTATATTTTTTCTGCACAACAATAATTTAATCTTAGATGACGGAATAAGTGCAATTCACCTTTATTCCACAAGGTGGCAATGTCTGATACACAATGCTGAAGTGACGACTCATTTAGACAGAAAACGAAATAATAAGAAAAACATGAAATGGCTCAGCGAAGAAGAGCAAATACTGAACGCAATCAAATATGACTGTAACTGTTACACGACTGATTTGGTGAAGCTGTTAGAAATCGAAATATTGATTTTGAAGATGTTGAAAATTATATAGTTTTGAGAATACATTTGAGATTGCGAATGGGCTCATATTCATGACCTCAAACATAAAACTAGCCCATTATTTGCTGAATTTACTGGGAAATGAGCTCTGACAAGAACAGTGATGATGGCATAAAACAAATGGAGCCCTTTCAAGCTCCAAAAGTTAACAAAATATGCTTTATTTTATTCTTCTGTATTTGTTACTCTTATATCAGAGGAGTTTTATATTATCACAACAGGTGGAGATCCTTCCGTGTTAGATATAGATCCGGGTCGATAAAGACCCGAATATGTAAGAATGATTGGCGAAACAGTCATGCATTTGAGGGTTAAAAAAGTTGACATGACTGCAGTGGTTCAACCTTAATTTTATAAAGCGATGAGAATACCTTGTGTGCGCAAAAACAAAACAAATATAACAACTTTATTCAACAATATCTTCTCTTCTGTGTCATTCTCATCCACTGTTTACATTCAGAACTTCCAAGTTCTACGTCAAAACGCCTTGAAAGTGGTTAAATTGCTGTCTATGGCAAGTCATAAACCTCTCGGATTTCATAAAAAATATCTCAATTTGTGTTCCGAAGATAAATGAAGGTCTTACGGGTGTGGAATGACATGAAGGTGAGTAATTAATGACAAAAATTTCAGTTTTGGGTGAACTAACCTTTTAACTAATCACCCATAACATTAATCTAATACATATTTCTGCATAAACGCTCTAATGCAATGCATTAAAACTTAAAAAAATGCATTCAAAAAAGCAAGCTCATTAAAATAACACATGCTGTACCAACAATTTAAAAATATTAAGAAACACTCATCAAATTGAATGGGAAAACATGTAAATAGTTTCAAATTATGATGCTTCACGTTACGAAATTTCAGTTTCTGCTTTGTTAGAGCTCTCTTTAAAGACATGCCATTATGGCACAGCATGTCTACAAGTATAACTAGATCTGCTGGAGTCTGCACCTCAAACCAATTAGCTGCTTCTCAGACTGCTGCAAATGTCTTCATACATAACAACCCTGTGATAAATTAGACCACACACTCTATTTGAAGCACAACAAGCTTCGTGACAGCAAGACTGCAGTACATACGCCTGCTGTGTGACCGGTGTTTTGCTTGTTTTAGTGTGCTGATCCAATCCCTCGCAGCACTCTAACAGTGTTATGCTTTATAGGAATGTGAGCGGATATTCTCCAGAGAGGAATAACAGCAGAAAAAGGAAATGGATCCTCTCACAACTGAACAGGTCAGGGCATAAGGTTACAGTCAGCCACTCTACGGCCGCCTGTACTCCACCGCCACTTTGAAAGTGAAGGATGAAAGAGAGAGAGAGGACATTTCGGCAGTTTCTCTCAAAGACTTTTTCATTTCCCATCAGTCGCCTTAAGAGACGCTCCTGAACTGTGTTGGCCTCGTGGTAATGGATTCACTTGGGTTGATACTCGCACTAGTAGCGGAGCCGTGGCCGGGCGATGATGAAAAGGAAGGCCAGGAGATGATGAGCCCTTTGGAGGTGATAGTTTTCAAGACCCTCCATCTCCCTCTGCTTTTCAGCCAAATACCAGGCAGCTCTGGGGGTCAGAGGTCACCTCTCAGCCACAGAGACTTACAAATGAAAGTTCTACCCAAGTCCCCCCTCCCTTTCGTCATGACATTTTTAGTCAGAGATGGAGAGAGGGAACAGAAAGAATAAAAAAGCCCCTGATTTTCATGAAACAGATGACACGCTGATCAGTCACGGTGATCGGGCGACAGAAAGGAAGTGGAAGGCAGATCAAAGAAAGGAATTGAGTGTTGAAGGGATTGATGTATAGATGGGAGGGGGATGTGAGCCAAGCACAAGCACATGCCAAGAACATGCAAGCTGCTCCGTCTTTCTCAGTAGGCCATCGCTAATATTCTTAAAGATAAAAACGACAGTGCCATCCTCACATTCGCCTTTTCGAGTGGAATTTAAACTGCCATATTACGCTAGAAAATGCTGATAGGAGCAATATCTGGCCTTCTAAGCACATTCGGGAAAGGGCCAAAGTGGCAAGGAAACACTAAACCCCCTCCCCATCCAAAAAGACACTTTTGAATGAGACTGGAACTCAGCCAAATGCATCAACATCCGTCACCCTTCATCTGTATCTCAAGGGGCCTACGTCTCAGCTTCTGCTGCAAAAAGAATAACAATGTGATCCGCTAGCGTCTGCTAACACCACAGCTCCACTGAGGCCTGTTTCTGAAACACATGGTGGCCGATATCACTCACGAAGAGCTTTCAATCTTTATTTACCTAAAACAAAAGAGCCCACGGCTAAAAGAAATTGGAGACGCGCCATTTTAAAATATCCCCCCGCAGCAGTTGCCATTGTTTGCTTGAGCCCGAGCTATTGTGGGAGTGTAAATGATTTTGACAGGAAGTTGCAAATTGTATAAATATTTAGCATTTAATAAAAAGGAGTAACAAAACAAGCTGAATGCTGAGGAAAGGAAACAAAAGAAGTCTAATGACAGGGCTGGGAAGGAGCCAAGTACTCGGCTGGATAAATCCAAACACAACAGGGATCTTGGTACAAATTTGGGCACAAAACTGTTGCGCAAAAAGGCGTGGAGGGCAACAAAACAACACAACACCTGGAAAGGATTCAAATAAGAAACAGCAACAAAAAAAATATACAATGCAGCCTGCTGCTAGAATGAAGTGTGAAGATTTTACCTGCTGATTATCACATGAAATTGTTTGAGCTGAATAAGGAATCAGCTTAAACAACGTCTTTACATGTCCTTGATAATGGCACAGTCTATGAATATAGTACACTCTGGTGCCCTATTACTTTTTTAAAGCATTAGAGGCAAAAATACCATGTTTTTTATTATCTAAAATAAAATCAACCTTACATAAAAAGCAGCAAGTTTTAAACATATCAAAGGGTTAGTTATTCTGGCCTGTCCTACATCAAAAATGAGTACTGTAGAAATCAAGTCTGGGCAAGACCAAACTTAAACTCAAGTCTGTCTTAAGTCAAGACCCTATTTTCAGGAGCATTTGGACTCTGCCTGCATTGGATTTGAATTAGCAATATATTGACCAGTCATAGAAAATATGGTCTTTGACTTGGACTTGAGGCGGACATTGTCCGGATTCGAGTACTACATCATCTTATCTAACAATTAAAATCATGTAACAATGTCATAAATTTGACATTGTAGTAAAAGTGTTTTTTAATTATTAAAAAAAATATATAAAACATTTGCAAAAACTTCCCAATACCATTTTTTTAAACATTCCTTTGTGACACCCATATAACATTAGTTGGGCATGTAATAATCTCAATTTCTTGTTTTTCCTTAAAGGATTAGTTCACTTTCAAATGAAAATTAGCCCAAGCTTTACTCACCCTCAAGCCATCCTAGGTGTATGATTTTCTTCTTTCTGATAAACGTAATCAGAGAAATATTAATAAATATCCTGATGTATCCGAGCTTTATAATGGCAGTGAACAGGGTTCACAAGTATCTGCTGAAGAAAGTGTCTCCATCCACATCCATCCATCATAAAATTCATAAAATCCATATTTAACCCTTTGATGCGTACGATCACACCGGTGTGATTAGAATGTTCAGCGCATCACGTGATCAACTGCCAAATTCAAATGTGCGCACACGCTTTGGCTGGCGCTAAAACCAGAGACGGACGCGCGCAGCGCTTTTCATATATAACATACATATATGCAGTGTTTTCAACCAAATTATGTTTATTTTAGGTTTCAGACATTTAAATACACATGAGTACTAACAAAACAATATATTTAGAGTTTGTAAAATACACAGTGATGTCTATAGAAGCAGAAATAACAACCCTTTCCATTATAATTTGACGACACATTTTATTCATATCAGATACACATTGTGAAAGTAACTTAAAAGCTTACTCTATTCTTCCCCAGTTCCCCGACTCACTTACTTTCATGTATTTCGGGAGAAGTGGATAAATTCACGGGTTGTAAATCCAACAGATCCGATTATCTGCACGGCGCAAACTAACATGGCGGCGCCCATCGCTCATATAGCTCAACTAACGCGATCGTTATAAAGTTGCTTAAACAGCAAAACACATCCACTTGCACATATTTGGAAATCGGAATATTAGATATTTCATGCTATAGTTAACAAATTTGTGAATATTTTGAATAAAAAAGGAAAAATTAAATGAAAGCAGATCATCATTCATACAGTGCTGCGGTGTGTCACGTAACAAGCAATGACGCGTCACCGTGGAAACCATAAAGTGATACGTTCTAAATAACGGTCGCCTTAAAAAAAAACTGACGCTGGGGGGTCAGCCAGAATATTTGAAACTTACGTGCGAAAGGGTTAACAAGTTATGAAGTAAAATATCTACCTTACGCCAGAACGCCTTCCATTTTCAAGTTACGAAGAAAGTGTAAACTGGCGTCTCGTCAGTTACGTTTTTCCGTAAGTTGAATAGGTAAGGCGTAGGCGTAGGACGTAGCGTAAGCTTTTTGAACTGCAAGAGTTTCACACTTTCTTTGTATGCTGAATATGGAAGTTACTTTATAACTTGTTAAATATGGATTTTTTTTACACAGACATATCGCTTCGCTTCAGAAGGCTTTTATTAACCCCCCGGAGCCATGTGGAGCACATATTTATGATGAATGGATGTGGATGGAGACACTTTCTTCAGCTCATATCGTGAACCCTGTTCACTGCTATTATAAAGCTCAGATGCGTCAGGATATTTATTAATGTCTCTCCGATTGTGTTCATCAGAAAGAAGAAAGTCATATACACCTAGAATGGCTTGAGTGTGAGTAAAGCTTGGGCTAATTTTCTTTTGAAAGTGAACTAATCCTTTAGTTGTGGTGTGGACTGAATTTGTCAGTCTTAAACATTTAGCTCTGTGACCCAAGTTAAGGAAAAATTATCAAACAAACATTTTTTTTTTTCTTTTTTTTTTGGCAACTATAAGTTCATTAATAACTATGAACTACCATTTGGTACTAGATAACCTCTCATTTTCTGAAATAGCAACTATTGTTTAAATATCTATATTGTCTTGTGCTTATGCAACATGTTAATAAAAACAACTTTTAAAAGTTAAATTAACTATACACACAGAAGTGAGGCTTCCGATTTTCCTAGTGCTACTGGAAACCCCTTCCTCTTTATTGCTACTTTAATCTCAGTCATAAATGTTTGTGCTCATGGCATGTGCTGTAACCCCTGCAGGTAACGCAGCAGTTCTCTTTTCCTCAAGCCAACCTCCCCTGAGACAGAGACCACCGGCAGGTGTGTGTGAGAAGAAAAGACTCTATCTGTGACGCCAACTTCTGAGAAGCATTTGTTGGCCTGACAGCACCAATTCCAGTGTACACTTCTATTTCTCACACACTACAACATCTCCAATGAATTATTAACCAACGATAAGACTATTTGTTTTCTCTCTTTCCCCAATAAAGGCATTAAACGTGTTGTAGCCTGACAGTCGTATATAAAACAGTAGCGATAGGCAAGCTTTATTTCCCAGACGAAGGTGCGGCTGCCAGTAAGCAGCTGTGGTCTAGGTGTTTAGTCTGTGCGTTTAGCTCTGGTCTTTGTAGTGGTTAGACACCATGGAGTAATTTCCACATTCCCGTCAGCAGGGGGTGGGGGAGGGGATTATGGAAAACCGGAAGTCTTGTTTCTCCTTAAAATGAAATTAATGATGCCTCCATGTGCTTGCTGTTGAGTTACTTCCCTTATGGAAATAATCACAAAACAAGCAACAACAACCGCAGTGGGGGAGAGAAAGGGATGAAAAAGAGAGATGAAAATAAGGGGTTATGTGGTGAGGCCCTTGAAGGGGTTTGGGGCCTGTTTCAGGAAAAGGTAATGAAGGTGCAGATATTTTGATACGCAGATGAAAGAACCTGGGAGGATGTAATCTTCAGTATTTGGCTGTAAAAACAGAGGTGATCTTTCTTCTATGGTTGAGACAAGAAATAAATCTGAGCTCAAAATTAATTTTCAATACAGAATTATTAGATTGGCTTGGAACAAAACTGGAGGAAAAAGTATTAACAGGCAGTTTGTTAAACTATATGCTCTCCCACACTTCCACTGTTTGTCTGGTCAGAGGAACACGCAGCAGAATTATTGAGTGCTCTAGACAGAGAACACACACACACACACACACACACACACTTTTGCCACCCACAGCCACACAGAGTCTCAGAAAAGCAGTCGTCCTGACCAGCTGCTTGTGATTACTTGTGTTTACAATGAGCATCAGGCATCTGCTGCATGTAATCCAAAACATACACACCCAGAGTCTGTGGAAAAACCTAACGACACATGTGCACAAAAACACATTATTAAAGCACAAACACAGATTATTAAAATTTGAATTTGTAAAAATAATAAATGACTGCAAATACACATATTAAGGATACATCTCAATGTGAGTCAATGTAAAGATCGGACAATGATTTTTTCTTTTCAAGTAGCAATGACCATCAATTTTATTTACATATTTATTTATTTATTTGAAAGAGATTAATGCTTTTATTCAGCAAGGATGTATTACATTGATTCAAAGTGACAGTAAAAACTTTCCCACACACACACACACACACACACACACACACACACACACACACAGACGCACGCGCGTTGGGTTTCCATGATTTATGAAGACATTCCGTAGGCATAATGGTTTTTATACTGTACAAACTATATTCTGCCCTAAACCTACCCAACACAGGAAACTTTCTGTTATTTTATATTTAAAAAAAAAAGATAATTCTGTATACTTTATAATCTTGTTTCCTCATGGGGACCAAACAAATTTTCCCACAAGGTCAAAAGTTACTGGCATTACTATACATGTGGGGACATTTGGTCACCATAACGTAGGGAATACCATGTCCACACACACACACACACACACACACACAGCTGTTTAAAATAAAAATAATTATTTTGAGTTCCCTAAAAATGTTTCATGGTTTCCACAAAAAATATTAAAGGGATAGTTCACCCAAAAATGAAAATTTGATGTTTATCTGCTTACCCCATGGCATCCAAGATGTAGGTGACTTTGTTTCTTCAGTAGAACATAAATTATGATGTTTGGCAGATGCTCAAGGCAGTTGGACATAGTGGTGTATTAGAGTTAAAAAATTATACAAATACTGTTTGGTTTCTTGCACAAACTGATCATTTCGTGTCTTAGGACATCAATGTGTCGTCACGAGCCGCAGGGTTTAATTTGGATTTGTCTGTGCATGTTTATTTGACTCTTATAGATGGTGTTACCGTTTCAACGCATTATTTGACTGACAGACAGCAACGGTTGGAGTTAAAAATCATCATTTGTGTTCTACTGAAGAAACAAAGTCACCTACATCTTGGTCACCTCAATTTTCATTTTTGGGTGAACTATCCCTTTAAGCAGCACAACCATTTTCAACTGTTTTTTGTTTGTTTTGTTTGTTTTTTGTGACAATAATAAGAAATGTTTCTTAGCACCAAATCAACATAGAATGATTTCTGAAGAATCGTGTGACACTGAAGACGCTCAAGATGATGAAAATTCAGCTTTACCATTATAGTCTTAATTGTGTGTTTGTCAATGTGTGAGAATATGGTAAAAAGACGAAAGAATAAAAACATATGTTGTATCATCTCTTCAATGTTTTTTTTTTTTTTTTTTGTATTTTAAACTCCTTTGTCCTTTAAAGTTGAAGTATTTCTACACAGAAAAAAAGGCCATTATTTTATTGACCCATCAGGGCCATGCTAACCAGTCAAGCAGTGATCTCTTGGTCATGAACCTAACAACATAAGCTCAACCAGTGACATGTGTGGCAGGACTACCTCACTAGCTTTGATTTTGTTTGGGGCCTCTATTAGTACAGAAATTACACACCAGAGGTGAAATTACACACACATCATTAAATTTATGTAGAACCAAACATACAGTTTTTTATCAAATCTTTCAAATGTGTTCGTTCTTCATGGTGGCCCAAGAGTTCACAAGAACATTTCGGAAAGAGCAACTCAATTCAACTCATCGAACTCTGTGAAAAGGCTCTCTCTTTTTCTCCCACACCAATGTTTATGGCACTAATTAGAAAAAGTGCTCGATCAGTGTAGCAGAGTCGTCTCACATTGTGTTCTCACATCTGTCTCATGTTTCAGTCCTTTTTTCTAAAGGTCGCTGTATTCCGTACGACAGCTTCATTATGAAAAGCAACCCTAAAGTCAACCCTAAGTGCTCAAAACAACAACATTAGAGTTTTATTAGAGATGACAATACATCACCAATCACTCTTGATGACTATGGTAAAAACATAATCCATTTTGCAGAAATGGATTAAACATTTTTGTGACAAATATGAACCTATGGGCCTGTATTATTTTATCACTACAGCTCACTTCTTGAGACATGACTTTGGTCTGGATCTAAAAACTTAAACATGTCTTGATCTGCATCTAGGACGGTTTTATGGTTTTGGATAAGACCGCAAACTATTTTCAAAATACTAAAGATAATAATTACTTCAACTAAACAAAAATGAAAATTCTGTCATCATTTAAAGCCCTGGGTATACTTTGTTTTGTTTTTTTACGTAAACGCACACAGTTGAACGCAAAGCATTGGAAAGTATACTTCACTTGACTCGTACGCATACACAGGCATTGGATGCATGTGCAGTTTTGAGCAATCTCTTGCCACGACTTACAACCCATGAAAACATCTTTGTATTATTTCATGCTAGAGTTGTACTAATGAGGGTAATTTCTAACCTCTTCGCACAATTTCTCATATTGCCTCCATTGTCACTGTAGCTTGCATGCGTTCCGGTCTGATTCGTTTATGCTGTTTTTCTTTGACTACCTCGTGAATTGACGCCGACAGGGCACAGTTGCCACCTTGTGGATAAATTAATTACTGCAAAAAAAATTAAATGCGCATGTGTGACCTGCGCGTACAAGTACGGTTACATAAATCCAAGGGTGTGCATACTCTTCTGATGAAGATAACTGCGTCACGATGACTGTACGCTGACCCTCACATACTCGTAAAAAGTAAACTATACTTTGGGCTTTACTAACTCTCTCCCACCCACTCTTCATCGCTTTTATATGGACAGACATTAATCAACGCACATACATAGAGCACATCAAATAGAAGCTCAAACGAGCTTGGATGATGCATGACAACAAACCTCACTGGTTTTCAAACGGTCTTTATGAACTTTCTAAAGTTAAAAAATTTAAGTTTTTCATGCACTTCATGCAATCCTTTGATCACTATTGGTTATTTTCTGTAATACCAGTGAAACTTCCCCACACTTCTGGTCTTGTGTCAGTTCTGCCTGTCATCTTTTCTAGTGTCATCCATTTTGGCTCAAAATAAAAATGACTTCATATCAGTGGAGAATTTCATGTCATATCATGTCATCTTTTGTTCAGTGCCTCCTCTGAGAATTCTTTATTCATATTTCATTTCTATGCTGATTCTAAAATGATGTTATAGGAATTAAAAGGAAAAATGAGAAAATGTTCCGCTTCATTAACTGCTCTTCTTTTATCTTCCAATTTTTTCCTGATTATGTTCTGCAGGAATCCCATTTCTTTTCTATTACAATTTTTGGGGAAGTTCGGCTTATCTGTCAGCTCTATCCCATGAGAATGAGAGACAGGCTCTAATGGACATGTGGATGTGCTTGTGGAACTGCAGCCCTGGAGACCATGACATACACTGTCTTTACTTGTTCTCTTTTCAAACTCTTTTCTTTTTTTTGAAGTTTGAGGACAGTAAATAATAACTAATACAAATATATTTGTGTATATATGAGTTTACATACCCCATACCCCAGAATCTAGAAAAATGTTAATCATTTTAACAAAATAAGAAGGATCATGAAAATTGCATGTTATTTTTTCTTTTCTTTTTTTTTAGTACTGTCCTGAATAAACTATTTCACATAACAGTTGTCCACAAGACAAAAAAATAGCTGAATTTATAAACATTACCCCGTTCAAAAGTTTACATACCCTTGATTCTCAATTCTGTGTGTGGTTACCTGATGATCCACGACTGTTTTTTTTTTTGTTTTGTGATGGTTGTTCATGAGTCTTTTGTTTGTTCTGAGCAGTTAAACTGAGCTCTCTTCTTCAGAAAAATCCTTCAGGTCCTGCAGATTCATCAGATTTCCAGCATTTTTTGCATATTTGAACCCTTTCCAGCAGTGACTAGATAATTCTGAGATCCATCTTTTCACAGGACAATTGAGGGACTCAAACTCAACTATTAAAAAAGGTTCAAACATTCACTGATGCTCCAGAAGGAAACACAATGCATTAAGAATCCTTTTGAATTGGATGAACAGCATAAATTGTACTTTTTTGTCTTCTGGGAAACATGCAAGTATCTTTTGTAGCTTCCAATGGGCCGAACTAAATGAAAAAATGTGTTCTTTAAACAAAATTAAAAAAAAATTGCACATCAACTTCTTTTACAAAAGCATCAGTGAATGTTTGCAGCTTATGTAATAGTTCATGTTTTTTATGAAAGTTTGGTTCATTTTGTATACTGCATGGTATCGCGATACTACTTGGTATCGTGATACTTCAGCTGGTATAGTATCGTAAGACATTTTTATGGTATCGTGACAACCCTACCACACAGTATGAAGATTCAAGGGTTATGTAAACTTTTAAATGAGGTAATTTTTATAAATTCTGCTTTTTTTTTCTTATGTGGACTTTATGTAAACAACTGTTATGTGAAATACTTTATTAAGGACAGTACTAAATAAAAAATAACATGCAATTTTCATGATCCTTCTTATTTTGTTAAAATGATTAACATTTTTGCAGATTCTGCAAGGGGTATGTAAACTTTTGAGCTCAACTGTATATACACTATATTGCCAAAAGTTTTGGGACACCTACCTTTACGTGCACATGAACTTTAATGACATCCCATTCTTAATCCGTAGGGTTTAATATGAAGTTGGCGCACCCTTTGCAGCTATAACAGGCTCAACTCTTCTGGGAAGGCTTTCCACAAGGTTCAGGAGTGTGTTTATGGGAATTTTTGACCATTCCTCTAGAAGCGCATGTGTGAGGTCAGGCACTGATGTTGGACAAGAAGGCCTGGCTCACAGTCTCTGCTCTAATTCATCCCAAAGGTGATCTGTTGGGTTGAGGTCAGGACTCTGTGCGGGCCAGTCAAGTTCCTCCACACCAAACTCACTCATCCATGTCTTTATGGACCTTGCTTTGTGCACTGGTGCGCAGTCATGTTGGAACAGGAAGGGGCCATCCCCAAACTGTTCCCACAAAGTTGGGAGCATGAAATTGTCTAAAATGACTTGGTATGCTGAAGATTTAAGAGTTCCTTTCACTGGAACTAAAGGGCCAAGCCCAACCCCTGAAAAACAACCCCACACCATAATCCCCCTCCATCAAACTTTACACTTGGCACAATGCAGTCAGGCAAGGATCATTCTCCTGGCAACCTCCAAACCCAGATTCATCCATCGGATTACCAGACAGAGAAGCGTGATTGGTCACTCCAGAGAACACGTCTCCACTGCTCTAGAGTCCAGTGGCGGCGTGCTTTACACCACTGCATCCGACGCTTTGCATTGCACTTGGTGATGTAAGGCTTGGATGCAGCTGCTCGGCGTACTGTTCTTGAGCTAATCTGAAGGCCACATGAAGTTTGGAGGTCTGTAGCAATTGACTCTGCAGAAAGTTGGCGACTTCTGCGCACTGTGCGCCTCAGCATGTGCTGACCCCGCTTTGTGATTTTACGTGGTCTTCCACTTCGTGGCTGAGTTGCTGTTGTTCCCAATTGCTTCCACTTTATGATACCACTAACAGTTGACCGTGGAATATTTAGTAGTGAGGAAATTTCACGAATGGACTTATTGCACAGGTGGCAATCTATCACAGTACCATGCTTAAATTCACTGAGCTCCTGAGAGCGACCCATTCTTTCACAAATATTTGTAGAAGCAGTTTACATGCCTAGGTTCTTGTTTTTATAGACCAGTAGCCATGGAAATGATTGGAACACCTGAATTCAATGATTTGGAGGGGTGTCCCAATACTTTTGGCAATATAGTGTATATTATGCATAGAATAAAAGGGTTAATTCGATCGTAAACATGGAGAACTGCGTAGGAGATTGACATGGCAGAGGAAAATTGTTGAATAAAGTTATTTTTGTTTGTTTTTTGCGCACAAAAAGTATTTTCATCACTTAATAAAATTAAGGTTGAAACACTGTAGTCACATGGACTGTTGTAACAATGTCTTTAGTACCTTTCTGAACCTTGAAAGTATCAGTTAAATCGGTTAAATTGAGTCATATACCTCACGGATTTCGTAAAAAAAATCTTAATTTGTGTCCTGAAGATGAACGAAGGTCTTATGGGTGTTGAATGACACGGGGGTGAGTAATTAATGACAAAATTTTCATTTAGGGTAGCATTGGTGTCCCACAACAAGAGTTTCTGATTTGAGTCCCAGCTGAGTCAGGATGCTTTCTGTGTGGAGTCTGCATGTTCTCCCTTTGTTGGTATGGGTTCTCCGGTTTATCCCGCAATCCAAAGACATGCACAAAAGGTGAACTGACATTAAATTGTCTGTATGGTTGAAGGTCTGTGTTTGCCCTGTGAGGGGCTGCCCATGCATCCAGGGTGTTTCCTTGCCTATGGCACAAAACTCTGGGACACACTCAGCATCCTCATGAGCGGTTTTAGAAATGGATGGATATTATTATAAATCTAACTTAAAAGTGGTGGAGGAAACTTTTTTTGTTAATGTCAAGGGCCATGTGTCCAATCAGCTGTCAAAATTGTCCAAATTAGGCAGATGCTAAAGACATCCTTGGTGTTCTTCTTTATAAATAAAACATAAATATGACCCAGAACGCATTAAATTATGTGATCATTATGTGTTATGCAAGTTGAATTACTGGCTAATGAACTGGCTAATAAAAACATAAAATCAAAACTCAAGAGACTAAATACTCAAGTTATGTAGACAAGAATCCTACGTTTATATAGTAATGTAAATAAATTACCATTAATAATAAATCACCATTAACATATACATACACATATTGGTATTTTAAAAATATTATACTTTTTGATGTTGATTTTAAGGACATCTTTGCTTTTAAACAATTTTGGTAGTGTGTTGGGTCACCACTCAATGTCCAATGTAAAATCTGTGTCCTGCTGAGAATTATGTATCTAAAATGAAGCCCTTCTTGTGTGAGTTTATGATTGTGTAATATACACATCTAACTAGCTGCATGTTATCTTTCACCAGTTTAACGTCAACAAGACACATCCTCTCCAAATTCCTCCTTGACAGGACGGTGTGACTATATCCAGAGCCCTCCACTTCCTGCTCAGGGGCACAGCTGTTATAAGAACCTCTATTTAACCAGAGATGAGCTCATATCCTGGTAATCAGGGCAGAGGGGGAGCTGCTAAAAACAGTGCCCCAATCACCAACTGGATCAGTGCCACTGGAGTTCCGCTCTAACACTGCCGTATCTGTCTGGCCAGCCTCATACATGCCACACATCCCTTCAGCTCTCTTCAATCTTCAGGGTTTAATGTATCACATTTCTCAGACTGAGAGTACTATTCTGGGAACAGTTTGTGTTTGTCAAATGTAAATAATTATATGATCAGTGGATGAGGGTTCAGGTTCAAAACACAGGCATGAGAGACTGATATTTTCAGATATGTTCCCCAGATAAGGCTGTCTTTGTGTCAGTATTAAAATTACAGGCCACAAAACCTGGTAGATTGAAAGAGACAGAAATTTCAAAGATGGATAGAATGTTAAAGGAAAGAGAGTTGATAAGAGAGAGTGGTTCTGCACCACTCAGCTCTCTTCAACTATATTAATATTCCACACCAAGAGTCCACACTCAAGGTTATTCTCACTCTAAATTGCTGAAGATAAAAAAAAGCTCTTCCCTATTAGCATTTGTGGGTAAAACCTGGCTAATCTTATTCACACTTATCCCTCTCGCTGTGACATCCTGGCCTCTGTTTTCACGTTTTTTTCCCCCCAGAAAGGTCACAACCTCATTTTCATGGTATTTTCTAGCTTAAATCTGCTTACAATGCAGAGTTTCTGAAAAATAAGCACTGCATCAATTCACAGTTTCTGTAAAATAAGCACTGCATCATAGAATAATTGCAAGTTCCCTATTTTATTAAAGCTTGTATATATGTATATATGTATATGTATGTATACATATGTATATATTTTTAACCAAAAATTATTCAGAGACCTTGAACTTTTCATTCATTAATACAGTTTATTCACTATAGTTTAAATGGTAATAAAATATGACAAGATCTCAGAGTTAAACTGAATCAATTAAAAAAAAAAATCTTAATTATGTCAGGTAACACTTAAGCAAATTACCAATGAAATCTGACAACAACTGTCTCATAAATTTTGTTTCTAAACGCTTGAATCATGACAAAAAAAAAGGTATTTTCAGGCTGGATCAACCTAATGTGTATGCGCAGTCCTAAATGACTAAATCTCATTTCGGAGACAGGCGTCTGACTGTTTCTATAGACTTTACTAGTCGGCGATTGGCTCTTATTTAGAAGGCGGGACTTATTCCACCATATTGAGCATTGCATTTTCTCCCATTCATAATAATACGAGTGACGCGTCTTGTGTTATTCTATAGTCTTTGATCATTTTTGGTTCCAATTTTGATGAATTTTACTGGTAGTCCACTGTATGAAGAATTTTTGGGTATATTATGTCACAGTTTACTTTATTTTGCTATTCTCACTTACATAAATGAACTATAATGTCCTGCACTCACTACTAAAAATATATCAAAAATGTCTGAATAATTTTTTGGTTTGACTGTATATATATAACAGAGGCCAGCTAGTAGTTGCTGTGCGAGTAAACCTCACTCCTCTGATCTCAACAGATGCTCTAGCGACTGATGTTAGAGGTTGCAGCCTTTAGCCTCCTTGTTAGAGCGACTCCCACGCCCAAGACCCGCGCATTGCGGGGCGAGTAGGACCTGGGTGAGGGGTTACATATATATATGTATGTATATATATATATATATATATATATATATATATATATATATATATATACATATATATATGTATGTATATATATACACTGTGCAAGTGTGTGTGGCAGTGAGCTTCTTTCATATAGATCTGTATGTGTGGGTGGCCCAAACAGCACCACTGGCTCAACCAATGGCAATGAGATTGGGGCGGGACTACTTGTTGATTCAACCAATGACAGACAGGGGAGTGTTTGGAAAACCTGCCTGAAAACAATCATTACTTAGGCAGTTTGCTTTTTCTGGTGCAGAGATTGCACCAAAATTTGTGCTGGTACATGAACTTTGCTGAAAAGAACTTTGTATATTAGGACCTTTATACTTTTCATGCAGACTTACTTTACACAGACTTTAAACTTTTCATCACTTACTCACCCACATAATTTTCCAAAGCCGTATTTTGTTCCATGAAACACAAAACTAGAAATTTTGAATAATGTAGGCTACTTGTCATCCTTTCCCCTCACTTCAATGAGTGGGGAATGGAGATTTCAAGCTTGAAAAAAAAAGAAAGAAAAGCCATTTGACTCCAAGCCTGCTGAAGCTGTGGTCTGATTTTCTTTACTTCTATTGTTGACTGATGCGATTGTATCATTGACTTAAACTTGAGATCCAGGTCAGTCTGATTCAAATCAACCATACAGACAGTTCAGTGAACTGGATCAAACAATTCATTGATAAGATCTGACTCAAAAGAATGATATGAGTGATCTGACATCTTTACTTCTCTTATAAACTATCATCAATGCAATTCTTATTCACTTTCATTATATTGGAAAGAGTGGCCAATATTTTTTTGAAAAATTTGTCTTGGATGATATCATTCTTGGTGTGAACAAGCGGGATCTTCATTTTGCGTTACATTTACAGGTTACAGGTTTCTGTTAAGAGGCAATGTTTGCAATTCAACTTAAGTAGGCAATACATGAGAAGCACTAGCAATACAAACAGTGGGTTACATTAAGATTGGATAATAAAAGTCTAATACACAGCATGAACAGAAAAAAAGCATTTTTTCTGCATTTAGTGTTGGGCCACACTTTGTAGGGTCTGAGCATTTGGGATGGCTTGACATGTGAGCATCTCTTTAACAGGGGAACTGACACTTACCCATGCTGGAGGTGATGTCACCGTTCTCAGAATCTGTGCCGTGGTTATTGCCATGGTAACTATTCATCACCTCCAATTTGATCTTCTTCTTCATGGCTTCAGCAAGCGTGGCAGCTGTTAGGCCTGTCAGAGTTTTAAACAGAGAGAAAGAAAAAGTGTTAATTCATAATCATTCAGTTTTCTTTGCCTTTTCCAAAAAAAAAAAAAAAAAAAATCTATCACTTCAGTTGAATCTTGTGAGAATATGTGAATATGAATAATTGTTAACAGATTCACCTCACTGCTTTTCCATAAATGTGCTTCATTCAAATGCTTTTGTGAAGGCAATTATGAATATTTCACATCCTATAATTGAATTTGACAGAAGAACACACTGGCACTGAAACATTAGATGATAACAACAGGTCTATTATTACCAACAGCGTCATCCCAAAGCTACACTCACTCTGTCCCACGTCACTGTTCTACAGTCAGTCAAACTACATACCTCTGTCTACTAACATCAGACACCAGCTTTGAACAGCAGGTCCTGGATCTGTTAAAGTTGAGATCTGCTTCCCCTGTCATACGCTGATAATTCAAGCTGCCTGGCACCTGCCCATTGTCACAAGTCTCCAATACCCCTTGTTAAGTGTGTGTGTGTGTTTGCCCCCAGTGCACACATGTTATAATTCAATTAAAATTAGATTAGCTTCCCTTCATTGCACAGAGAGCTGCTTCTAGTCACGCAACTCAGATGGCTACTCATCTCTTTCCTCTTCCACTAGCTTTAAAAAGACCTCAGTAAGTCAAAATGAAGGCATTTTTTTTTTTTACTTTTTCCATGTAATTTATTGTAATTTTAATTTTATATGTATTATATTTTTTTCTTGAATATGTTCTCTGTAACAAAGTGATATAATAATAACAAATCCGTTTGCAATACTTAATTAATTAAGTATCATGAACTAACAATTAACAACATTTTAAAGCACGTATCAATCTAGGATAATGTTCATTCATTACAATACTATTGTTTATTGTTAAATCATTTTTAACAATAACATTTCTGTCATTCAGTACTCACCCATAAGACCTTTGTTCATCTTTGGAACACAAATTAAGATATTTTTGATGAAAAGAAATCAAGTTTTTTTTGTATCCCCCACAGAAAGCAATGAAATTACCACATTCAAGGTCCAGAAAAGTAGTAAAAACATTGTTAAAATAGTCAACATGACTACAGTGGTTCAACCTTAATTTTATGAAGCGATGAGAATACTTTTTGTGAGCAAAAATAATGACTTTACTCAACAATATCTTCTCTCCCCTGTCAATCTCCTATGCTGTTTACGTCCAGCGCTTCCAGGTTCTACATCAGGCCGGGCAGCCAATACTGAGCCGGCGTTCTGACGTAGATCCTGGAAGCGCTAAACAAACAGCATAGGAGAATATTACATAACACTGTAGTCAATATGTTTCTGGATCATGAACGTGGTAATTACGTTGGGGGGGGGATTTCCGGATTTCATCAAAAATATCTTAATTTGTGTTTCGAAGATGAATGAAAGACATACGGGTGTGGAACGACATGAAGGTGAGTAAGAAATTTATTTTTTTGGGTGAACTAACCCTTTAACCAATAATTTATACATTATTATGTATTATTTTATGTGGAAATAGGATATTGTTGTGAATAATTACTTATTCACCTATAGTGTGCAACAGGTGCAAACATCTAATAAATGTGATAGCCATGCTCCTCCACACCACTAAATTCATGTGTATGTTGTGTTTTTTGGGGATCTAGAGACATAGTTGCATCCACATTTTTTTTTTTAGATCTAGTCACAGTTACCACTGTACCAGAACTGCTACCTCTAGTTTTGTGGTTTGAGCACAACCCAAATGTGCAGTTTTTGGTTAATTAAGGTAACAGATGAACAAGTATCTTAGCTTTATTCATTTATTAAATAACACCGCATCACCGTTGGCTTGACTTACTCATTCATACAGACAGTATTTGATCGGCTCCTTTACATTGCTGTACGAGCAGGACAATTTGAAAGCCACGCTTTCAAGTAAAATACGGTTATTCATCCCAAACACTGACTTTGTAAAAGTATCCATCCAGTTCTGACATGTTTAAAACCCATCCTTTTAAAATGAGCGCTCTAGTCCGGGCAAACCGTTCTGAAATTTAACTTTGGCTCGCTGGCATTTGGCTGCAATGCACAACAGTTATGTGCAAATATGAGGCAAGCTCTGGCAGTGAGCTTTAGGAGTGGGGTGTTTTTTTTCTCACTCTCTCAGTTGCTCTCCAAATGCTTTCACTAAATGTCAAGATCAGAGCATGAAAGCCAAGGTCCCTTTTCAGCCTGTGAAGAGGACGATATCAAAGCATTCCCCACTCTCGGTCTGCAATCCACTCAAAGAGGGAAAAAACTGTCCTCTCTCTCTTTCTCTCTATCTCCCTAGTGGCCTTTGAGTTTCCATCTCTGTGGCTGACATTGATAGTGTGACCTCTGCCGAAGATAAAAGAGGCCTGTGCTGTTGAGCATTTTCTTTCTCTCTCCATCACCTGCTCTTTCTAAACGAGTACAAATGTGCGGCCCTTTTTGGGGCTCTCTTTGAGAAGTCGTAACGAGCAGACTGAGTACGCACACATGCACAAAGAGAAGGGCAGCTTAGAAGTCGGGCGGCAATTGTGCATTTGGCTTCACATGCGGAATGGACAGAATTTGTGATGCTTTAAATGACACTCTCTTGAGCAAGAGGAGAGCTGACACCACAGAGGGTGAGGTGAACATATCTCCAGGCAAAATCTAATAGGTTTTAATCATAATATCACAACACAATAAAGGGCAAATTAGAGTTGGCAAGATGAGGTTACATACTACCTCGGGCAAACCTGCATTGTGAGTGTGGAAACAATAGCTGTGTTTTGTTGGCTTTGGGCTTTTCCACAGCACAGCATGAGTCAGATTGTTTATTTGCGTCACTTCAGATAAGTGCTGTTTAAAGTGACTGACACAGAAGCATAACAGGCTGCAACTGGTTTGTAACAATAAGCACAAGAAACCGAATTAAATAGGCAAAGAAAGGAAAGGACTGGGAACTAAATTTAGCTTTATTTGAAAATATTCTTATCCCTCCTTAAGATGCAGAGAAAAAGTAATTCGTAGATTGATTCTCCCAATAAAAAATTTTTAAAAATCCCTTTATTTCCTATTTCAGCCTCTCTATAGATGCATGTAACACCGTGGCCTAGCTAAAAATGAATTGAAGACGCAACACATGATAAAAGCTATCTTTTCCTTGTTAATCAGAGATTTTGTCCTAACCAGCCATGGCAGCAATACACGACTGGGGATACTACTTTTAGAATTTTTTGTTGATAATTCAATGATTATCTCAGTTACTTAAATTAAACTATTGTAGTATTGTACAAAACATGTAAGTTATTTTTGCATGACCTTAATAGCCATAATGAAAGAGACAATACATAATGCATACCTCAGATTTTGAAGATAACTTCACCCAAAAATAAAAATTCTGTCATTAATTTCTCACCCTCATGTCGTCCCAAACCTGTAAGACTTTTGTACATCTTCGGAACACAAATTAAAATATTTTTGATGAAATCTGAGAGCTTTCTGTGCCTCCATAGACAGCTATGTAACTTCCAATTTGATGCCTTAAAGCGTTCATAAAGAGATCGTAAAACAAATCCATATGAGATTGTGCGGTTTAGTCCACATTTTCTGAAGAGACTCGATCACTTTATACGATGAACATAGGCTTTTATTCGTATGTAAACATTCATCAATTCACATATCAGCTGTGGTAAACGGAAGCTCAAGCATGTTTGCTTGATGTGCAAGAACCAATGAGGTTCATTCTTGTGTGTTATGCAGCACATTTGAGCTTCCGGAAGAGGTTTGTTCTCACGTATCAAGCAGTTTCGGTTGAGCTTCTGTTTATGTTAACTGATGAATGTTTAATGTTTAATCTAAATTAAACCTGTTTATCATAAAAAGCAATCGAGTCTCTTCAGAAAATTTGGACTAAACCACTCAATTCATGTGGATTAGTTTTACGATCTCCTCATGAACTTTTTGAAGCATCAAAGTGGTAGTTATGTAGCTGTCTATGGAGGGACAGAAAGCTCTCAAGGTGATGATACAGGGGGCACATTTTTGAGCAATGTTGCTGGGAAATGTTGCCATCAATAGGCAACGTGGTGAGACACAGGGCAACTAATTAGGGCAACGGACAGTTGACAGTAACCAATCAAAGAGAAGCAAATCTATTGTCAACCCAATAAATACTTTATTATTAAACACTTGTTAGGCAACTCTTCAAATGTTTTCTTCATTTTTATTAAAAATAAAAGCCTTTCTAATCTGATTTCTGATGGGAAAAGGGAGAAGAGCGAGTTTGGCAAAAGGTGGATTCGAACCTTGGTCGATCGCGTCAAAAGCTACTTTCACGTACCATGCTACCTACGGCCTACGCCACAGCAGACATTACACAGAATGCATCTTTTTTGGTATTTAACTAAAAATATTCGATGGCTATATTGCAGCCTATAGGTGCATTAAATTGGACATCTGTTGGTATGTTAAGCATTAAATGAGGTAAATTCCCTGTTTTGGATTGACACATGACAACTTACCAGTTTAAAGAGATATAAAGGCTGATTTATACTTCTGCGGCGGACCTACGCCGGAGCCTCTGCGCCATAGGCTGTGTCTGTTTTCATTTATACTTCTGCGTCGTTGTCCGTGTCGACGTACATGCAGACCACTAGGAGGCAGTGTCTGCGGTCATGTTGAGTATCAAAACAAAAGCCGAAGAAGAAGCAGCTCGTCATGTACGTTGTCAGAGAAGCTTACAAACAGAAACGGCAGAGAAGCTGCAAATAGGTAATGACTTTTGTTGCAGTTTGTATGTGTCCTCTGAAACAGAATATTTTTTCATTCATAGTGAAGTTGAAAAGCTCTTCTCCGAGTGCTCCGCGCCAGTTTTTTGACGTCGAGGGAGGGGTTCTAGCAGACCAATCAGAGCGCTTGCGGTCCGCGCAGAATTGAAGCGTTGTTACATTTTTGAAGAGGTGCACATCAGGCTACGTCGTAGGCTACGGCGTACACTCGAC
This sequence comes from Chanodichthys erythropterus, assembly GCF_024489055.1. Lineage (NCBI taxonomy): Eukaryota > Metazoa > Chordata > Actinopteri > Cypriniformes > Xenocyprididae > Chanodichthys > Chanodichthys erythropterus. The sequence goes on from NC_090232.1 coordinate 26,811,625, forward strand.
ACAGAATCAGCCTTTAGTTTTCTTTTCTTTGCTCCACTGCCACTGAGAGGCCGCCATTTTGTTTGAATTTTTTAACGGCTGCTAGCATTCTGGTTGGAGGATCTCAAAAAACTGCCAACGACCTGTCTAAAGTATCCAGATAGAAATTTGTTGCTCATTCTCAATGGGAAAGTCGCTCAATGGCAACGTCGCTCAGCAGCATTGCTAAAAAAGTTGTCCTGTGTATCATCGCCTTCAGATTTCATTAAAATCTTCTTCATTTGTGTTCCAAAGATGAACAAAAGTCTTACAAGTTTGGAAAAAACACGAGGGTGAGTAATTAATGGCAGAATTTACATTTTTGGGTGAACTAACCCTTTAAAGGAAACAACAAAGTTAAAACTGTAAACTTCATATGAACAACCAAGTGTATTCTATGACAAGGATTGTATCAATCACTGAGTATATATTTTGAATAATGTTAAATTGGTTAATTTTTTATTAATTTAATCATTTTGTTGCAAGAGCGAGACAGCAGTGTGCTTATGGGAAGAGCTCTTCCACACGCTCATCTGATTGGCTGTGATATGTGATTGATTTTGTTGCGTCTTGTAGCCTTTTCGCATCTGTTGTCAACAGACAAATTGCACGTCGCTGGAATTTTAGTGTTGCATCTGTTTAGGACACAGTGTAAGTCTTCATCTAAACGATTAATTAACTACTTCCTTTTCCTATTCTCCTTTCACTTTTAATTATGAATCCTGATTTGATCATCTTAAATTCTGCTTTTCTCATTTTAGAAGGAATGAGATTTGTTTGTTATGGCAGTAACAGTGAGGTAGGAGCATTTCCTCATTTTCTTACCAGTGTGAGACATCATTCCTGAGGACATGAGTCCAGAGACGGAGTGGGGCAGGACGTGAGGGCTCTCGGGTGACGTCACACTCTGGGTCCTTTTAGGAGGTCTGCCAGGTCTGGAGCTGAAAGATGAACACAAAATGTCAGACAAGCATTTCATTTTGGTTACATGTAACAACCCATCTAGAAGCTAATAAACTGCTTGCACATTGCAAGTTGCAGTGTAGACAGTTTTGTTGATTATAATGGGAATGCTGTAGTTTTACTGCATCATGTCACTCAAATGAAGAGTAGTCATGATACAGAATGATTAGAAACTAACAAGTAGGCCTGGGGTTAGTTGTCACACAGAGAAGTTGTCAAAAGGGCTATATCACAGTAACTATAATATGTTCGCAAATGTCTAATTATATGAGTGTATTCTATTGCTGTGGTTTTGTATGCTGGTTTCAAACATATATTTTAAATTGTTCTTAGTAATAATAATAATAATAGTTTAGTGATTTCTGTCCTCCAAACTCATCATATTTAGCTTTGGTAAACAATGGATAATTAAAAATAAGCTGGGATAGTTTGATATTTTAATTTAATTAAATTTTTGTTACTTGAATTGTTTTACTTTTTTTTTCCCTGTTTAGATTCTGCTGAAAAGCTGATAATAGGTTGTTCCACTCCCAATGGGGCATCTTGTCACAAACGTCAACTTCTATTCAATTAACTATATTTTTAGTCTATATCACAATAATGGTAGAACAGCCTTTTTTTTTTTTTTTTTTTGGTAGCCAAAGTACATGTTTATAAATACATGAAAAATGCTCACTGGAGTAAAAAAATTGTGACAACTAGCTATTTAACTAACTATTTCTTTATTTTTAAAAATGAAGGTATGATTAGCACACACATCCATTTTTGTTCAGAGCCAAACTAATCTACTATGCATACTTGCATGCGTCAGTAAATACTCTCAAGGACAGTCTTTTTTCTGCCATCTCTTGTACCCCCTCCCGTCTCTTTTTTCTCTCTTTCTAATTAGATCACACAGTAGACTCATCTCCCTTTTCCATAATCAGCCGATTTTTTACTCATGTATAATGCATGCTGCGCACCTTGTTACCTGCTCGTGCATTCATGTGCAATTTAAATTTGTTGAGTTTACGGTACATGTGCTAAAATCAGCCACGGCTCTCTGTAGCACACACAAATACCATCTGCATTAACTTGAGGTGTTTATCTAGACAACCAGGTTTACCTAATTGAGTCTAAATAGGATGGGAAGTAGGTTATGGTCCATTTTCACCTGTTTGACTTAACACGGTACACTTTTGATTGCTCTGACCCTCCGCATATCTCTATCTGTACCGCCTGAAGAGGATGTCAGATTTTAGAGAAACCTTATAATGGAAAGCATTCTCTTTAAAAAAACAAACAAAAAAAACCCTTCATCATTTAGCTGAGTATTCTAGAAAAAAGTCCTCTATTTCGCACAGAGCCGCTGCTCACACCTCCCCCAGTGCTCGTGAGCGCCAATCATCCTTCATAAAATATTAAAGTCCCCACCGTTTGCCCTTTTAAAATCTCCCTCTCTCAATTCCCTAATTGTAGTGTTTCTTTATCTGTCCACTGCAGAGAGTAAATAAATGAACAAAATAGCTATTTTATCACAGCGCCTGACCTTTGAAATGGGAGAGGATTATCACAGGTTTATTTCTCACCCCGTTCTCTCACCCTACACACACACACACACACACACACACACACACACACACACACACACACACACACACACACACACACACACAAACACAAACACAAACACAAACACAAACACAAACACACACACACACACAAAAGGAGTCAGGACTGGTCTGTGTGTTTGTCTTTGACAGAGATGATGACTGCTGTTGTACACGAGGATGAAAATGGGCCAGACATGATGCTCATTTTTGTCTGGATCTATTAATTTATTCAAAGATAGTTTACAATTAAATTCATACATATAATAACTTGATATAATGAAATGTTTTGCACTTCTGAAATAAAATTGCTTTTAATTTTTTAGGGGCTTTAAGTAAAAAATGATCCCAGTAAAAGGGAATGTTCTCAGAAATGTGGTTAATATTCTAGCAAAGTTATGAACAAACATTCTTCCAGTAATGTTAATATAATGTTTGTTCAGAGTTATCTGGTCTTTAATAATGTTCTCAAAATGTTAGCACAAAAACATTATTTATTCATTGTCCATGGAATGTTTTTTCTGATAGTTTTAGTTGGATGTTCATCTAACATTTTTTAAATGTTACTACTTGTTTCATTCCTATAGTAACATTCCCATAATGTTAAATGATAAAATGGAATGTTTTCTTTTTTACGTTCGCATAAAGTTTTTAAAACATAAAAAAAAATGTAAAAGAGAGAGAGAACATTCAGAAATAACATTTTCATAACTTTATATGAGCATTAGCAAAAAATTCTTAGAACGTTTTATTTGATATGATACGATGATATGATTATTTAGAAAAAAAAATATTTAATTAAAACTGCTTTATTGCTTATTAATATTTTAAAAATGTGAGTACACTGTATAAGCAACATGGGGAAAAAAACACAAAACAGGAAATGATATCGTAGAGATGACCCCTGCAGACACTTATAACTGTGTGACAAGGTCAATAAGGTTATTTCAGATTGGAAAAAAGTGACACAACTTGATAAAATCTTAATGATATTATTTTTTACTCGGTTACACCACCTGACATGTTTTTATAATTAAATTAACTATGTTTTCAAACTTTAAGTTTTTCAAAAGTTTTCAAAACAATATGAAATAACATGAATATATTTCTAAGAGTACATTTCTAAGAATTTGGCACCTGTTTTTTAACCTCCTTTAACGATTTATCCTTTTCTTTTTCATTGACACTATTATTAGCATTGACCCAATTGACAACAGCATTTTATTTCATCTCATCCTATTGCACTTCTTTCTTTCATGAACTCACACACACACACACACACACACTTGCACACACACACACACACACTTGCACACACACACACACATACACACATCTTATCTATGTTTCCAGATATGAGATCCTGCTGGATGTCCTTCTGTGGTCTTTTCCTTCTGTGGTCTTTTACACAGTTTTCCTCTTTACAAACAACCAATTAAAACCCATGCGGCTTCATGTTTTATACAAACACATGCACATATCCGCGCAAACACAATCATCTTCTGATTCTGTTTACAATAACAGCATACTCTGAGAGACGCGCTAGAACGTGAGTGCTAATGACGCAGTTCTGCTGAAGGACTGTCTTCTCTCTTCCAACAGCCATGCTGAATGCCTAACAGGCTGACATTTTTAATAATTCCTAATGGGGCGATATTTTAATTAAACTGATACTGATGGAATCAGATTAAATGTGGTTAAGCCGTGCAGCGGAAATGACTCAAGAAATTCAAAGAGAGATCAGAAGATAAGGCACCATTTTAACTCTCTCCCTCTCCCTGTATGATTCATTAACTACGACCCCCTTCCGTTCGCAAAATGAAGAGTTTTTTTATCACTGCAATTTTTCTAGATACTTCATTTGAGAGGACAGATGTGCACAGGAAACAAGACTTAAGATTAACATGGTAGTCTATGAAAGAGTGAGTCAGAGGGGGAGAGAGAGAGAGAACAAAAATGCAATGTACAACTCAGGGTGCCTTTGAGGACATTTAATTAAAATCTAATCCTGCATTCATTAAGGCTCACATAAATTAAGCTGTCATTCATAAGATTTATGGATTCTCATTTGCATACCACATACAATTCATCAATTACTGGGGTATGAAAGGGGCACAACCCCCTCTGGGCTGCCCACTGCCACACAAACAAAAGAGTGGGGGAAACAGACGAGGGGGGGAGGGGGGGGGTCTAATTCTCCTGTTTTCCACTGACAAACATTCAGATGTACTTTTCAATTATTACGTCCAATTGAAGCTGTAAATAGGGACTGATCTGTGTCCACAGCGCAAACAGATAAGAGAGGGCGGTCAGAGCACGAGGTACAGTATTTCTGAGAGGAAACGGATTACTTTAGATTACAGAAACAGAAAAAAAGGAACTAAGAGAGACAGATACCTCAATCCCTTATCTCTACAGTAACTACCCATTTCACTATAAAGCTGTCGTTCTGGATAAGCGGGAGAAAACAAACAAATCAAAAAAGAACGAGATCCATTTTAATATTCAGGGTTAATGAGGCAAAGAAAAAGACACTGTGTTTGTTTGTTTGTTTGTGTGCGTGTGTGTGTGTGTGTCTACCCATTAGCAGAGATGGTCTCTTTCTGACAGGTGAATTTCATCTGGTGGAGAGCTTTTGTCAAATAAGTTTACATGATCTTCCTGCTTTAGCATTGAAAAAGAGTTTTTAAGACACTCCTGTTTTTCATTATAGAGGGTGTTTAGCTAGTTTTTATAATTGTCACCTTGGGCTTGCTCAGGTAAGCTTTAAAAGACAATTTATATTCAGTAATATTAATCATTTGACTGCACTGACATCAGATGAGAAAAAATCTTGAACTGAATGACACTAGATAATAATACTATTGTCTTCTGTAGGGATGACTTTGAAGTTTGCAACTTTGACATTTATTGAAATGAATTGAATCAACACTTAACTAAATTAAGCCAAATGACACTATTGCCTTCTGTAGAGATGTCTTTGAAGTCATCTCCTAATTGACAGAACTTTGAGACTGGCTGACACAGTTATTGAACTGAACTGAATCGACATTGAACTGACTCAATGTGAATAATGACACTGTGCTTCTGTAGAGGTGCTTTACAGCTGAATTTGCTTCATAATTGATGAATTTTGCAACATTAAAGGGTTAGTTCACCTAAAAATGATTACTCACACTCATGTCATTCCACACCCGCTAGACCTTTGTTCATCTTCGGAACACAAATTAAAGGGGTGATGAACTGAATTCAAATTTTCCTTGAGCTTTTGACAAGGAATCATACTTTAAGAATATCCTGTAAGCTGAAAACTTCATTGTTAGTCCAATAAAAGCTTTGACTGACACCAGACCCAGTCCCGCCCACCGATTCGTGCATGACAGGCAATACAATAGGTAGCCTAAGTAACATAGGCCTATGTATGTCAGTAACTGTGTTAAATCTAATGCCTGATCTGATATGTAATGATTCATGTACAGTCAGATGTTCTTTGTCTGTGTGTCAGTAAATCAAACCCGTGACTAAACGTCAACTTGCGTTGTTTCTTTTAGTAGGATGAAAATAATCTGTTATTTAACTGTGATTAAATTATATAAAGAAAGCGATCAAAGAAAGCCCCTTTTGCAATCGTTGGAGCAGCGAGCGCTGAAGCTGTCAATCAAACGGCGCGAGTTTATCATGACTGATGTGCAAAACTCCCGTTTTATTCAACGAATCCTTTAGTTATATCGCGTTTGCACTGTTAGTGAAGATGAAAGCATTTGTTAGTGTGCAGAAATTGAATTGCAATGATGAGATCACTGCTTTCATTCACTCAGCATGTCTGTGATCGGCTACAGTGTTCATCTCTGCAACCTTTCATGCCATGATCTAAATTTAATGCCATAGATCTAAATGTAATGCAACACTGTTCACGATTAGTTAACCTTGAGAGCTGTAATAGTAAAAACGCGCTAATAGAGAGAGTAATACTTGGCTATTTCAAATGGAAAGATGTTAGCCAATCACAGCAGTGGGCGTTTACACTGAAGTCTCACAGCAGACACGCCCCTTAAAACAGAGCGTTCAAACCAGAGGCTAAAATCAGGGTAGGAAAAATGCCTTTTATTTAGAATTTATGACAATATTGGATGTAAAAAGCATACTAACATTATAAGTGCACCCCAGGAAACATTATAAAACAATAAACCAATGCAGTTCATGCCCCTTTTAAGATATTTTTGATGAAATCCAAGAGTTTTTTTTTTTTTATCCCCCATAGAAAGCAACATAATTACCATCATTCAAGGCCAGATAAAGACATTGTTAAAATAGTCAACATGACTACAGTGGCTCAGACTTAATGTTATGAAGCATCGAGAATAGTTTTTGTGCGCAAAAACAAAACAAAAATTATTCAATTTTATTCAACAAATTCGCAGCTCCCCTGTCATTCTCCTACGCTGTTTACGTTTAAGAACTACGTCAGAACGCAGGCTCATTAATGGCCGACTCCTGCGTCAGCAGCACATGCATGTTGCTCATGTGAACAGCGTCTGCCAATACTGAGCCGGTGTTCTGACGAAGAACCTGGAAGCGTTGAACGTAAACAGCATAAGACATAAGAAGTTGTTGAATAAAGTTATTTTTGTTTTGTTTTTGCACACAAAAATATTCTCATTGTTTCATAAAATTAAGTTTGAACCAGTCACGTTGACTATTTTAACAATGTCTTTAGTACCTTTCTGGAACTTTAAAGTGGTGGTTAAATTGCTGTCTATTGAGGAGTCAGAGAGCTCTCGGATTTCATCAAAAATATCTTAATTTGTGTTGAAGATGAACGAAGGTCTTACGGTGTGGAACGACATGAGAGTGAATAATTAATGACAGAAATTTCATTTTTGGGTGAACTAACCCTTTAACACTGTTATTTTCCTGTTTATTACTGTGAAGCTTTCTTTGAAACAATCTGTATTGTATTATAAATATAACTTGACATTAATTACACCTGACATTTAAGCTAATATGAATTGAAGACAACTTGAAACAAATGGAAAAACATTTAGACGGAACTGCCCTTTGATGAAAAAAAGCCCAGCTGAAAGGATAAGAGCAAACATCCTTTATTCTGGGCTCAAACAGGAAGTTCCTTCATGATGGGGCGTAATCGGAGCTCTTATCGCAGTGAAAGACTGAACCCAAATAGTCCACTGTTTGTGTTTCAATCTGCGGCTCTCTGTGATGAATGAAATGTAAATAAGTGTTGTGGCCCCTGCAGGGGGACGAAGAAAGAAGGGGAGAGAAAAAGACAGACAGAGACTTAACATCTGTCCCACACACACACACACAGAGACACTTCAACATTCTTGTTCCCAAAGCATACGTGCACACACACAAATATCCACATGCACAGGAAATAACAGCAATGGAAAAAAACAGTACTGTAAACATTTTACAAACAGACTGCTTCCTCAAACAGACATATACATCCACACACAAACAACCACACCAACAAACTTCAAGAAGATCAGTCAGTGAGTCAGTTAAGATTGTGTGTGTTAGAGTAATATTGTCTTTGACATACTTCAGCAAGCCAGCTTGCCTTTTCAAGCCTGTTTACATTATAAACAAAAAAAAAATCATATCATATTCATAACAGATTATACTCACATTTAAAACAAAACATGATTGATGAAATTATATTGAATTTACAAAGCTCCTGAGCTTGAGAGTCTATCAGTTTATATTAAACTGAGGATCATGTAAACACACTCAAATGTGTTGATGAGAAAGTCTGTGAAAAATTTATAGTCTGAAAACCTAATAAATGTAATGAACGGAATTGTTAGGACTGTGTAGCCAGACACACATGGGGCGGAAATGAATGGTGAGCAAAGAATGAGTGTAATGGACTCATTTAGGAGTTGTTGACTTGTCTTGTATGTTTGTAAATATGTACCATATGAAGTGAACTATTACACCACTGTGTCTTTCTTTTGTGTAACACATTTCATAAGGCTGTTTAAAAACATGTCAGGATAAGCTGAAGTTCAACTAGTTTTGAGAGACTTCCCAATTAATACTGTGACACTCTCCACAAATAATGTACAAAATAGGGCCTGAAACAAAAGTTCAAAAGTTTGGGATCGGTAAGATTTTTAATTTTTTTTTAAAAGAAGTCTCTTATGCGAAACATATGTGCATTTGTTTGATCTAAAATACAGTAAAAACAGTAATATTGTGATTTATTATTACAATTATTACAACAGTTTTCTATTTAAATATATTTTAAAATGTAATTTATTCCTGTGATGCAAAGCTGAATTTTCAGCATCGTTACTCCAGTCTTCAGTGTCACATGATCCTTCAGAAATCATTGTAATGTGCTGATTTGCTGCTCAAGAAACATTTATTATTATTATTATCCACGTTAAAAACATTTTCAGGATTCTTTGATTAATAGAAAGCTCAAAAGGACAGCATTTATCTGAAATAGAAAACTTTTGTAACATTATACACCATTCAAAATAAAAAAAAACAATGGAAAGAAATTAACACTTTTATTCAGCAAGGATGCATTGAATTGATCAAAAGTGACAGTAAATATATTTATAATGTTACAAATGCTTTTTATTTCAGATAAAAATGCTGTTCTTTTGAACTTTCTATTCATCAAAGAATCCTGAAAAAAAAAAAAAGTAGTACACAACTGTTTCCAACCGATTATTTACTTGTTGTACAAAGTATGTAAATGAAGTTAGCATGTCACAAGTTTAAGAAAGTCTAAATCATGTGATCACATTGATGCATGCTTATTATGGAACACAGTTAAATAAATGTTTTGTTTTTGGTATAGGTAAAATTGAAAACAATGTTTTGCAACAATTAAGTGGCAAGTAACAAAACCGAGCCTAGAAATAGAGAGGATTCATTTATTTTTTATTATTAACAAAACAAAAAGCGTTCATCTTATGAAAAAAAAAAAACAGAATAAATTAAACTACTTGTTCTCTATTTGACAAACGTTCAGTTCAGTTAAGTAAGTTCACAGGTCAATTTGATCATATTGTAACCAGGGAACAGTTCAATCTCATATCAGGCAGATGTTAAAAGGTTAATTGTAAAAGTCTATTTCGCCTGTTCAGGTTCTTGCTCCTCTTTAATTTGCTGTTATTATTGTCTCTCATTACAGAAGAATCCAATAGGGACCTGACAGGTGACATCCTATCATCAGAGGGAGGGTTATAAAGCTGCTACTCCGGATTACTAGAGGAATTTTAAGACCTATATAAGCCAGTATTTCCTTCATGTTAATGCTTTAAGAACTTTAGGATTTACCAAGCAGAGATAAAAAGGCATATTCCCCCCCAAAAAGCAGAGAGGCCAGTAAATATTAATTTGAATCTTAGTGAAGTAACAACACACCTCGTCCTGTCTCTCTCTAGAATTACACAGACAATTAGTATTTGTTGTCTAAAAAGTCACCATGAAATCAAAATCGACTATTCTTTTTAAGAATTTTTTTAAAATAACGTGCCTTCATAATCTTGAAGCAAAACAACTTCCCATCCTGCTTGCAATGACATCCCTTCTTTTCTCTGATAATGTGTTCACTGGCGCGAGGGTGGGACAACCTGCAATCAGGGACATACGCAGGGTTTTATAATTACAGAGGTCTAAAAATTGAGCTTGCTAAGGGGGTTCGGGGACATTCTTGTCTCGCCACATTGAAAGTTACGAATTACATTACATGAATCACATAAATTATATATTTTCAATTCAAAATAGTGAAATTACACAAAAGTTTATTAGTTTGCATCCCTGATTATTTCTGTTGGTCGTTTAACATTTCTAAACAGCTGTCAAATATTAAATGTTTAGTTTTAACTACTTACATCTTATCTCACACTTTATGACCGCTAACTAAAGCACTGCTCTTGAATTTGCGCTCAGCAGCTTCTGTGAAAATAAAGCCCGCCTACTTTGATTTGATTGGCCATCTCAAACATTTTGACATTGACGAGCAGTGTTAGACTGATCCGACTTAGAAGGTTATCTTGCTGTTGTGCAATATCCTTGCAGCACCAAAGTAGAGTTAATATTAGGAAATTATTTCACAACCTTTATTATATACACCGTGAAAATACCGGTAACCTCAATAGTGGGTACAGCCCTGCCAATAGCAAACCACAATGATCCAACAATCCAATTAATTCACAATGTCAATGTCAAGTTCGCCCATCTTTTTTTGTTTGTTTTTTGTTTGAGAAGCTGTTTCACTTGGATATATACATCACAATAGGGAAGAAAAGACGATTGCAAACTTTAACAAATTTTAAACCATGAACAAGATTGAGAAAGAAATTGCAATTTTAGTCAGGTAGATCTATATAGGGCCAGATTTACTAACAGCTTGCATCAGCACAAACCCTCCTCACGATTTACTAAAGACATGTATAGTCTTAGTCAAGAGTGCAAAATTAGTGCTAAAAAGACGTGGACTGAGTTATTTTTGCAGCATCTATCAGATGCAAAATTTATGAGAGGAGAGTATTTAATTGAATAGCGCAATGTGATTTACTAATGTTTGTGCTAGTCAATTTACTGGTATTTGCGCCATTATTAAACGCCCCAAAAAAAGCATGTCTTAACACATTTATATATGTGTGTATATGTGTTTGTCAGTTTGCATGCAACAAGTTGCGCCTGTGTCGACCTACACCTGATGAACATCAGCTCTGCTTATTTGCAACCCAACGCTAATTTGCGCTGCTCTTATTAGAATGCGTTGATCATTATGTAATTGACTTGACTGAGTCTATATTCTTTAATTTGCATGTCAGCAGTAGATGACATGCAAAACTTGTCACTCCCATTGGCGTATTTGTGGAATTGCACTCTCAAGCTAATTTGCCCCGTTTAGTAAATCTGGCCCTTAACACAGGTAAAACACCTGTAAAAATAAATAAATACAGAAAATTCCATCAATTTAACACAGTACTTTGTGCTCTATTTTTACTGTTTTTTTTTTTGTTTTTTTTTGTGTGTGTGTGTTTGTTTGTTTGTTTTTAGAGCGTAGATTGAAATGTAAGAAGCTTATTGGAGTTCTGAATGGAGTGTGTTTCCATTGCAGAACAACATTGTGGTCTGACTGGAACAAGACTAATCAAAGCCAATAACATCTGCCATTTACAGGGACAACATCTCAGCTATGTACTCACCTCTATATAGGACATAATTTAAGCCGTGTCTTGTGCATATGTAGGTCATTTAACATCCCACTGCCTTTCCTCTCATCCTTTTGTCCTTCATACAATAAAAGTCCACAACAAAAATAGTAATTTTCACACACTGGCATATAAATCACTCGCTTTTCTCTCTCTCAGTAGCTTTTGGCAGATATGGGCCGGGTGTGTGTGTGTGTGTGTTAACTTTACCTTCTCACGGGGACTGTTTGAAACTACTGCCACTTTCTTTTGACCCTCAGTTGAGAAGAGTTGTGTAAAAACATGAGGTGAAATCAACACAACCATTAAACAGGTTAATCTTTTCCTCGTTCCTTAGTATCCTCTGTGATCTCTCCATCTCTATTTCCGTCTGTTCTCTGTATTTTGGGGAGATGCAAAATTTCCTTCCTCTGTCCTCTCTGCACTAATCAGGTCACAGGCATAAAGGAAGCTTTAGGCAAAACCTTTATGTGTTACTGCTACATTATCCTGTTCTACTTAAAGAAGCATTACCTATAAGAGGATAGAAAAAGAGAGCCAAAAGAGAATGAAAAAAGTCAGCAAAGTTTACAACAACCCAGCATTCCCATGCACTTTGTTTACACATAGCTTTTTTAACTGAGTTTTCCCACAAATGGATACTCCCCTTCACCAGCACAGAATATTCTGTGTTCAATACAAGCTAAGCTCATTCGACAGCATTTGTGGTATAATGTAGATTACCACAAATCCTTTAAATATCAAAAAAGCAAAAATCAAGGCACTTCATTGAAAGTAAATGGGAATAAACTTGAAGTTTATCATTTTATAAAAGCCCTTATAATATGTTTTTTTCCTGTTAAAACTTGTTTATTATTTGAACTGTATTTTTTTTCCTCATTATTTTTACAATCTTTTTAGGGTTTCAGGCATTTCATCGTCATGGCCATGAATTTGTAATGTTATTTTAGTATCATTGAGATACAAATATTTTAAATTAGTGTTTATTTTTTATTTTCCCTTTTCATTTTCTTGACAATTGTATTAATTTAGTTGTGTTTTTGCCATTTTTATTAGTTTTAGTTTTTTTTTCTAAATGTCTATAGTTATTAACTACACTGTAAAAAAATTGTTGGTTTAACTTGAAAAAGTAACTTACCTGGTTGCCTTAAAATTTTGAGTTAATTGAAATTAAAAATTTGAGTTAATACAATGAAGGCAAGTGGTTTAATCAACAGAAACTCGAAATATATTATGTTATCTGTACCACATTAATAATTTAAGTTGATTTGACAAAAGAAACAATGTCATAATAATTAAATAATAATTATTAAAATAATTAAAAAATTATTTATAATAATAAAAAAAATATATATATATATATATATATATATATATATATATATATATATTACAGTGTATAATAACCCTGCAAAGTTGTTTTGAGACTTTACACAGAAAAGTTAACAAGTGTTTTACTCTAAAATGATGTATATTGTTTACATGTATATTGTTTACATTATATTGTTGAGGCTATACTTTTGAAACAGCAAGTATTTTAACATTTGCAGATTGGCCCCATTAACTTCCTCTCTGTGATCTAGATTTTTGCTTTCTTTTTTAATAAGAAAAGGAGAGATAAGTCAAAATTATTTTTGTATTAATGCTGACGATTTAGCTTAACTTGTACTGAACCTGGAATATTCCTTTAAGCCATGCATTTTCCCTCTTTTTTCGACCCCGCACTCTCCTGGCCCCCTAACCCACTGTAGTTTAATGAGCATACTATTTAGTTTCCTACCCACCAAGGCACTTCACAAACAGCTGCATTCTACATGCCACGTTTCCTAGATACATCACAAACAAACACCGGCACAGACTAATAAGAATGTGTTGGTTGTTGATTTTTGATTGGTTCTAAACGTAGCAGAGATTGACAAATCTAGTTGAACTAAATCTATAGTTCTCTCCATGGTCTGCAGTATGGACATCTCAATTAGTTTTTGACATTTTTGACTGAAGAATCTCATTAACGTCAAAGCCAGAGGGGTGAAACTGCCTAATCGTGAAGCTTTGTAACACTTTCCTGACTCTCACAAGACTTCCAAGAGTAGCTGTATGGAAAAGAAAGACAATTTCTCTGATAACATTGAGATTTAACCACGGACATGTCATATAATGCTTTTTCAAATATTTTATGATTTATTAGGTGAGCCTGACATTAATAGGAAAGAGAAAAGAAGTTACGACTTCTAACTACAAATCAGCCACGGCTGTTGATGTGTCTAAAGAGCTTTTTTTTGGCTGTTCTGTGCTTAAAGGGATATTTTCTCCAAAAATTAAGATTTTGTCATTATTTACTCACCCTCATGTTTTTCCAAACCCATGCTCTGAACACAAATTTTATTATTGTCTAATAATTTTTGTCCATTCATTGAAAATCCAAAACGTTCAGGCATAAAATAATATAAAAAACATTTTAAAGTGAATCACATGAATTATTTATAATCATATACAATATATGATCCAAAGAGGTTTGTTCCCACATCAAGCAGCCTACGTATATGAATGAAAGCTTAAAGGATTAGCTCACTTCTGAATGAAAATTTCCTGATGTCTTTCTGTCTTCAGTTTAAAAGAAATTAAGATTTTTGAAGGAAACATTCCAGGAAAACATACAACATGTTGAAGTTCCAAATTGCAGTTTCAGTGCAGCTTCAAAGCGATCTACATGATCCCAGCCGAGGAATAAGAGTCTTGTCTAGCAAAACGATTGGTCAAAAATAAAAATGTATATACTAATGCTTGTCTTGCACTGCTCTGCGCATCCGCCACGCATGACGTAATCACAGGTCACGCGTGATGTAGGCAGAAGTACAGACCCAGTGTCTACAAAGCGAACGTGAAAAGATTTAAGCCAAACTCCTTTTACAAAAAAAAAAAAAAGGTAAAACAACGATATCAGATGATTTTGAAGTTGTAGGAGAAAATTAGAGTTTTTCACCCTACCACAGTACTTCCGCCTACGTCACGCATTACTTTTCTAAAGTGATTACGTAATCTGTGGCGCATCGCAGAGCAGTGCAAGACGAGCATTTGTGGTTAAAAAGTATATACTTTTTTATTTTTTAGAAAATGACCGATCGTTTCGCTAGATAAGACCCTTATTCCTCGTCTGGGATCACGTAGAGCCCTTTGAAGCTGCACTGAAACTGTAATTTGGACCTTCCATCTGGTGAACCCCAGTGAGGTCCACTATATAGAGAACAATCCTGGAATGTTTCCTCAAAAACCTTCATTTGTCTTCGACTGAAGAAAGAAAGACATGAACATCTTGGATGACATGGGGGTGAGTAAATTATCAATAAATTTTAATTCTGAATTGAACTAATCCTTTAAATTAAACCTGTTTATCATATAAAGCATTAGTGTCTCTTCAGAAGACATGGATTAAACCGTTCAAATCATATATTATCTTTACAATGTCTTTTTGTACTTTTAATGCGCAAAAGTTTTGGTTGCATAGACTTTGAAGAGATGGACAAAAACAATTAGAGAATATTAAAAATGTGTTAATTTGTGTTCCAAAGATGATTTAATTTTATGTTGTATTTTTAAAGTTCACAAAGGTGAGATCTTCTGATTGACTCTAAAATTATGATAGTCTCTGATGTCACTCCTGTTGTTTCTGAGAGTCTCATATGGAGTATAAATGTTTGTCTAGTGTTTCCAGATGATGAATTTATACAACATACATGGTATTTTCATTCTAATTGTTAACAACTGTTAATACTTTAACTTGGGTTAGTTATTAATCCTGGCGGTAACCATGAGATTTCACACTGTACATTTGAAATCCCAGGGTTAATGTTCCCATTCGCATATCTAAAAGAATAATAACATTGATGAAGAAATACAGCATGTAGCTTGTTTCAGAGCTTGCTTGTCCAGCTGTGTAAAGGTCACTACGTAATTCTGCTCTGATTTTATCAAAACTTCTGCAATATAATAGAATATTGTTTCTTCATTACTGAAGTTAACTTGTTTGCCGTCACTCTACAACATTTTTTATTTTTTTTTTATCTTTTAACCCTAACATGCAGAAACTGAAGTTTCTGAGACTGCAAAGCGCATTCATTTTTAATGAAGTATTGTAACCAGTTTATGATTGGCTGCTTTTCCTTTTTTCTATTCTACACTCACTTGCTGAAGTGATGACAGAAGCCCCACTCCTTTTCGACCCAACCTGATCTTGTGAGAAAACATATACGTAACGTGACCCGTGCTGGCAAAATGAGTCGCAATGAACAAATTTTCAAAAAAATTAGTTATTGTTATTCTCAAATTCTCTATTAAAAAACCTTCAACATGATGTATGATTTGTTGGAATCAAGTGGAAAAAATGACTGAGCTACACCTCTTTAAAGTTGATCAGCAAAGTCAATTTTGAGAAAAATCGAGTAAAAGTTTTCTGAAGGTTCCAGAACAAAATCACCAAGCAACCATACCTTAAAATCCCTGGTAATAACACCAAATTTGACACACACACACACCAAGTCAAAACCCATATCTATAGGAAAAATAAATAATATTTCCATGATTCTACAATTGTTTGATTAACATTAATGAAGCAGACAGCATATTTATCAAGACCTACTGTATCACACGTAGGCTATCTAATATAATGTTACACATCAGATGTTTTTCCCTAACAGTTAACCAAACATTCACTTAAGACACAAATAATAACAAATAATCTTTGTGTGACTACTCACCAAGACACATTTCATTGGTTCAGATTCATGCCATTGAGAATTCGCTATGAATATTCACAAAGTTGGAATGCTGCGCTTTACCAAACAAAAAATGCTGGGCTAAAAACAACCCAAGCTGGGTAAAATATGGACAAACCCAGCAGGTTGAGTTAAAAGGCACCTATTATGCCCTCTTTCACATGATGTATTATAAGTCTCTCGTCTGGTCAAGTTTCAGCTTAAAATACCTCACAAATTTGCCCCTATTTGGGGGTGAGCAAAAACATGCCTTTTACTATATTACTATATTGCTGGCTAAAAAAATAAATCCAAAATTGGTTGAAAAAAAATAGCTGGGTGAAAACAACCCAATCCCTGGTTTTGTCCACATTTAACCCAGCAGTTTTTAGAGTGAAAGGAAGCAGCAGTCGTCCAAAAGTGAGCGAAGAAAAACAACATTTTTCATTAACAAAGGAAAGTTGTCCTCTCAGAAAACGTACACATAAAGATGTTTATTTGCTATTTGGAGCATTGGGATCACTAGACGAGGGCTTAATGAACTCATTTTGGTGAAAACCTCAAATTCGACCAAAACTGACTTTTTGCACTTGTTTTGCCTGTAGCTTGTAATTAGACTGTGCGCATTCCGACTCATTTTGCCAGCATGGGTCGCATTTACAAAGTTTCAATTTTATACAAATTTGTAAAATGTGATTTGTAGGAAATTAAACACATGATGCAGAGACAACTGTTATTAGATTTTGCGTCTTTGCCACAGACAGACGATTACCGCAAACTCTGACCTACACTAAACCCTACCATTAGTGTGAGATAAAAACGCATTTGCTGAGGCAACTACGTTATTTTAGCTTGCTTGCTTCTACAAGTCTTTAAGCTCTTTTATCATGAGTCGTGTTTCACATTATTTGTACCAGAGTGCTCGGCTTTGCAAGTGCAATACTGTATCAGGTAAGCTCCCAAGCAAGTTTACTAAGTCAGAAAAGCCATACATATGGAGTTGGTTATGTGATACACATGTCAAAATGTATTCTTTTACAAATCATGCATTATGGTAAAAGTGTTTTGAGGTCATAATATAAAAGGAATTTCATGAAAACAAGTCTTTATTAATCAATAATCTGCCCCTGTAATCACACTTTGTGTTAAAAAATAAATAACTGTCTCTATTGTTCATTTCAACTAGAAACTGCAGTGAGTTGTATGTAGGTAAATTTTTTAAATTTTGTAAAACTGTAGGTAGCAAGTTATTTCAATGAGCCCATGTTCATTAAAGGTGCCATAGAACGTCATTTTAAAAGATCTAATATAAGTCTAAGGTGTCCCCTAAATGTGTCTGTGAAGTTTCAGCTCAACTTAAGTATAGTATTTATTTGGATGTTTACATTTGATTCTGAATGAGTTTGATAGTGCTCCGTGGCTAAAGCTAACATTACACACTGTTGGAGAGATTTATAAAGAATGAAGTTGTGTTTATGAATTATACAGACTGCAACTGTTTAAAAATGAAAATAACGACAGTCTTATCTCCGTGAATACAGTAAGAAACGATGGTAACTTTAACCACATTTAACAGTACATTAGCAACATGCTAACGAAACATTTAGAAAGACAATTCACAGATATCACAAAAAATATCATGATATCATGGATCATGAACAGTTATTATTGCTCCATCTGCCATTTTCGCTATTGTCCTTGCTTGCTTACCTGCTTAAAGTCTGTTAATCCAGCTGTTCACAGATCCAGATGTTTTGCCCTTGTGTAATGCCTTGAACATGAGCTGGCATATGCAAATATTGGGGGCGTACATATTAATGATCCCGACTGTTACGTAACAGTCGGTGTTATGTTGAGATTCGCCTGTTCTTCGGAGGTCTTTTAAACAAGTGAGATTTATATAAGAAGGAGGAAACAATGGAGTTTGAGACTCACTGTATGTCATTTCCATGTACTGAACTCTTGTTATTCAACTATGCCAAGATAAATTCAATTTTTAATTCTAGGGCACCTTTAATATAAAGAAAAAGAACCAAAGCGTTCTAATATACTAAAGCTCATAGTATTTCTTTCACTTCCTGTTATACTGTGTGCAGGTGTTTTTCAGAATTAAATTATCGTAAAACTCCTGTAATTCAATGTTTAAAATGTCCCATTATGAAGCAATCACAGGAAACTAACGAACCATTTCTGTTCTGTCCATCATCCTCTCTCATCAACAAGATCATCGACCATGTGTGTCTGTGTGAGAGACTTCATGATCAAACAGCCAGAACAGTGTGTTAATAATCAGACCGAGTCAAAACATCATGGTGGCCACGTACAAACAGAAAAACACACACACACACACACACACACTTTAGATTTCCATGTGCTTCAGAGGGAGCCGGAACAGAGAGACTCCCTGAGGTGGAATTAATGAAAAACCCTTTCATGGAAAACTCATCAAGCTGAGAGAGAGAGCGAGAGAGAGAGGAGGAGACCACTAGCTTGTGTATGAGAGAGAAAGGAATGGAGAAAGTAAGGAAGAGATAGCATGTCCTTGTGTGTGTAGTGAGTGGAGGGGGGGTCAGAGCGCGTGACCTCTCATTTCATACTTTAATTAAAATCTCCCCCTGACGTCCTCCTCTCTTCCATGCTGGCTCGCCTTCCCACAGAGGCCATCAGTGCAGGCGCACACACACATTCTTTCCTCGGCCCTCCACACACACCGGCACCCGCGTACACAAACACACACTCAATTTGAAAAGACATGTTTACTCTATCTCTAATGTCCTCCTGTGTTTCATTAGCTCTGTAACATTCTGTAAACACCAGGGGAACTTTCAGAGCATTGCTTACACCACCATTACATTGAATACACAAGAGAAGCATCAGACGCCAAAACACATCATATGCAAACAACTAATGGATCCAAAAAATGGCTTTTTGAGCACCCGAATGAGAATTTTGTCAATTAAGGATAAAGCCCTTGGTACAATTTGTGTACAAACGGCTTTACGTACGATTTACACAGAGATCCGTTCTGCTCGTGTTTTATGAATAAGGCCCCTTGTGTCCATAGACTTCATATTTAACTTGTGCGCAACATTGTGAGAACAGCTGTTATCAGAGTAATCCATCATTTGTTTTACCTGCTCAGCAAAAAGCAAAAACAAGAACTAAGCACCGTTATGTTCTGAAGACCAATAACAGTGGGTGTGCACCTATGAAGATGTGTGTGTGTGTGTGTGTGTGTGTGTGTGCGCACTGAGAGCAAGTGTCAACACTATACATTTCTCTGTCTGTGTGTGTGTGTGTGTGTGTGTGTGTGTGTGTGTGTGTGTGTGTGTGTGTGTGTGTGTGTGTGTGTGTGTGTGTGTGTGTGTGTGTGTGTGTGTGTTAAAAAGCAGCTGGAGTTTCCCACAGATCAAACAGAGAAAGAACAATAATGAACAAAGTGCTGAAACCCCATGATGAACTTTATGCCCAATAAAGAGGTGCTTTAATGCTGATATGAAAGTAACTCATCCATCCAATACCAGACCACAACCACTTCAATATCAACTTTAAACCTTGGTTCACCATGAAGGAGATACCTACACTAGCCCTGTGCAGACATTAAATCATCTCCTCTTTAGATCTCAGATATAGAGGCAAACCAAAATGTATTCAGACACCTTGAACATTTCATTCATTAATACAGTTTATTCACTAGTTTAAAAAATGACAAGATCTTAAATTAAACTGAGTCAGAAAAAAAATTATGTCAGATAACACTTAAGTAAAACATGGTCCAATTTTTTATCATTTTTACTGGTAGTCCACTGTATGAATAATTTTTGGGTATAATGTCACAGTTTACTTTATTTTGCTATCCTCACTTACATAAACGAACTATAGTGTCCTGCATCCACTAGTAAAAATATACCAAAAATATAAAAAATGAATCATTTTTGGTTTGAATGTATATCACATGTGAAATAGTTTATAATTGGATGAAATAACATGATTTAAAAGTATCTAGATTCATTTATTCAAAAATACATCATTCTAATTCATACATACAGTGGCTTACATATCTTCACACCTTACAAATCTTCTATGATGAGTATGCCCCCTAAAATGTATTTAAATGTACTAAATATAAAGTAAAAAATGTAATCATAATTAAGGAAAAAATTGTAAAATTCTTGAAAGAAAACTTTTTAATTAGATGGACAAGTTATTAATATTAATCAATCATTTCTATTATACATGACATCATTTTTATCTTTAATCAATCATTTTAATCAAATTAATATATTTATTAATTATTTTTGAAACTAAACTGCTACACTTAAAAACGCTTGATCGGCCAAATCAAAGTCATGTAGATGACCATCATGCAAAATAACATAAAAAAATAATAAACCATGAAATAATATCATCAGAACTCTTGCAGACCCTCATGACTATATGTAAAGGTCAAAAAGTGTATTAAAACATCAGATAAATTTTACTTTTCATTGACAATCACATGACGTTTTTTATTCAATTTTAAGTTTTCTTAAAGATGTATATTAACTAAAGTTTGTCCATGTACATTTCTAGAAAGTTTGCACGTTTTAAGCTAAATTTGTAAAAATTTGTTCTTGATCACGGACCCTATTACTTGTCTCTCTTACATATTTTTTACATTTGCAATTATTTTCCTGGCAAATGTAATTTAAGTGATTTACAAGAAAGCATTTATTCACTTTGTGACAAATTCTTTGAAATTGCGCATCTCACTAAACATTCTACAACCTACGTTCTGTATGACTGCATCTAAACAAACACCACACACACACACACACACACAAAAAACCCACACAGTGTGCATGTAAGGTGATATTTTCCTAACTCTCATCAGTCCAACTCATCATCAAGTACACACACAGTCTTACACTTACACAACAGCAGATGGACACGCAAACACAATAGCACCATAAAGACATCAACAGTATTTTAAGCCCTTGTTCGCTAACACATTTCTTTTATGATACGCAGCATGCCACAACAAAGCTATCAGCTGTCTGAGCAGCTGCATCGGCGGTTTCCAATAGAGTCACTAAAGCTTTGAGAGATCTGAACACACACACACACAAAGGATATCAATTTCAACCACACATGTACAACAGCAGACCATAAACTCCACAGCCGTATATAATGATTGATATTAGAGGATTAAAAATATACTGCAGGCTTGAAAGTGCGGCAATCGAAACCTTTCGTGATAATACAAGTGCAGAAAAACTGTGTGGATGGATTACAGATCTGGTTCAGTGTCACACATTCACACACTCGTCTTTTTTCCTTCCACTAATCCCTCGCTCCGCACTAATACACTGTGGAAGGGCCGAATCAAACCTTGCTGACTGATAGAGGCTTGTGTTACTGCTGGATAGGACCTGAAGGTCAAGGGAAGAGAGACGTGCAGAGACGTCTGTTTGAGTTTAGTGTGTGTGTGTGCATGTACATAAGAAAGAGGAAAAAACAGCGGGTGAGTGCAAGATAACAGGAATTTTTAAATGAAAGCAATCACACTGACATCAATTAATTGTCTGCGGATAATTTGCTGTCTAGGGTGCCTGTGCCGCTGGTATGAGTATTTGTTTTGACTGTAATCCGTGGCCTTTAAAATGTCTCCCATTTGAAGATCAGAGAAAGAGAACACACACTGACACACTCCTCTCACACTGAGCATTCACACGACTTGAACGCTGTGACAAGAAAATCTTCAAAGACGCAAATACCCATTTTTGCAGAGTATTCGCAAAAGGTTTGCGCTAAGCTCTGTCTGTCATCTCACTTTCTTGCTTGGTCCTCCACAAATGCACACACTAATGCATACCAAGACCTGCGTAAACTCCACTTCACAGAGTTTCTGAGAGAAAGGTTACAATACAAAGCCAATGAGTCGTGATGCATCACGTCCATTTAAGACTTTCTGGAAGTGACTGTGATTCTACGAAAATAAATAATTCAGTAAATAAGGGCAGACTAAGTGCAGGCTAACTGTAAAAGAAGACAAAGCATTTTTTTACTATTACGAGCAAAAACAAAAACAAGGCAAGCCTTTTATGGACATTCAAAACTTCCATGTTAGTGAATCAGCCTTTAAATAATGGAAAACATTGTGTTTGTGTGCAACACAATCTGATGGCTCAGTCTGTGAGGTGCTGCAGTAAATCAACTATTAGTTTTTATGCTGATCCAAGATGCGGTTTTTTTTTTGCTTCCAAACAATTACAGGTAGAATTTAGTCATAAAAGGAAATGCTTGGAGTGATGAATGGCTCTCTAAAGCAGACAGACCAAGTCAGCACCTACAGGGCATTTTTTCTGTCTGCCAGAAAAAGCTCATGGATTAGATGACGGTCAGAGAAGACATATCTTTTCAACACAGAGAAGCACTGAGGAAGAAGACAGATTTGATGAATTAACAGCAGCATAGCTCCAAAAAGGGACATTTGAGTCTCACAACATGGGGTGGAGATGTGGTTTTGTTGTTTAGTTTCTCCTTTCGTTAACTCGTGTCGCATTAACAACCTATTTAAAGGAAACATCAACGTGCCAGTTGAGCAGAATCCCTTTATCCGGTCATGATGACTCAAAGTGCCTAACTTTGACTCAGCATGATTCATTTCTGAAACAGAGCCACCCTTTGCAACCTATACAACAATCGATCTCATAAGAATACGTAACTGTTTTGTGAGGACATTTCATATGAATTTGAACGATTTTAACATAAGAGTTTTAGGAAAGAGTAAGCATAAGGTCCATCCCTAAACTTAACCATCAGTGGGAAGTAAACAGATTGTACGAAAGCATGGGCTACAACTGAAATGAATTCATACGAATTAGCTACTAATTCACAAAAATGTCAAATAGTTATACGAATTGCCAACTCAGCTCAACTTATAAACTTCCAAATCAGTTTGGTGTTTGGAGAATTCAAGAGACAGAGGTCCAAAAGTTTAGCTCATGCCACTTGCTATCTGATCTCCATTCAGCTCTGCCAAAATTAAAACATTAGAAGGCCAGACATCGATTAAATAGTCATTACTCAAAGATAGAAACTCTTAAAATGGTCTGTTTTGAGCTTTCTGACATGAGTTGGTCGCAGTTTAAATTCCTAAATACCTTCTTATGTCCTATGTGAGTCTAACAGAGCAAATCAGAGGGCAGGACATTAGTCTAATTTGTGCATAAATGAGTCGTGATACAAATTTTAAAACACATTCGTAAATTTGTAGATTAATCCTGAGGCGAAAAGTATTAATACGATTAGAATATATTTCAAAGTGGAGACCAAATGGGCGGGGGAACTGTTAGAGAGCGCCCTTTTAAAACTGCCGCTCTAGGCAATATGAAAAATTAATTAATTTCTGCGGAGAATCAATTTCTATATTAGACACCGCCGGAGAGCGAGCGCGCGGACAGGATTCAGAGATTCTAATCTCGTTCCAGTAACTTGTGTCACAAGCGCTTAACATCTCCTCGCCAGTGCCCATGGCTGCCTAAATGCGCTCTTTAATAAGCAAGCAGATGAGCTGGTGTCATAAATTTGCTCGTAGACACCGAGGTTTAGATAAGCAAACCCATAGTTCTTTCAAACAAGGGCTCTCTCGAGCGCAAACGCAGGTATGTTTGCCATCATTCTAAAGGTCAGACAATGTAATTTGCTTTATTAATACAACTGAAGGGCCGTTGTTTTCAAAGCACGCGGACTTTGATGGCAACAGTGTCGGTTGCAAAGAATATATGACCGCTTTTTATGACAGTCGTCTGACCTGATAACGACTAATAAATTCAAGCCACGTCGTGAGTCGCTGCAAATTCAGGAATTCACATTTCAAACTCAGAAAACGATAATACACACGAGACATATTGTTTAAAACAGCGAACCTGACACCCACAAACGGGACAACTGACGATTAACCTGTGAGTTATTCAGTTTAACTTGTAACAAAACCAGACTAGTCCCATTAAATATTCATATCATACACTGATACGATCTCTCTCCCTCTCTCTTTTCCATATCAGTCTCCTAAAGTGTTTGTTTACACATGATACGTTTTAGAAAGAGACAAAGAGTTACATTCAATCCTATTCTTACTGCCTGATTGATGGTGAAAGACACCTATCCTGCCCAAAGGTGTCCCAGGTCTGGATAGGTGTGTGTGGTGTGCTGTATGTTCACTGTGATGCATTTCAGTGTGAGTAACCTGATATGTGCACGATTATCAAAGGCCAAACTGTTCTGACTGGATCATAAGCAGATAAATATGCTGCGCTCAGCAAAGAAGAGATGTGAAAATAACGTCTGCGCAAGATACTGTACTGATATGAGCTCAATAAATGCGCACAGTACAAGGTGCGATTGTTTAATTCTTTTTTAGTTTGGTGCAACTTTTCAAAGTCGTGGTTTCTGTATCCTTTCTTACACACTCCTAAAAACAACGGTTCTTTATTGACACTGATGGAGAACATTGATTCCATGGAAACTTTCAAACGCACAACATCATTGAAAGATTCTTCAGTGGCACAAAATGGGTCTTCTATGAACTTTTATTTTTAAGAGTGCAGGACAGAAAAGTGTCTCGCGAAGCTTTGAGTTTACCTTGCATTGGTGCAGTCGTTATACAGGACCTCGAAGTCTTTTCTCGATATAAGTTTGCAGCGATTGACTCCAGGCTGAATCGCGCCCAGTCCACGGAGGATGCGAACCTGCTCCACGTTGCACACCACAGGCGTTATCTCCAGACGTTTGAGTTTCGTGTATACAGTGTGCAGTCCACCGACCAGGTGCTTGAGAAAGAGGTCAAACGCCTGCGGGAGGCAGATGAGCTCGTTGCCGTTGACAGTGAAAGACGCGAGCTTTGCGCCTCGGACCTCGACCATTTTACACTCGTTGTTTTGAGGGGTGTTTTCCACTGGAGAAGGAGTGGAATACACGGGTTTGTGCGGGAGGCTACCAATGGGGATACCCGGGCTCGCGGAGGAGAGAAGTTCCGATCTGAAGATGCTCGGTCCGGCTGGGGTGACGGACGGTGAGGGCGAGAGGGTCGCCGGGGTCGAGGAGTTGACAGCCGCGGCGATCGACATTGGAGGCGCGTGGGCCATCGGTGTCGCGGGCAGCAGCGCAGCCGGTGTGGCCATGTTCAACACTAAATAAATGTCTTTAAAGTATTCGAACAAAAGTAATATCTCACAGGAGAGTTAATAAAACAACAACAAAAACAATTCCGTTTTGATGGAAAGTAAAATCAGCTTGGCACGGGGGAAAAAAAACGAGATATTGTCTGTGCGTCACAACATCGATCAAAGCGTGATAGTGACAGTGGGAAAAAGTGAAGAGCTGCGCTAGTGGTGCTCGGACGAGTTGAATCTGTCACATTGTGGTCAGGAGGAGGAGCCAAGAAACAAAGAGAGTTTGGAAGAGACACAGCGCGCACGTGTGTTCCTTTCTTTCAGAACAGGTACATCTGAAACAATAAACTTCGAAAGAACTCTTGCTATTGTTGAGCGTGCTTTATATAGGCATATTCACTTTATATTCACACTAAAGATAAACAAACAAAACAACAGACTACATATTGAACGTTTATTTTTGCAGCCATTGACAGTTATGTTATGTAACAAGTGCGTGAAAGGCTGTTTAGTTGTCGTAGTTTATCAGAAAGTTTATGAAAGGACAGACGTATTGCTTTAATTCATGCTCGAGATGATATGAATAATAACAGCACTCCAATAGTTAATGGCGCTTTGTACATGCACACGGGCAAGTGATTAATTCGCCGCGTGAGAAATTCTGATGAAACAATATTGAAAGCAATTTAAATAAAGCTCATTTAAATGTCAATTCTCATGGTTGGGGCTTTACTATAATTGGCTATTTAATTAAAACAATTTTCACGGTCATTAATACAGCCCGAGCGTTGTAGTGCACTGACATATTTTAATTACATGGTATTAACAAAATTGATATGCCTTAAAAAGCACGGTGAAAATTTAAATAAGAAATGATTTAAGCAATTATACATCATCCCCATATGGACATTACGAGTATCAGCATATGACTGGTCAGCAATGAGAGAGAATGAAACAACTTATTGGGCACTCTTTTTAAAAGTGAAAGAGTGGAGAAAATTGAAAATATTACTTCTAGAATAATTTCACAATTTTTGTTTTTGTTACATTGTGAGGTCAAGCATGCACAGAGGCAGGATATAAAGCTTATACTGCCATCTATTGTGAAGGATTTGGGAAGTGAAAAGAATTAAACTGAAATGTCAACGACTATTTGTTATTTTCACAAGCCCAAAGTGTTCATTACAGACCGCACATCCTACGGTTTGTAATGGTTCTCAACATTTACAACCGTTAATCTCAGAATAAACACTTGTGGAGTCTCTTGAGGCACAGCAACACATATCAATTATCATAATACACTTCTCATAGAGGCATCGTGATAGGAAGTCACTTATGTACCCAATTTCAATGACACTTACGGTCTGTCAGTGGGTTTAGTGACATTTCACAAAAAGTAAGCGTAGAACAGTTCTCCAGTCAAGCAATGGAACAAGACAATAGGAATGCACAATGTTATCTGCCAATATTTTTACAATTATTTTGCAATAAGATTTTATAGCTACAATAATATGGGCACTATAAACAATTTTATATGCATCATTTAAGAGTTCACTTCTGCTTTCATGTCCTCTGCAATCTGTCAGACCATCATGAGCTGTTCTGTTTTCTGGTGTTAAAGTTTACCTAAAAATTTAACTTCTGTCATTACTACTGAGATGGTGTACTGACGTAGAACCTGGAAGCGCTGCAACGTAAATAACATAGAAGAATGACAGGGGACAGAAGAAATTGTTGAATGAAGTCATCATTTTTTGTTTTGTTTTTGTGCACAAAAAGTATTTTTGTCGCTTCATAACTTAAGATTGAACCACTGTAGTCACGTTGACTATTTTAACTATGTTTTTACTACTTCTCTGGACCTTGAATGTGGTAATTTTGTTGCTTTCTGTGTGTAACGGAGGCCAGCTAGTAGTAGCTGTGCAAGTAAACCTCACTCCTCTGATCTCAAGAGACGTTTTAGCGACTGACGTTAGAGGTTGCAGCTTTTAGCCTCCTTGTTACAGCGTCCGACTCCCACACCGGAGACCCATGTTCGAGGACTGCGCAGAGCGGGGCGAGTAGGTTCTGGGTGAGGGGTTAAATTGGTGCCGTGACCCGGATGGGAGTGAGGTTTAAAGGGGTGAGTGTAACGGAGGCCAGCTAGTAGTCGCTGTGCAAGTAAACCTCACTCCTATGATCTCAAGAGATGTTCTAGCGACTGACGCTAGAGGTTGCAGACTTTAGCCTCCTCGTTAGAGCGTCCGACTCCCACGCCAGAGACCCAAGTTCGAGGCCCGCACAGAGCAGGGTGAGTAGGATCTGGGTTAGGGGTTACATATGGAGGATAAAAAAACTCTCGGATTTCATCAAAAATATCTTAATTTGTGTTCTGAGGATGTGCGAAGGTCTTACGGGTGTGGAACGACATGAGGGTGAGTAATTAATCACAGAAATTTAATTTTTTGGGTGAACTAACCCTTTAAACCTTGCATTCACCAACATAAACTCTACACAGCACAACCACGGCTTTTAAATGAATGGTAACGGCCCATTAAATGTAATATTATGCATTTGAGGAGGAATTTAACACTGATGTTTTCTAGTTACTTTAAAGTAATTAGCAGTAACTGCCTGCATCCCTCAGTTCCACATTCCTTTATTCAATTCACTACAGTGATTACAGCAGTTCCTCATTGACTTCTCTATTAGAGCTGCGGCCAGAGTCCATTCCCTGACCTTCTCTTCATCGATCGGGCACATTTGTCGCTGCTCTATTATAATGCAAAGAGAACATTTGTTATAATGTACATCCGATGCCTTTGCGCAATTGCGATCAATATGTTCAACTACAGACAGTACTGTATAGAGAGACAACCATGTGGATATAATTTAAAATAAGAGAATACACATGCTTATCGATTCCTCTGAGGCATGTTTAAGTGAGGCTGTTCTCTCAATCAATACACCTACTATATTGATATGCAATGAGAACGTCATCATAAGCCCTCATGGACGTTCACTTGAGTCAAATCTCACTCCTATTCATTCGAATTCATGTTTTACTTCCTTATCTCCCATGTCAACCTTAACACCTATGTACAGGACACGGAGTAGGAGGGAGTCAATGCCTCAATTCACACACCACCAGCCTATTAAGACCAGTGACATCCATCAGCTAAAGCTGCCACACTTTAAAATGCACTGTGCTGGGATGGTCCCTGTAATTTAATTCCCCCTGCCATGCATACACCCTGCATAGCCACGTCCCCTGATGGATTAATCATGCCATTTCCACAAAGGTCCTTCAGAAGAGAATGGAGTTTGATGCAGCCACTGACGCTTGCTGCCATAACTCAAGCTCTGCCAAAACGCCAGTGTCCTGTTTTCCTGAAGATGGATGTGGGTTTTGGGGAGCTGCTTTGAATGTGTCCTTCGTTAGATTAGAATGTATGGATTTGTTCTCAGCTTCAAGGATAACGGGGAAAAATCTGACTGTATGAATTTACCACACCGCAAAAAATCCTATTCTTCACCTTCGAATGAAATATTTCAACTGCCTTAAAGCATATACAACAAAGATTCGTGTTTTCATACTACGTCCAATAACGATAAATGGCCGGTATTAAAATTCTATATCATTTTGTCTAAGTGAATTAAAAGTAAACCACTAAAAACTAAAATTAATCATTTTAAATGTGAATTTAGACATTACAACATTATAATACATAGTAAGAAAGACTGATTTTTTTTTTTTTTTTTTTTCAGATTCACTTAAGATTACATTTAACAGTTTTATTCAATTATTAGTGTTGCAAAAGTCATCTAAATGACGGTTCTCAACTAGGGGGCCTCAGCAAACTTCAAGGATGCTGTAGGATGACTTAAAAGTAAGTAATAAACTATTAGTAATATTAATATTGAAATATTAAAATAATCTAACTCTAAATCTAACTCACTTTTTAAAAAAATAAAAAAATAAAAAATAAAAATGGGAATTTGAAAAAAAATATAATTGTAAAAATATTGGCATATAACATATGGAACAGAGATACTGTGCATCCCTAAGATTGTCTTTGGAAAGCTTCATAACTTTTCTACACCTAATCTTTTTTTGTTTTAAAATTATGTTCTTTTTCTTACTTTTTAACATTGTCCATCAATAATTAGCTACTGGAGAACCTGACAATTTCATTTTCTCTCAAACAGATCCCTATCAGATGAATTTGCATGCTTGCGTTTTGAATTACTTCACATGGCCATAAATCTACTGAAGCATGCATCCATTAAATCAATCAAAGACTATCGTGTGACCTGCCCTTCCTTCCTTACTGTGGGTGTTACCTAACATTTGATACATTCACTCTTCTCTGAAACCTTGTTGTGGATGATAATGTATTGTCAGAGAAGAGAGAACCTATGTTTACATGAAGCATACAAAACTAAGGCTATGTAATTTAGATCCATGTTCCAAGGGTCAAACGGAATATGGTTGCCCAATTTTATTTAGGTATGCTAAATAGATGCCCACCTCACATTGGAATTCACAGCTTATTCTAGAACATCACTTCCATGATCAAAGTGAGGGAGGGGAAAATATCTCTGGAGTGCCAGTCATGGAGATGAGATAGAGCAGAAAAATGCCTGACAGCACTCCTCTGTCAGTGCTTTAACACTTTTTTTCTGTTTTCTAACAAGTTTTTTTTTTTTTTTTTTTTTTTTTTGTTACAGACAAAATTAATCGTGGGGATGTGAGATGCCTGATTTACATTCATTAAAAGTCATCTCCAGAAGTCAAGTTCAGTTCCAATCAAATTTGGGTAATTATGCAGAACAAGATATTCCCCTAAGAGCTGAAAACTCAACTTTTTTGAAAATGTCACTCTAAATGAACAAGTTTAATTTTATCAAATATACGTGAGGGAAAGCTGAATAGGTTATTCTAAAAACAAGCTCCTTGACATTGTCAAACATGTCTTAATAATTACCAAGCACCCAACAGTTAGGTTAACCTTCTATTTTCTTATATATGCTGCCACTCAGCTTCACAATAGAGGTCATTTGAGCAATAACATAGAAGTCACAGTGGTATTTTTCTGAATAAGTGCAGACTGCTATTTTTCTCATTACTCATTTTCATGCTGATATTCAGACCAACAGCATGATGGCACGTATTACATTAGCTTTGTCCGAAACTGCATACTGAGTAAATAATAAATTTAATGAGGAACTTACTTTGAGATTGTTTAAAGAGCGTGTTCTATTATAAATGTATAGTATGTAGTATTAAGGTGTGCTCATGGTGTGTGTCTTTGGCGATGGCCAGTCACAACTCCTCTTCTGTGGCCTCATGAGATGGTAAAGTGTTCATCAGTTGTGCACTTTCCAAACTCAGCAGAAGTGGGAGGTCATCCAGGTATTTTTGCCTACTGTTTTATGAATACTGTGAATTCAGACATACTACTCATTTCACATATTGTTTTTCGCCTATGTTAGGGCATATTCAGGAAAAAAAAAAAAAACATTGCAAAAAAAATTAAAAAAGCCTAATCTGGGGTGTGTTTCCCAAAAGTATCGCAAGTCAAATATGGTCGTAAGTCCCATTGAACTCTATTGATAAGGACGGAACTTGCGACCATAGTTCACCCCTGGTTTGTTTGGCTTAACTGGTTTAAACTGGTCTTGGCTGGTTTAAGTTGGTCTTCAAGCCTGGCTAAGTTGATCTAGCTGGACCTCCAACCTGTACAGCTGAAAAATGTCCAAAACAAAGCCACTGTAGTATCAACTATTGTATGTCTCAGAGCAACACAGTAGTAGTATTTTGTTCCTAAATGAATCAGTTTTTAAAGGTGCTAAAGAGGATATTTTGTTTTATACTTTTTTGCAATATTACTTGAAACTGTCTTTACTAACTGGTAAAAGACTATTTATTAGGTGCACTGAAAGGAATAATATTAATATACATCATCTGTGCACGAGGTAGGGCCTTAAAAACATCAGCCAATCGCATAAACGATTGGCCCTCTGGCTTGTCAATCACTGCCATGACATTCCTTGTGAGATACGTGCGCGGATTGGCCCTCTGGCTTGTCAATCACTGCCGTGACGTTCCTTGTGAGAGACGAGCGCAGCTGCGCGCTCCAGTAACTTTCCACACTCCACAGACGCCGCATGCAATGTTTTTGTCAAGAGACAGGAGTAACAACTGCAGATTATGAGTTACCTGCGGTGAGTCCGACATAATGAATCCACTAACACGATACAGCGAATGCCGGTGGTAAACACTCGTGTTCCAATACTCGTGCACGAGTTTTGGGAGGCGTTCCCTCGAAATGAGCTGTGAAGGAGGGGGGTTGTTCCTACGCATGCGCTCATTTCAAAAACTCACTAACAGTCTTTGGTTTCTCAGTCGACGAAAAGATCCTCTTTATCACCTTTAATGAACAAAAAAGTTGAGTGAATGACTTGATTGCTGCATTTCATTTTTGGAGGCTGTGTCCTCCAGAGGCCACATTTGAAGGCTGTATACGTCATCAATGTCTTATTTAAGAAAAGTAACCATAATAAAATTGACTCTTATTCCCCATGAGGTGTCAAATACTGTAATTTCTTTATTACTTTGCAATCTAACATTTCGTTTGCTTAAGGCCGCATTTACACTAGTGCGTTTTCGTTTTAAAATGGCGTTTTAAAATAAAAATGATCCTCATCTACACTAACCTTTCCATAGCATTTCAGAAACGATCTCCGTCTACACTACATGACTGAAAACCTTGTCAGATTTCATTGGTGTTTTCAAATATCAAATTTAACCGTAAACTTAGTGAACAGTTTTGAAGAAATTTGATATTTCCCAATTCAAAAAGACAGGACCTGCACTTGGATGCCTGAGAGGCGTTTCAAAGATGGCTGCCGAGTGAAATTACTTATCCTAAAGGGACTTAACTGCACAATGGCTGCTAAAAATGACAACAAAGCCAGCAAAGATTGCAGTTCAGTCTCCATGTTATTGTTTACACGGCCATCAAGGATACGCAGAGTGAACATGGGCAGCCACGCCATCGTTTTCAAAAGTGTCCGTTTTTGTCCATTTACACTGAAACGCAATCCCAGCATTTTCAAACTAAAATAGGCTCTGCAGCGTTTTCGAAATCTCTGTTTTTGAGGGTCGAAAATGCCGGAGTAGTGTAAATGACAGGCGTAACCATAGCAAAAGTTATGTGTTTTAAAACAAAAACGTACTAGTGTAAACGGGGCCTAAATGAGACTGACTCGATGACGTATGCAGCCTTCAAATTTGACCTCCAGAGGACGCAGCCCCTGAATGAAGGAGGGGGGACAGAGCAACTGACTCACTCATTATGACAGTGCCTTGTCGCCACCTACTGGTGTAACAAAAGGGTTACTGAAAAATACCCAATGCATAGACTGATAGCCTGTCTAGGATGTGTAAACACAGACAAGTGAAATGATGCAAACAGTGCAAAATCCCAGTGCAGTTGGATCAGAGATTTTCTTAAAGTATCAGATGGCAACTTTCACATATATATCATTCCCAAAAGCCAGTGACTTGATTACCTTTCAGAGTTTTATGATGGTCAGCCTCAGTCACATTTGCAGATTCCAAAGAAGTGAATCCATAGTGCTGTAAAATATGTCAAACCTGCCGCAAAATTACTGCACTTTTTTTTTTAATTCCCAATACAATTCTCCATTAACATGATTGGGCAATCCCTGGCCAATCAACAGTCAGATTCCTTATCAGTGCTGGGTAGTAACTGATTACATGTAATCTGGATTAGATAATCAGATTCCAAGAATTAAGCAGCATTGGGGAAAGTTACTTTTAAAAGTAATGCATTACAATATTGCATTACTCCCTATAAAAGTAATTGCGTTACTTTTTATTGCGTTACTTTTTCTCACTTGGACTGGGCTTGCTTGTTTTTTGCTTATTAGTATGCTGGATAATTGAAGGTCAACAGCAAAGAAATTGGTTAATAAAGTGAGATTAAATACATAGCCTAAAGTATATTTGTGTAATTTAATATATTAAATTATTACAGGTTTGCGTAAAATTGTAAGATTGCATTCCACTGTTTTTATTCACACTGTTTCCACCCCCCTTCTTTGATTAATATACAAGTATGCACCCTCTCAGACATGGCCTTGATTAAAAAATTATATAAAATTTGAATATTGAATTATATTGTAATATAGTAGCTAACTAATAGCATCGACTTGCGCATTCTGCGTATGGTCGTCCGCCAGAAGCTATTTGAATTTATAAAGTTTTAAATATGAATATTTTTCTTACAAAAACGCATCGCTTCACTTCAGAAGGCCCTTGTTAACCCCCTGGAGTCGTATGGATTACTTTTTTTTATGGATGGATGCATTATTTTTTACTTCAAAACGCCCCCCCCCCCCCCCCCCCCCAATTCAAAACCATTAAACCTTGGTGGACTAAGGATATTTCTATATCTCCGATTGTGTTTGTCTATAAGAAAATAGTCATATAGGATGGTTTGAGGGTGAGTAAATCATGGGATAATTGTAATTTTTGAGTGAAAAAAAATAATAATTTGGATTAAAATGTCAATTTAATATTTTGTGTTGAATTATTTAGATATCTGGCAAGTGGCCGCATAATAAGGTAATTAATAACTATGCAGTGTGGTCTTGTTTCACCCTGCAGAGGTTTCTTATGTATAATAATCTGCTGACTGTACACTATCCCACAGCCTTGCCATGCCCCCCAGTTTGGGAACTACTGGAACACTGGAACTAAGAAATAGATTATATTACATTTTAAAATACTTGTAATCAGACTATGGTTAGTTTTCTATTGATTACATGATTATATGTTATTCTCACAATGGTATTAATTTATTCATAATTCATTGATTCTACTAAATGTTGCTTTCTAAGCTTTCTTATACATATATTTAGAAGGTCTTCCAGGTTTGTGGAATTGCACACATACAGACCTGACTACAAAAAGTAGTCAGAATAAATAACCTAAATAGAGTAATTTAGATTACATTACTAACTGCAGTTTTGTCATGTAATTTGGAATCAGTAACTGCCACAGAACTAAGCTTCTGTGGCAGGTGGGGTCCAGGACAGAGACTTGGGCTTATTGCGAAGGAGGCTTGTGAGTGGACTGGTAATGGAACTGTAGTTATGGATGAATCTTCTGTAAAAGTTGGCAAATCCGAGGAAACGTTGGAGCTCTTTGACTGTAGTGGGTGTTGGCCAGTTCTTGATAGCTGCCACCTTTCCCTCGTCCATCCGGATGCCACTGTGGTCGATGTTGTACCCAAGGAACTGCACTGAGGGCTGGTGGAACGAGCATTTCTCAGAGCCTTGAGGAAGAGAAGTCCCTCAGTTGTTGCAGGACTTCCGCAACGTGGCGTTGGTGGTCGGCCATACTCCGGGAGTATATCAGGATGTCGTCAATGTACACCAGCACAAACTGACTACAATTTGTAAGTAATCTACCCAGCACTGCTCCTTAAAGTAGACTTAATACTTCAGAATAGATCACCAATTGTGAATTATTACAAGTCAAAAAGTTTTTCCTATTTCTATAATGCTTTTTACAAAGCAACTGGACACTAAATCAGCATTTTATTTGCTTTGCTGTTATTTCTTTAAAAATATATCCTGAGTTTACTGAACTTTAGAACTCAGATTTGTCCTGTGATTTTTCATTCTATTTCATGAGGTTTATCTTCCCTTTACCGTCCATTCCAGAGGTCTGTAACCTGTTTTGAGAAAGACTGCTTCCTTTAAAACGAGTGTAACTGAACTTTTCCACCAACAACTTCTGTGACCTCAAAGGCAGTGTGATTTTTTATCCTTTCCTCCTGAGGCGGAGAGAGGGCGAGGGTTATTCATTCGTGCTTAGCTGTGTGTTGAGTTTGATGGATAAGCCTCATAAGCATTGATGCTAACACTCAGGTGCACACTCTCTTTCTCTCTCGCTCTGGTTCTTCACAGATCATAGAGCATCCTTTTCCTTACACTCACTCTCTCTCACACACACATTCTGCCCCTTAGACCCCCTGCTGGGTTCACTTTCTACGACATCCATCAAACCTAAACAAGAGGGGTCATTCAGCTGGCAAATAACCTTCACTCAACTATAGCAGAGCAAGCTGTGGGTAAAACACTCACTGCTAGTTCGGGCCAGTGGAGTGAGTTAAGGGGCTTGGGAAGACGTTGCTCTCATGTGGAGATT
The DNA here is from genome assembly GCF_024489055.1 of Chanodichthys erythropterus. Classification (NCBI taxonomy): domain Eukaryota; kingdom Metazoa; phylum Chordata; class Actinopteri; order Cypriniformes; family Xenocyprididae; genus Chanodichthys; species Chanodichthys erythropterus. Next base: position 26,847,532 of record NC_090232.1, read on the forward strand.
TTGGACTTCTGCTGTTGAAATACAATTAAAAAAAATCTGCAATACATGTTTTGATTCACCAAATTAATGAAACCAAAAATCAAACCATTGGTCATGTAATGGTCTCATTTTGTTCTGATTTGGTTTAATTTTCATTCTGTTCCTGCTTGCCAGTGTTCTCTAGTATCTTGGTTGCTGATTTGAGTTCCACTGTTAGTTCACCCAAAAAAGAAAATTCTGTCATTAATTACTCATCCTCATGTTGTTCCACACCCGTAAGACCTTTGTTCATCTGAATTTTCAGCTCAACATACCCCATAGATTTTTTTTTATTAACCCTCTACTGCATATTGTTGCCATATGGCAACATACACTTTGTGTTCATTTCCTTGCCACTGTCTCTTAAGAGAACATTCTTGTTTTGTTGTTGTTGTTGTTGTTGTTGTTGTTGTTGTTGGTAAGAGAGGACCTAAATTTAGCCAATGATGTGCTTTGGTTAAGTCACATGACATGCAATATTTTTCTGTAGTGCGATTTCTGACAAGACTGCCATCTCTTGTCGGTAGCATGTTCATAACCTTCCTCTCATAAGATGAGTAATGTTGAATTTTCATGAACTGCAATGTTTTTGGTTTTATGTCAATGTTTTATGATACATGATGAACAGTATTATATTTGTTTTTAACTGTCTACATTTGCAATTGAAATAATATTCACGAAAAACGTAATGAAATTCAAAGAATATAAAGCATTATTCAGCAAAAGAGAATGGAATAAATAAAAGCACAAGATGTTGGAAAATATGTACAAGGTGTTGTTTATATTTACTGCTAAAGCTTATAATAGCACCAATTGATTCAATACAAACAACATTTCTGAGGAAAAATATTAACTGTTTACACTTACACTTATTCTAAATTATTTCCACTATTGTACGTTGTTGCCATATGGCAACATTTCATAAAGTACCTTAAAATAATATTTTTTTCCATTTTTTTTTTTTTTTTTTTTTTTTACAGCACTTCAAGTTAAGCCATTCTAAGAAAAGAAAAAGAGTCAAATATTTTTTTCTATAGATTTATCATAATGCGTGTGTTACAATAGGACCAGCCAGGAGACAGAATATAGGTTAACAGGTAGTTTATTGAACACAAGCAGAGTATTAGGATGACAACAGGTGAGTAAACAGATGCAAGTTCGTGACTGATGAATGATATGGAGAATGACACAGTCCTTTTGTGGTTGCAGAGTGACAATGGAGAATGATACTTGCTGAATGGAGTAGATGACTTCAGACAACACTTCACACCAGAGTGAAGACAAGGAGTAGAGCTTGGGTACACGGAGTACAGGTAAGTAGCAAGAGGAGTCCTTGAGGTAAGCATTCAGGTAAGTCCTTTTTATTGCAAATGAGACCGGACAATGTGATTGTGTGTGAGTGTGTCTTAAGTAGTGTTGGTGATGAGTGTGCTGATGAGGTGCAGGTGACGGTGATTAGTATTCCGGGGATGGTGTGTGCTGTGATTGGAGGGTGCTGGCTCTGTGGGAAGAGGAACAGAAGGGTGGTGAGGTTTAAGGAGTGATACATTGAAGGTTGGGTGAATGCGATACTCAGGAGGTAGCTGAAGTCTGTAGGTGACTGGGTTGACCTGCTCCGTGATGGTGAATGGGCCAATGAACCTGGGACTCAGCTTACGGCAGGGTAGACGCATGCGGATGTCTCTGGTAGATAACTATACCATCTGTCCGGGTTGGTAAGCAGGGGCTTCAGAGCATCGTAGATCCGCGACCATCCTGCGTCTATGAAGGGCCTGTTGTAGTTGGTGATGGGCTGAGTCCCAGACCCTCTCGTTCTCTCGGAACCAATAGTCCACCGATGGTACGTCGGATGGTTCCCCAGACCAGGGGAACAGTGGGGGTTGGTAGCCGAGTACGCACTGGAAGGGTGTCAGGCCGGTGGTAGATTGGCGGAGGGAGTTTTGTGCGTACTCGGCCCAACCCAGATACTGGTTCCAAGAGTCCTGGTGGCCGTGGCAGATGGTACGGAGGAAGTGCCCAACTTCTTGTAACTTGCCTTCCGTCTGCCTGTTCGACTGCGGATGGTATCCCAAGGAGAGGCTCACGTCACACCTAGGAGTGAGAAGAAGGCTTTCCAGACCCGTGAGATGAATTGAGGACCTCTGTCGGATACAATGTCTTTGGGGATTCCGTAGTATCGAAAGATAGTGTTGAACATAATTTCAGCCGTTTCCATGGCTGTGAGCAGGCCTCTTAGGGGAATGAGTCAGCAGGATTTGGAAAACCCGTCTACAACCACGAAGATGCAGGTGAATCCGTTGGAGGCTGGGAGATCCGTCACAAAGTCCACTCCGATATTTCTGGAGCCAGGATGGTAGGAAATGGTGAAGTTAAATCGTGTGAAGAAGAGAGCCCACCGGGCTTGTCTGGGGTTGAGCCTCTTGGCGGCTCGGAGGTACTCCAGGTTTTTATGATCCATTAGGACTAGGAATGGGTGCCGTGCTCCCTCTAACCAATGCCTCCACTCCTCGAGAGCCAGCTTGACGGCTAGGAGTTCCCGGTTGCCGATGTCGTAGTTTACCTCCGCCGGGTTGAGCTTGCGGGAGAAGAAGGCACATGGATGGAGTCGGCTCGGGTTCCCCTGCTGCTGCGACAAAATCGCTCCAACTCCGGTGGTGGAGGCGTCAACTTCCACGATGAAAGGCTTGTCAGGGTCAGGGTGCACCAGGAGTGGAGCGGTCATGAAGGCTTGTTTCAGGGTGTTGAAAGCTTCTGTGGCAGGTGGGGTCCAGGACAGAGACTTGGGCTTATTGCGAAGGAGGCTTGTGAGTGGACTGGTAATGGAACTGTAGTTATGGATGAATCTTCTGTAAAAGTTGGCAAATCCGAGGAAACGTTGGAGCTCTTTGACTGTAGTGGGTGTTGGCCAGTTCTTGATAGCTGCCACCTTTCCCTCGTCCATCCAGATGACACTGTGGTTGATGTTGTACCCAAGGAACTGCACTGAGGGCTGGTGGAACGAGCATTTCTCAGAGCCTTGAGGAAGAGCTGGAAGTCCCTCAGGCGTTGCAGGACCTCCGCAACGTGGCGTTGGTGGTCGGCCATACTACGGGAGTATATCAGGATGTCGTCAATGTACACCAGCACAAACTTATGGAGGAACTCCCGGAGCACCTCGTGGATGAAGTCCTGGAATACGGAGGGGGCATTGACCAGGCCATACGGCATGACCAAGTATTCATAATGGCCGGTGGGCGTGACGAAGGCGGTCTTCCACTCGTACCCCTCACGTATACGGATCAGATTGTAGGCGCTGCGGAGGTCCAACTTGGTGAACACAGTGGCTCCGCAGAGGTGTCCCAGGGCTGCTGGGATGAGAGGAAGGGGGTACCGGAATTTTACTGTGATGGCGTTGAGTGCTCTGTAATCGATGCATGGCTGCAAGCCTCCTTCCTTTTTCGCCACAAAGAAGAAGCTGGATGCAGCAGGGGAAGTTGATGGTCGGATATATCCCTGAGCCAATGCCTCCTCAATGTTATCCACCATGGCCTTCTCCTCTGGGATGGATAAGGGGTAAATCTTACCCCTTGGCACTGACTCACCCAGAAGCAGGTCGATGGCGCAGTCCCATGGCCGGTGTGGAGGCAGCTTGGAGGCTCTCTTGGGCCAGAATACGTTGCTGAAGGGGGCGCACAGGACGGGATGTCCACAGATCGTTTCTCGAGGGGACTGTCAACGGATGTGGCACAGACTGGAAGGACGTTGGAATGAGGAGACTTGGAAACAGGCAAGTCGGAGAAACACTCGGGAAAGCAGGTTTCGCATTTCAGGACTTCTCCAGTGTTTCAAGAGAGGATGGGGTTATGTTGCTGCAACCATGGGCGCCCTAGTATCACGTCAGCGGTGTAACCCTCCAGAACCAGCAGTTGAATGTACTCGTGATGCAGCACTCCGACTTGGAGATGTACAGGTTTCGTGATACGGCTGACTCGTCTATTACTCACAGGTCTGCCTGTTATTGAGTGGATCTGGTAAGTAGTTGGCGTGTTCTTGGTCTTGATGTTGAGCTGATGACAGAGGGCGCCAGAGATTAAATTTCCCGCTAACCCAGAATCGATGAGGGCGGATACTGGAAGAGAAACATCGGCAGCACTAAGAGTTATTGTCGTAGTGAGTGGCTTTTGCGTCTGGAGAGTAGAGATAATGACACTCACCATGGGGCCTGGAGGATGTGTAGGACATGAGGAGAGTACATGCCCTGGTAATCCGCAATAGAGACATAAATTCTAGGTAAGCCTTCTCTGTCTTTCAGTTGGAGTCAGCCGTGATGATTCCACTTGCATGGGTGTTGTGGAGGCTCTGACCCTGGTGCTCTTCGAGACACGACTGCATACGAGTGGCGAAGCGTATTGACAGCTGGATGAATCGTTCAAGCCTGATGGTATCCTCGTATGCAGCGAGATGCAACCGCACTCGAGGATCCAGTCCTTGACAGTATGACGTCAGCAGCGCTTGTTTGTTCCATCCACTTCGAGCAGCGAGAGTTCTGAACTGCAGAACATATTCATTAACAGACAACTTTCCTTGTTTCAAGCTATACAGTTTCTCACCGATAGAAGAATCCCAAGATGGTTTTCCAAACACTTCCCGGAAGTGTTCGATGAAGCCTGAATATGTCGTGTCACCGGATTGTTTTGCGACCAGATGGAATCGGCCCACTGTAAAGCTTTGCCAGAAAGTTGTGAAATGATGAACGCTACCTTAGAGTAGTCAGTGGGGAACAGGTGCGGTTACATCTCCAGGGTCAGATAGATTTGCAGGAGGAATCCATTGCAGTCCTCCGCCGAACCAGAGTAGGGCGTCGGTTTGGCCATGGGACTGGTGAACGTGGGCGTGAGGAAGAGGTGACGGTGGATGCGGAAGTGATAGCGGGAGCTGGAGGTGGCGGTTGTGATGGTGGTTGCACATTGAAAGTGCGACAAAACGCGTCCACCAAATCCTGGAAGGGATCCGATAGACTCATGCTTGTGTTCCGCTGTTTTGGTCCGGTCTTCTGTTACAATAGGACCAGTACAGTGTTTATTTTGATGTTTACATTTGATTCTGAATGAGTCTGATAGTGCTCCGTGGCTAAAGCTAACATAGTGTGTAATGTAAGCTTTGGCCACGGAGCACTATCAAACTCATTCAGAATCAAATGTAATTACAGTGGTATTCCCCAGTCCACAATGCTTCTCCAATATGTGGGCTCAGTAAAAGATGGTTCAAAAAGTGGTTAGCTCAAACTCAAACTGTCCCCTTACAGATAAGTATATGGTATTTTAAATTTTACATCATAAATACACTCCATATTGAGATGATTAATTCTCAAATCAAGGCAAGACTTGTTGTGGGTGAATGTTATTTCACCAAGTACAACATGTTCCTGGATCAACATCTTTGTTGATTCTGGAACAACATTCCAATCAACCAGTCAGATTTGAGGGACAAGTTTGCCATTTATGTCAAGTTTAGGCTTGCAACCCTATTCCTACCCCTAAACCTAATCCTACCCATATCTTATCCCTCTGGATAAATTATGGGTAGGATTAGGTTTAGGGGTAGGAATAGGGTTAAGACTAAATTTTCTGACAGGAATGTTGTTCCAGGATCAACAAAATATGTCTTAGTTGTGATAGTTAGCAAGGTAGGATTGTTCTGCCTTTTATCAGCGAGCAAACAGAGCATTCAGTTCTACTTTCACCTTCAAACTTGAGATTAGAAGTTCTCGCTATTGAAAATTATAAGATTGCTCCTACTAAACATTTTTACTTTATTTACTTTCTTTTCTGTAATCTCAACTTTTTCTACATTACATCAATCAACCTTTAAAAGAAAAAAAGTATTTGGATTTTTAACATTGGCTCAAAACTTTAAGCACTGAGATATAGGCCTAGCCACTGTATCAGCTCTGTATGTCAACTAGTTCATCTTCACAATATAGGCTATATAATATAGCCTAATGTCCGTTTTTTGTCCTTCATTCAATTTTACAAGTGAATCACCTTTTGAACTGTCTGCAGTATTTGGCTCAAAGTACAAGTTGGTTACATTTATGTTGTTACTTAAACATAATTTAGTCATGCAATGATATAAAGCTCAGTGTAAAGTACAACAAACTGGGCTTGATTTAAAATGACAGGTTGCTTCTGGTCCTGTCTACAATAATAGGCTTTATGACTTAGGCCTACTCAAGCCTGCAGAGGAAGATTTCGGTATAGCAGATCAAATGCATGAAGCCTAAATATCATTCCATCCACTCTAATTAGACAAATAACGATGTATTAAATTCCAAAACTCAATTGAGAAATCCCTTGAGGGAGCAGGTCACTGAGTCACAGCATTGGGAAGAGCACACCAAACGTCATCAACATCATCATCATCATATTTCCTGTCTAAAGCAGTAGTACTTGAAGATGTCTTTTCCTTTAGCAGTGTCGGTGATTCAAATAAGCACGAGGGCAGAAAGCATTGTATGATTATTAATGGGAAAAGATTATGCGCACGGGGGTGAGGGATTAGTTTAGCGACCTTCACAACACTAATTGAAACAAGTATGGAGACTCGGCGGCACCGTAATCAACTAAAACACGGGATCATTAATCATTATAAATAGCGCTGTCACACCACGAGCATTAGTATTATCAACCCCTTTTGTTTGTCTAGTGGGAAGCTCGGCTCGGACGCGCGGTAAATGTCCGGTGCGGAGGTTAATGAGAGTCGAAGTGGCATTTAAACGGCGCCGCTGATCAAACGGGCAACGAGGTGACGCGCCTCGCGCACGTTCATTTGCAGCTAATGGGAATTGATGCACTTCTGATGAAGTTACTAACAGGCTTGACATCCGGAAGAGTTCAAGTCTGTCGGACGTAGAGCTTTTTTGACATTCCACATGAGAGGGTAAAGGATATTATTAAGCGTGAAAGAAAAGTACTTTTCTCTTAGAGGTCTTTTGACAGGTGTGGCAGCTGCGCAAAGATTAATCGACTCCAATTGAGACGTTGTAGTGTGTTTTGTGATGCAATTGTCACGTTTGAGTCCTGTTTCCCAGAATGTGATCTTCATAAATCACAGTAATAACAGCAAAACAACACAGAATTTTAGGTATAAGGTTTGTTATCCTAGTTTTGCCTCTTGTTAACATTTCTCAGTGAGGTTATGGCCTATTTGAAAATACTCATACATAACTAGGTTTTTGTTATTAAGTTAACATATTAGTGTGCCCAGACAGAAGTCAGGCCTACTCATCTGTGTGGGACACCTAGAAATCTAAGCAATGTATGTACACGAAATGTGCTGCAAAATGATGTTTTATTAACAAAGTTTGGGAGGAGCACATTCAAATGATCTGACTAATCATCACATCATTCCAACTAGCAATCAGCAATCAATATGTCTACCTAAACAGCAGGAGTGGAGACCTATATATATATATATATATATATATATATATATATAGATATATATATATATATATATATATATATATATATATATATACAGGAAGTTACTCCACCCAGGATCGCTAAGAGAACCTTTAAAGGTACATAGGCTATTGATACCAAAAGGGTACATATTAGTACCTAAATGGTACATAACCTTTTACCATTCCAGTGAAAGCTTTTGTAAAAAAAAAAAAAAAAAAAAAAAAAACTGAGAGTGTAAGACTATGGATAGAAAGATGTAAATGCATGTTTGTCTTAAAGGGGAAAAAAGTTTGCACCAAGTGCCCATGGGAATCCACCTTGACCTATAATACGAGGCATGTTGTCACAATACATGGGGCATGTAAAAGAAAAGAAAATTCCACAAACTATTTTATTTTTTTATTATTGTTTTAAAGACATTAATACTTTTATTCATCACAGATGCATTAAATTGATAAAAAGTGACTAAAGGCACAACTTTACATTATTACAAAAAATCAGTTTATGTTCCTTTGAATTTTCTATTCATCAAAGAATGCTGAAAAAGCAACATGGTTTCCACAAAAATATTAACCTTCTGATATTGTATTTTGGAGTCACACTTGTGTTGTGAACACCTGAAATGTAACTTTTTTTATTTTCAGTAAAATCAATGTAATACATTTTTGCTCAATAATATTTTTCTTTTTTATTTTGAGATAATTTCATAGTACTAATTAATATTTATGCAATAATATTGCGATCATTTTTTTTCCCAATTGAAAATAATAAAAAAAAAAATCTAATTTTTTTATTGCTTTTCAATTAAAGCAGTATTTCATGTTAAAATAGAGACAATAATGCCTTAGGTGTAGTAGGTGATCTGGGAAATACTAACATTAGCATGCTAGCATTGAAATAGGATTCCACCCTTCCTGCAAATCGCTGTCCAAAGACACACCTCCTCCAAAACACATGAACGCACACACACAGCGTTAGACAGTGTTAAACTACCTCATGTCTCAAAGCACATAACATTACAATAATGAACATAAACAACTTAGGGAGCTTTTACCTGACTGCTGCAGATAAATTTCGGTGTTGATACTGTTGACATGGATACACATAATTCTGAGTGTGACTGAACAGCTCCGGTTAGAATGTCACAGGTTGCCATCGCTTAATTACAGTAGTTATGGTGTGAATGCAGCATAAGCTCATTGTTTTGAGTCAGTAGGAACTGTAAAACGTGGCTGCTGCTTGTTTGAGGTGCTCCATGATGAAATGCGCTAATGATGTATGATGTCTGTGTGAAGAGGGTGCACGAGGATATGTAAAAACATACGTTGACAGGCAGGTAAGACATTGTATTATTTCATTCTGACTGAATGATTGGATTTACATTTTATGGTCCTACACCTTCCACATCCAATATATTTAAAAAAAATACATTTAGACTGTTTAACATAATAATTGTTATCAGTATATGTGGAGACTTTCAACCAGTATAGCAAAAATAAGTTTCTGTAGACTAGAGAATCAACTACTGCACCTTTAAAATCCAAGGCAGATTAGTGCCATCTGGTGGGAGTAAAAAAAAGAAAAACTTATGTAATGCAGTGTTTTTAAACATAATAAAAATAAGTATTTAAGTTGTTTATTTGAATATACATTTACACATTCTCAAAGACTATTTTTTGTCAAGGTTTAGAATTTTTTTTTTTTTTTTTTCAGAAAGACATTTTGTTACACATTATAGCATCAAAATTCAGTAAAAATGTAACAGGAATGAACAGGAATGCTTTATCAGAGCTAAATCAACCTGATTTCATCCTCGTATTTGACGTATCTGATTGTTACAGTCAAACCAGTTTATTTGTGTGTAAAATAGTGTGGCTGATTTGTAGATTGTACACACAAAAAAATATTTTCCCAGAAATTCCCATTCTTTTTCTAAGCCGATCATTTCTGACCACGAATAACACAGGTGTGAACTTTTTTACGACCATTATTTCATTTCATGAATGTTTTGTTGTTGTTGTTTTGTGTTTTGTTTTTTGGTTACATAGCGACTGCGGCAAAGTCACAGAGATTCTTACCATTCCGATGAAGTAGCAATTTAAAAAAATGACCGAACAACACCAGAGTGGTAAACAGCACAACTGTTTTAATCTGTGATAATAATAAGAAATGCTCCTTGAGCACCAATTCTGTATAGAATCACTTTTGAATCACAGAAGATTGGGTAATAATTGCTCAAATTCAGCTCTGCCATCACAAAATACATATTTAAAAATAGAAAACAATATTTCACTGTATTAGTTTTTACTATTTTTTTTTTTAATCTAAAAATGCAGCCTTGAAGAGCATAAGAGATTTCTTTTAAAATCGTTAAAAAAAAACTTACCAAACCCAACCTTTTGAACAGTAGTGTGCATGTGCTATTGTAGACACTTGCCTAAAGTAGTCATATTATGGGGGTGAGGAAACTGAGATGGTCCAAGCAGGGTAAGAGTACAATGGCTGAGCGCAAATATTCCAAAAAAGGTCACAGGCCCTATTCTTTTTAAAGGAATTATGTTGAAAAAAATAATGGGATTCTAACCTACAATTATACATTTTAAACTTTCAATTAACCTTGCACAAGGGTATTCTCATTTCCATCAGCTTTAGATTAATACCAGTTGTTTATCACATACCTGTGAACAAAGAACCCTGTTGCATTGCATGCATCACTTAGAAGGTTAAAACACAATTATTAAATTTACAGCTAAACTATTGATAATTACATACTTGAACACACAGAATTCCCATTTAATAACAAACATTTCATTAACCTACACCAAACACAAGGGAATTTACATAAACAGTTACTGAAGGTGGATGCTATTACAGAGCTTAGCATTGTTTTTTTAATTGCTTTGCTAATTAAAGCAATTAATGCATGAATTAGAGGACGGGAATATGATAATTACACATCAACCTCAGAATACTTAATTGTGTTATTTAGTTTCATCCTTTTTAAAAGAAGTTCAATTAGCCAAAGTCAGTGTATAAGCTCACTTTCTAAACTCACTACTAGTGCTCGTCGGGATAAAACATTGACCATGAACTTCATCCACTCTAAAAGTACTGGATTGGAGTCAGATGCGTATTGTTTGGAGACTGATGGTCACTCAAACAAAGCTAACAAAAATCATTCGATGGTACTGATGAGTGATGTCACTGTCACATTGCCAACCTTTATGATACTAATTCACACTGAGGAATAAACTACCCCATCGTTGCGCATCATTAGCTGGCCTTATGAAGAGACACGCCTGGTCAGCTTTAGTTGATAACACCTGTCATTCCAACAAGCAGTCGCAATCATTCTCCACATGCTTTTGTGTTTCTGTCTTTGTTAACGATTCTTTGTTGATTCAATGGAGACCTGAAGATGGTGCATCCTTGACCCATGCTTACAACTAACAAACCAGGTGGCATTTCATCCAAAGTCAGCTCATGTTTGAGGGACTACCATCAAAACACTGTTAAAACAACATGTATTTACTAGATTCTAACATAACAGGGTTGAACTGCAGACTTTTCCCCTTTCAACTAAAAGTTAGGAATAAGAATCATGTAAAACCATTAAACAAGGCCACATTCTCCTGAGAACTTCTCCTTGAAAAGTGACTGGACTGGAGTAAATGTTTAGCAATAAGAGCAAACATAAGGTGGAGGTGATTACAGACACATAAATGAATTCTCACTGCAGGAGTGAAAGATTATGCCTCCTATCTGCAGGAACCAAGGACACAGCCACCTCTCCCTCTCAGCACGGCTGGGTGTTAATGAAGCTCATGCTAGGTAAGCTGCCTTTTGGGTTGATCTAAGAGCCACGCCGGTTTTACCAAACGTGACCTTAAACATTCCCAGGAAAAACTTATGTCAGGTCTGGGCAAATAAAGTACCTGTGAGGTGGAGGACAGGCTTGATCTAACTAAACTGCCATTGAGAATTGAATTGCTGCTTTGAATAGAATAAGAATGAGTTACTGAGAAGAGTTATATAAGAGTGTTTAAAAGAAAGAAAAATCTTTAAAGACTATTACAATGCTACTATAAAATATAAAAAAGCACTATAAAAAAAGCACAAGTAATGTCAATTATTTAACTATAAATGCACTGAGGTCGCCATCTTGTGGTTGAAAGACACAAATGCAGACAGACCATATCAATAAAAGAGGAATGTTTCATAAAGTTAGGGTAAAAAACATTTTACTGACAGCAAAACCCAACAAAAAAATACACAATGTTAATGGACAAAAAGATAAGGAAAAGGCAAATGCTTAAATAGTCCAATTGTACATACTGAGGCAGATGTAAGTAGGTCAAACAAGGCAAATCCAACTGCTTTCACACATAAATCATATAGGTATATACTTATATACAGCGTATCATGCAGTTATTTTCTCAAACAGGGACTGCTTTGTCAGAAATGAATTTTAGACTGATCATCCTTGACTAGTGCTGTTTTCAGAAGCCTGAAAAAGATGAAACAAAAAGGACAGTTAATGATAATAATCAAATTTAAAGGTGCAATATGTAATATTTTCTGTCCACTAGAGGCCTATTCAAAACAAATCTTGGGACATGTGGTCTTCACCTCACAGCCAGTGGAAAACAATTGGGATAGGACTAGGGAAGAAATCATGTTCATGAATTAGATTAACGTTAGCATAGTATGAAGCAGAGCAGGACCGAGTGTTGTGGGAGCCTCACGAGCAGCAGAACTTTTATTATGACACAGTCACCGGCGCCGCTTCTGCTTTTCCGGTCATGAGTATAACGTAACACAGCTCTGTTTATCATATTAGATACATTTGAGTGTGTTGAAAATGTTATAACGTTACTCTGTGCGTTCGCTCGGTGGCTGCTGTGAGACACTTGTTTGAGACACACTGCAGTGAATGCAAGCTGGATGGCTTGTGTTGATAAATGGCATGAAATTAATTTTAAAACGTATTGCATGATGGAGAAAATTATGTATTAATAAAGCTGCATCTAATTATGCCATGTTAGCCACTTGACAAAATAATGTTTTTCTCTGAGGCATGGTAAAGCATGGTACTCGCAAAAAAAAAATCAAGAAAATTAGACTTAAACAATAAGACTAAACATGTTGAGCTATATAACAACAATTAGTTTTCTGTCTATAAATGTAACCAAACAGTTGTTCCCTTGCCTATTAAAAAATCTAATATATTAAAGCGTCTTTGGTGTTTTCATGGTTTCTACAAAATATAACCGGAAACTGAGGGTAATGTGGGTATGACACAATTGACAGGCGCCTCCTCACACGTCCCAGAGCCTTGGTTAAAATTGCAATTTTCTCATGATTTACAAATAGTTGTAAACATTTGGGATATTGTAAGTACTCAAGTGAATAAAATATATAACACTGGCCTAGTAGTTTTTGGATATTTTACTGCAAAAATATTACATATTGCACCTTTAAGGTAAACTGTGAATTTAAGTTTAAGTCCTATTAATTTCTGTTTTCCAAATTTGTTCTAATAGTGCAGCATTTTATTTTAAAGTGCAAATATAGCCAATTACCCATGTAGCTTCTCAATCAATTAAAAAAAATAAAAAATTGGAGCATAGCATGTCACACCATAGGGCAGGGTGCCGGGAACCACCTCCAAGAGGGCTGCAGAATGACTTAAATTAGGTTTATTTATTTATTTTGTTTTTAATTTTATATATTAGTATAATATAACCTGAAGCTATGTGTGGTTTAGATTATTTCCCCCCTCAACGACTGTTGTTTTTATTGTTAATACAACTAAATTTGATTAAAAAAGTATTGAAATAATAAATAAATTGGATTTTAAAAAACTGAAATATATTTATCAGTACAGTACTATTGTGCATTAAAAAAGTAATGTAACAAGCTAAATATTTTCCAAATAATATTTTAAATACTTATAATATTAATTTTTCACAGTATTAACGCATTTATACATGAAAATATACAGCTGCCTTTTAAATGTTAGGATATGGGTCCATCATATTTGGGGGTCCGTGGCATCTAAATGATTGAAAACACATACTTTTAATAGATCAGACAATATGTTGACTAGTCTAACAGACAGATTACTGATGCACGAATATCAATATACTCATAATTTTGCGTCTTCAAAACCAACAAAAGGGAGAGTGGGTAAAAACAGAGAAGCAGAAATAAGACGGACTGTCGCCACAACTCTACAGCTGCGTTAGTGTGAGCACCTTTATTGAGTCAGAGGCTCTTCTGAGTTCTTTGATGACTGATGACAGGGCTTCGGGATTGATCCCCTGCTCACAGAGACGGACACATATCGACAAAGACTCCATGTCCAATCCTGTGTTCAGAAGCCTTGATATCTCCAGGAGAACTGAAAATGTAGGAAGAAGCCATAGTAGTCGCAAAGTGATGAAAAGATAAAAATAATAACAATTATTCGTCCTAAACATCTCACCATCCATAGTCTCCCGGACGGCGTTCATGTTTGCGCTCGCGGGACTGGCCATGATGCTATCGTGCTAAAGCTGTTTAATTACTTCACGACAATTAAAAAAGCGCTATCTTTCATTCAGATGACCCTGACAAGTCTATTGCTGATAGTTCCTGGTGTCTTCCAAACATTCGCCAAATAAACGTATAGCAAACTAACTGACAGCAGTTTTATTTACGCCTCCCGCTTGTTGTTGTGGTGATCCTGTCAATAAAGTTGTAAACGTTCGAAAGGAAGTTACGTCGAGAAGGAATGTCGCCGGTTCTCTTCACCTGATTGGATGTTTCGCAGGTTCTGCTGAACTGTGATTGGTTGGCACCTCATGAGCGAAAATTAAATCAGACGTTGGAGCCCATCGGAGATCACGGTTGGGCTTGTTTGAGTTTCGTTGCGCTTGTAAGTATTTAATTAAGAACATTAATCACCTGGTTAAAGATTTTTTTCTTTTCAAACACGTTAATATTGCAAACTAAGAAAGGTAGAAAATCCGAGCAGTAACGTTAATCTTTTTATCATTACTAATGAGATGTAGTTATGTTTAACCAAACAGGATGTTTACTATTTCCAATTTGTTGATATTTTCAAGAATCTTTCACTCGTTTTCCTTCTCTTTAAAATGTAACGTTAGCCTGCTTGTCTCTAGACGCCGTTTTTAAGATGGGAGATATCGCAGAGATTCATATAACACCGGAGACTCCTGGAAGACCTGCTATCCTGAACCCGTTTGAGAGCCCAAACGACTATCACCATCTGCACGAGTCTCTGGTGCCCAGCCCGTCCGTGTTCAAAAGCTCCAAGAGCTCGTCAGCGGTGAGCGTCCGACTCTGCGTGTGAGGTACTAATAAAGAAAACGGGTAGAAATGTCATTTTTGTTTTTGTATTTTCCGTTGCAGACACCAGCCAAGTTCAAATGGTCCATTGATGAAATGGCAAATTTACTTCCTGTGGAAATAGACCCTGAGGACATTCGCCGCCAGGCTGTGTTTCTGAGCCAAGCCAGGTATGAACTGCTGTTAGTATGTTTGTTTGTCTGTAGTTTTTTTTTTTTTTTTTTTACAGTTAGGACTGTAAAATATTATAGTAATAGTATTTGAAATTATTTGTTCATAATATCAACTCAACTGTGTTTTAACACTTCAGGGCAGATTCTGATATCGAGGCAAAACGGCAACATGCTATTGAACAGGTAAAACTGCTTTACTTCTTGTAAATAACACAATCCTTGTACTTGAAAATGTTTTCTTTTCACTAAGGAGAAAATGCTTCATCAAATTATTTTTGGTTGTAGTTTTTCACTAAAGGTACCATTGTTCCCTCTCCATGGGGACCACTAGGAGCTAAACAATCAATAAAACTGCCACACCAGAAAAGTAAGTCATGACACAGACACACAAAAGAGAAATGTTTTCATGCTAGTTTATTATAACCAATGTAGCTTTTAGATATTCATCAAAACTATCTAATTTTAGGTCCTTTGTCCCCACTGGTAACAGAGGAGCCTCTGCCACCAAAGAAAATCAATGGTTTGTTCCGCAGCTCTAAGACAATCATAAATGATAATTTTAGAAATGTATATGTAGATTTAGAATAATCAGTTTTTGCTTGTTGTTTGTTTTATAGCAATCTGTCAGACAGTTCTGTCTCTACCAGTGGACTTCAATCTTGAAAAAGTTTTGGGTAAGCTTTTTTCTTTTTTCTTTCTTGTTTTGGAGTAATATAAGCATTTTTCAGTTTTGCTACGACAACAAATTAAGAGAGATGCGTACGCGTAATATCGTGTTCCACAGCGTGACGCGCTATATTCCCTCAAACTATTAAAATGTGTTATGCTTTTGTTTCATACACAGTGTAAAATGTAATTTACAACATCATTAATACCATTCAAAAGTTTCTGTAAGATTTAAAAACAACAAAAAAGAAATTCTCACTTTTTTTCAGTAAGAATGCATTAAAAATTGACAGTAAAGACATTTTGCTTTCTTAAGCCCTCATTAATAGAGAGATTATATGTTTCTACTTTAAAAAATCATCAAAAGAGAAGTCATAATGCAGGCAAAAATATTATTTTAATAACAGTGTTCATACAAGTTTCTTAAAGTGTTTACTTTGACTTTTTGAAGTACTGGAAACCCTTGGAAACTGCCATGTTTATTTTATTTATAAAGAGGTAATTAAAAAGTGCTTGAATTATTGAAAGACAATACACTTAAAATTAGTTTTTAATTTGTTTGATAAAACACAAACACAGTTTTACACTCAATTAATGCTGTTGCCTGACTGATATTGAGCCATATCGCATGACTATGGTTGATATATTCACAGGGTAAAAAATCAGTTTGAATGAGCAAAACAATATCTTTATCATAATATACTCTCACTGGTTAAGGGGATTTTACATGACGGGTGTCAGTGCTGGTCAGTGCATTGATCTCTATGTAGTGAAGCATCAGATTAGTGTTACCACAACACGGCATTGTTTGTCGATTGTGCCTTATAAGGTGTTCAAAATATTGTTCAAAGTTCAAATAATTTCCTTGTTTACAATCTTGTTTCTTTCCTGAATAAATCAGCATTTTTTTTAAATGAATAGTTTAGTAACTCACTCATAAAGACAGTCCCTTGCTGCCACCTACTGGCATAACAAAGTAACCTGCAGTGAAATTGTTGTAAAATCACAAACACACAGACCTTATTATAATATATTATAATATTAATATTATAAAATAAAATATTTTTTATTGAATAATAATAGCCATTTTACACACAATATAAAAAATATGAGTTGTAAATTGCATTTTGGATGCCTTATATCTATTATTTGAGTGAACAAAAGAAACGAAACAAATATAAGCAATAGTTTTAGTGAAGACCAATAGGTAGATTGCAATATAGGCTAATTATTGTAATAATTGCAATAAAATAATTCTAACATGGTTTCCTTTTTATTCATATTAAAATAACATGTCTATTAGCTTTTTTTTTTACGCAATGACTACTTATAAAAATGTAAGGCATCTGGTCATGGATATGATTACAAGATTAGGTCAAAACAAAGAGGCTGTTTGTTTACTATGCTAATCTGGCTTAAAATAACTTCATTGCACTTCTTGAATTTTGGACTGTCAGATCTTGCCTACATGTGATTTTTAAATGCAGATGATAGCATACTTTCCTCTGTTTAGACTCCTATTGATATTAACTTGAGAACTTCCTTTCTATTCTAACAGGTGATTACTATAAGACCGAAGAGTTGACTGAACAGGTGCAGGAAAGCCTTAGCTCCTCTTCATTGCGACGGAAGCTGTTTCTGGATGGTCATGACAGCGGCTCTGAGTCTTCTACCCCTTCCAGCCCAGATAGAAATTCCCATAGCGTACCTCCCAGCAGTCGAGAGATGATGTCTTCTGTTATTGTCTCTCCACTTCAGTGTGGCATTCCAACTGGAACGCCCTTGTCTGTACGTACCAAATCATAGATTTGCCCAGGGCCATTTTTCTAGACAGAAATTTAACTCTTGTAGACCAAAAAAATCTGGATCAAGGGTACCTTATATCTATTAATTTAATATTATGTTTTTACCCATGATCTTCAGGGCCAGTTTTCATCCAGTCCCATCCAAGGCCAGTGTCGAGCCTACAGTCTGGGCAGTGTCACAAGTCCCATGTTTTCAGAGAGATCGTCGCCTGCTTTCAAATCTCCTATTCTGTCGCCCATCAGACTTCAGCGTTCTGTGACGCCTGTATCGGGTAAGAAATCTGAGGGTTTTAAAATGACGTATGCATGACTATATAGACAGATGCAGGGGTTCCCAAACTTTTTTTCTTGCATGTCATGTGACCATTAACCAACATCATGACAAGTAAACAAAATTATTTTATCTTTTTAATGTTTTATTTTGGACTTTAAAGTGAATTCAATTTATTTCAAACCTCAGTCCACATAACTTTCACACTGGTGTTTTAGGAACCCAATCAAATTAAAAAATAATAGTAATAATGGATATAATAATGTTTTAACTAATAAAAATTAAGACAAATATATTTGTATTTAATTACAATTGTACTTTAAAATAAAAAAAAATGAATACTTGATGATAATAAATTTAAGACTACAAGTTATAATACTAATATACATGTCTCCAATTCACTTTTTACGGAAGAGGATTAGGGCCAAGCAATAATAAAATAAAAACATCTCGAGATTAAAGTTGTTAAATTGAGAAAAAGCCAAAATAAAATGTTGAGAATAAACTCATTAAATTGAGAACAAATTCGTTAAATTATGAGAAAAAATGTCATTTAATTTCGAGAAAATGTTGAGAATAAACTCATTAAATTACGAGGAAAAAAACTCGTTAAATTTCAAGAGAATGCTGAGAATAAACTAACAATAAATTATGAGGAAGTCGTTAAATTACAAGAAAATTTGTTAAATTATGAATTTGTTCTCATAATGAGTTTTTTTCTCATAATTTAATGAGTTTATTCTCAACATTTTATCTTGAATTTCTCATAATTTAACAACTTTAATCTCGAGATGGTTTTAATTTTTTATTATTGCTTGGCCCTAATCCTCTTCCGTAACTTTTAACATTTCAAATCCTTTGTCTTTCATTTTAGAGGAATATTGGTGAAATTCTGTAAACTTCTGTTCACAAAATGTTGGAAATTATGTGAATGTATAAAAATTAAATCTAGAGCAGGATGCAATTATTCACTTTTCACCAACTTGCAAACCCCTGTTTGTGAAACCTTGAATAAGTGTGTGTGAGATGACATTAAAACCTTTTTCCTTTTATAGGTGAGAGGAAAAGGCTGTCGTTTCTGTCCCCCAATGGTGTTCCTACGGGCAGCTCGGGCATGGACGTGAACCGATGTGGAGAAAGCCCATTGGTGGAGGGCTGTTCCCCTATTCGCAGCTGCTCCCCCTTTCAGTCCAGACCCAGAGTCTGTATGTGGGCCTCTCCTACTCACATTTCCCCTATCCTCCACCCAACCCTCCAGGACAAGGAGAACATCCATCCCAGTGAACCTTTACCCACCATGGACCTGGACGCCAGCTCGACAGGGCCTCATGCCCAGAGAGAAGGATTCCTATCTGGGGGGAGTGAGTCAGAGCCCTCTGTGGATGTTTCAGAACAAATGGATCAAGACGAGCAGTTTGTGAAGGATACAGGAGGAAATATTGAGACTGACAGAAGGGAAAGTGACGATGATGAGGAGGAGGATGAGGTCATCAGCCAGAGCAGAGAGGAATCCTGTGGTTGGGTTCCTGAAGAGGACACTGCGTCACCAGCTAGTCTGTCCAGCTCTCGAACGGGCACTGTGCCCAACGCGGAGAGTACGCACATGTTCGTATCCTTGCTAGCGGAAGGGAGCATCACACCATATGACATTAGCATGCAGGTTAGTATGCGTGCTGTCAGATGACCAGAATACCAGCTGCTTCCAAGTAGCCTCCAAATACTAGATGAAGAGTCGTTTAAACGGTAACCCAGCAGGTGTAGTTGACATTTAAACTGTTGTAAAATCTGCCGGTAGTAACAGCAGCAGCTGAACCTCTTTTGCTCCAAGAACTGTAGTTATTTATATTTATTGCTTTTATATATTTTTGCAAGCACTTTTTTTTTGATGTAATTGTGAACTATGGTCTTCAACTAATTTGTAGGTTTAATCTCTCATGTCAGGTTTAGGTCTAATCTGTCCCTCATGTTCTCTGTGCAGGTGGATAGCGGTTATAACACTTATTCAGTGTGCACTAACAGCTTAATGGACGCCCTCAGTTCAGACAGCCAGAGTAAGGAAATGCTGGACACACACACTGCTGAGGAGGGTGTACCTTTCACTAGACACACTAAACCAAAGGTAATGTCACACACACACACTAAAAACATAAGTCACTCTTTAACCAACTATCACATTTGAATACTTTCAGTTGTTTTGAGCCATTCAGTTTGTTTAATTTTGCACACTCAAAATACACACTATTCACTTTATTATTTGTATTAACAAAACACATGCACTGTGCATAAACACTTTAAATGAGGATATGTTTTGTTCTGCAGTTGTTCATCCCACCGCACTGAGCATGAGGGACAAAACAGGCACTTTACACACTCTTATCCCAAAAGCTGTGGAGGAAACGTATGACACATTTACACCTCAAGCTGCATACTTATTTCATCTCATAGAGAATGCTGAATACTGTGGTTGGTATTACTGTCTGAGCCTTGTTAAAGTTTTTGTACTGACTAATCTACGGTATTATTTATTCTTAAATTGAAATGTATTTGGGACTTGAAATAGATTTTTGTATGATTTTACTGATTGTGGAATGTAAATGTAGCTTGCAATTACTTAAGAGGATGGCAGGGATGTAACCATTTCCTCTAGCTGTTTTTATAGGGCCATTTTTTTACAATCTTAAGATTATTTATGCATTAATCAAATCAATCACTAACAATGGAGATACCACAAGGTATACATGTATATTATGGCAGCATGTATATTTAAGTTGTAATAAAATGTCTTGATAAAAACAGTGCTAGTGTCCATGACCCCTTTGCAATTTCTTCTCTTAGGCAAGAATAACATTAACACTTTTGCTCATCTGAATGTGAAGAAAAATCTAATGAAGACGCACATTTCTCTTTTAAAATCTAAATAAAAAGATTGTTTACACAGCTGATCTAAACTAAAGCCCAATCCATTCAGCATGTACTTACAGCTGATGTGTGCTTTTGTAGTTTTTTTGATTCACAATTGAAATGTGAAGAAGCAAAGCACAGGTTTTTCTTTTTCTACATATCAAGATACCCAGTCATGGAATCTTAGGGAATTTTACAATTATGATTTTCAGGCCTAAAAAAGTCAAGGATCCTTTCTTTTTGCTATGTCCTAAATATTTAATATCAGTTTTTGCACTTAATTTAAAACAGGTGAAGAGTTCAAATGTCATCATGCCTGACCAACTAGAGACTCTCCACTCATCTCTGCCCATTTTAAGATTTGTTTTTCCATGTACTTGCAGTATTACTTTATACAGCTGTTTCTAAATCTAATGCTCAGAACAAATTAGTTCTGAACTAATTTGAGTTAATCTCCTGAACTCTAAAGTATACATTTGAATTATTTAAAACTTTCATGAAGTCAAATCACACCAGTGAGAATTTAGTTTTATATCAATGAATTTTACTTAAGTGTTCGAAGTTTCACTCTGACTTTTCTATGGAAAAGCCCACTTCTAGTGATTGTGTTTACTGTACAAAACAGAAAACGAATTTCTTTTTTAAAAAATCATTTAAAATTTAATGTTTTCACTGAAAATGAATCCAGCTGGATGACAGAACCTTATTGCTAAATGATAACTCTACAGTTCACAGACTTAAAAAAAAAAACATCAAGGGCAGAAACAGTACTGGATGTAAACAGAATAAAAAACAACTAAAACCCTTTCAGATCGCTTGTGAATTCACTCAAAGGTTCCACTGAAACTACCTTGTAGCTGAGCTGAAAAGCTTTTTAATTTAATTTTTGCTTTTATAATCGGAAGTACTGTGCTTCTTGGTCCTCAGGTGTCAGCGGTCAAGCTTGGGTTTTTTGGCCTCTGGTTCTGATTCAGGCACGGGTACACTAACCCCAGGGATCTGGAAAAGACAAAAATACAAAACTATTTTAGTGACATTTAAAGTTAATTTATATTTATTTCTACATTGTTTCGACTGTTTGAGCCTGATGATCTAACGTCCATATAGAGATGTAGCTTATAATAATCAACAAACACAGGGGGAGAACAGAAACTATTGATTTGAGTTCTGACTTTGAGTTCTTTTTCTGTTTGTCTTTTGGCATTTTAAGAGGAGAGTGGAAAGTGACACAAAAACCATGAAACTAGACCAGCATAGGAGACTGATCAATTCTACAGTTTAGTGGACATTATGAAAAAAATTCACAGCTGAGATTGACCAATCAGAATCCATAGATTCCAGAGAGCCATGTAATTGCAATGTCTCAAAAGAAAAAACAAACGCACCACTGGTTCAATGAGCGCCATCCTGATCCTCTGATGCTGGATGTTGGAAGCGTCAAGGCTAATTGTCACTTTGACTTTATCAAACATGTGGAAAATGTGTTCTTCCACTTTGAGAGTAGGACCCTAGGGAGGAAATAAAACAACAAAAAAAAAAACAGGTTTAACCACAGAACATTCATATAGAATCAAGCAAAATCTCATGAATATGATCTGTAAGGCAAATATTGCCTGATTATGGGCTGCACAGACTGATGTCAAGGTTTATGCGTACCTCAGTGTCAAAGGTGAGATGAGGACTAGGTTTGTCCTTGTTCTCAAAGAACACAGTGCCCTCCAAACCAAATTTAGGAATGAGGATGATAATGGCATTTTTCCTTACAAACAGAATGAAGCCTTCCTCATTTATGATTCCCCTATTCTTGAAAAATAGCTGAAGAGATCAGAGGAAAGACACCATGTTAAAAAAAATCTGCCATAATTATTCCATAAACTCATAAATAGTCAGGCTTTTTTGATGTTGATGTTAGTTCTTGCAGTTTACCTGAGTGTGAAATGCCACTGAGGCTCTCTGTGCATACTGGGCCATTTTGTGTCTGTAGTTGAGGTTGCTGCATAAGGCCGACTGCTTATGCTTGTCCATCAGATCTGGGTATGTGCTGTCTGCATTAATAGCCACCGCTAACAGACGGTGAACTATGATATCAGAGTATCTACGAAATGAAAAAAAAAAAAGCAAGCATAAATGTTCAGTCAAGAAGGGTCAACTTATGATTAAGTAGGGGAAAAAAGTACATTGTGATGTAATCCATACAACCCCAGTGAATAAATAAATATAAAATATATTTTTAGTTTTTTTTAAAAGGTTAGTTCACCCAAAACTGAAAGTTCTGTCATCATTTACTTACCCTCATGTTGTTCCAAACCCATAAGACTTTAGTTCATTGGAACACAAATTAATATATTTTAATGAAATCTGAGAGATTTCTCTCCCTCCATTGAAAGTCTATTCACCCAGAATCCATATGAATCAAAGTCTTCTGAAGAGACACGATAACTTTATATGATGAGCAGATTTAATTTAGGTTTTATTCACATAAACACTGATCATTACACATACATAGAGAGCATAAAATTTAGTAAATGGAAGCTCAAACATGCTTGGCTTGACACGTGAGGACCAATGAGGTTTGTTCTAACGCCAGTATGGCTGAGCTGCCGTTGACCATACTTAATGTTCTCTATGTATGTGTAATGATCAATAGTTTATATGGGAATAAAAGCCTAAATTAAATCTTAGACTTGGATTAATGGATTCATTTTACAATCTCTTTATGAATGTTTTAAACTGTTAGATCGTAGATGGAATAAACTTTCAATGGAGGTACATACATTTGATTAATATCTTTTATAGATTTCATTAATATCTTCATTTGTGTTATGAAGATGAACGAAAGTCTTATGGGCTTGGAATGACATGAGAGTGATTAACTGATGACAGAATTTATTTATGGATGAACTAACCCTTTAACTATAAACCATTGCTTCCTGCCAACTGTCATACTTTGTTTTATGAGAGGGTTGAGTTTACTTTCGATGTGAAATAAAGGGTGTTGTAAAGTGCTGGTCCTCTACTTCTGTGTCGCTTCTCGAGTGAGCTTCATAATGCGTTTGCGTCACAGTTCACAACATGCTTAGGTTTATGTCAAGTGTAAACTCTCTTGTGAATGCAAGTAACCCTCTCAATAAATGCAAGAATGACAGTTTGTCGGCAGCAATGGTTTATAGTTAAAGAAGTTAAAAAATATTAGTATTTTTATACACAGATGACAGACCTATAGTTTTGCTTCAGAAGACAGATTCATCCACTGGGATTGTATGGACTACAGTCAATGTGTTCATCTGAAGAAAGAAAGGTATACATCTGGGACTGCATGAGGGGGAAGTAAATTTGACTATCCCTTTAAATTTGATTGACAGGGTTCCTTTTCAATTTCAAAATTCTATACTTTTCCAGACACAAATTTCCAAACCGCTCTGTAGATTGTAGACTTTATGTAACATAAATGGTTCATAGAGCATTATATTTGGTATATAGTACAAATATCTAAATATTTTCTCTGGAATTTTCCCATTGGTTTTCTCAAATTGATAACATTCTTACATGATGAGAAGAAACCTAAAACACTTTATAACTTGAGCTGAAATGATTAGTCGATATTATTGACTAAAAAAAAATAGTTCTCACATGACCTATATTTAAAGCCTGCAATAACACGGTTTGACCAGTGGGACGCTGTAGCACAACTATAATGTAATCATTCAACATACTGATTAATCAGTGAAATAATCAGCGAATAGTCGATTAATTGTTCTTATAATTGTTAGATACTGTAATTTGTTGCTGGTTTGAGTGACACACACACATTCATTTAGTGAAGTTCAAAAGAGACTGGCTTATGGTAAAAAACAGTTTTGCAGAATGAAAATGTGCACCTTCAATTCATTCAGTCATGTTTCACTAAATGATCACTAAACGTTTGCCATAATTTCACTCTGCTTGTATAATAGATTTATGTTTAGAAATTCTTAATTTTATATTTCAGGAAACTGAAATGGGAGAAATAGTCTGGAAATAGTCTTTTTCCATACTTTTCCAGACCTGGAGAAACTGCGTAGGAACCCTGGATTGAATATATAACAATTTACAGGGACTAGTTTGTCTCACCTTCTGATGGGTGATGTGAAGTGTGTGTAAATGGGTGATGCCAAGCCATAGTGGTGGAAATCATTGTCCATGCCAGAGCAGAAATACACAGCCTGCATCATGCAGCGGGTGGCCAGAATCCTCAGCAGGGTGTTGAAGTATGGAAATCTCTCAATCGTTGCATTGTTCAGGGAATCAGCCAGAGCTTTGGCTGAATCTGTGTGGATTTCAAGGTCCTGATGAAAAGAAATAACATGGCAAAAATTTAAAAATGAAACTGACCAAAACATATCTAAAATTTGGGATGATTATATCTCTATAGATGGGTCATAGCATGATGCCCTGTCTTAAACAATACACAAAAATATTCACTGGTCGCCAACTACTTGTTTACAGACCATGATAGGGCAAAAATGTTTTTTGTTATTCGCTCAGGGGTAAAAGTAAGTTTGAAATGGCTGTGCAATGGTCTACTTTTTGCAAACATTATGATACTGCCCATGCTGGGAGCCATGTTTAGATATGTATATGCGCTTCTCAATAGCACAACAAAAACAACAGCAATGAGAAAAGAAATTAATAAAAGTATCTGTTTACAGGGATGTGGGTATGTTTGCACCAGCTCTGCAATTCAGTGCGTTCATATTTTTGTCCCCGTTTCCAATCTCAACCAACTGAGTCAACCTAAAAAGATTTCCATGTCATAGACAGTGAAGCCCCAGAGCACCCAAATATTAAGTAATCATCATGGATCACTAGCAGTTTGAAGATGTTTAATATGCACTATGTTTTAGGAAAATTAGCCTTAATGATGTAACCTCTAGAAAAATACTCTTAATCTTAATGACTCTTTTTGGTTAATGTAATCAAAAAAATTCAACTGGGATCAAAATTAAATCACTATTATTTGTAGAAGGTGTTTAAAGCCAGGGACACACTTAACGATTATAAGGCCGATTATGAATGTAAATTGATACTTATGACTGATCGCGCTCAAACGCTTCCAGTCAGAGCCAGCTGCGTTCAGTCTGTGATTACAGTCTGTGTTCAAATTCCATGTGTAAGTATTTAAATCTGCTTCAGTCGCAGGAAACAATCGCTGTTTGTTGAGCACAGTCTTAGAATGTTTTAGCTAGTCATTAAAAAAAGTGTGCCTGGCTTAAAGGGTAAAAAGTGCCCCTGAAAATCAATTCTAGCTGTCAAATATGGGAAATATTGGCCCGCTAAAATTGATTTTCATGGGCACTAACTAAATAAAACAAAAGTTTCTGACAATGGCTTGGTTTAATGCTGGTGTTTGTGCACTTGGTGAAGTTGGTGGTATAATTTCCACAGCCAAAACCCAAAAAAGCCCTTCTACATAAATGGTAAGTGTTATGCTCCACCTTCTCTGACATTGAAATCTTCGGTTCATTTCTTCTGTTCAGTCCGTTGAGGTCAGATGAGAGTAAAAACATGAACACAGAGAGCCGCTTTATATATGTATATAGGGTCTAATTTTTTTGTTTGGATTAAAGAAGAAATAAAGTTTGGATAAAGAAGGAACTACAGAGCATTCACTCACCCTTGAATTTGCAGCCTTGATGAGGATGTCATAGTTCGATGGTGGTGGTGCAGGATGTTTCCTCAGTAGGGCACATTCTGAGAACTCATCATAGATCTTCTGTGCTACAGAGATATTTGCCAACAACATGAACTCCTCCACCATAGAATTAGTCTCCCTGAGGAAATATGTAACGGTCAGGTAAATTTATTTCGATGGTCCACTTTAGACATTCTACTAACTATAAGTAACTTTGCAACTACATCTCATTAGAATATTAGTAGACTGTCTGCTTAACTTGATGTTCCCCCAACAGACATTTTACTGACTTGAAGTAACTTTGCAACTACGAGAGTTAGTTTACATGTAGTTGCAAAGTTACTTATAGTAAGTAGAATCTTTAAAGTGGACCATCAAAAAAAATTAAACTTCCAGAATCCAGACAAAGAGAGGGGAAAAAATATTTTTCACCATAAGAAATAACCAAAAATAACAAAAGAAATCAGGCAGAAAGAAGTATATAGAACTCACATCAGTTCTTTGGTCTGCAGATCTATGGGGTCATGTGTCTCACTGTCTATATGGAAACGTACTTCAGGAGATGAGAGGGTCAGCGCTCTGAAAAATAGTAAAATAAGCAACCCTTACAAATTGTGTCACCGTAAAGGGTTAAAGACTGCTTCAGAATCACAGCAGAGTTTCAAAATTACAGATCTAATTAAAAGGAAATACCCTTTGTCAATCCTCCGGCCCTTTAAGATCTTGGCCAGTTTGTTAAGGCCCCGCAGGCTCTTTGTGATGTCATCATTCATGGTGGTGTCATCGATCCTCATCTGAGCTTCGGCATATGTAAGGGAGGCCTTACGAGACAAAACAACACCACTTCCTTACAGACCATCATAGAGCATCGTTTTAAACCCATTTTTGAAAATTAGATGCAAGCATACCTTGGAGTTAATGATGCTCTTGGTGAAGTGAGTTTTGATGATTTCAGCATTGTTGTTCATCTCCCAAATACAAGAGAATGCTAACCTGAGGGTACAAGTGCTCATTAGACAGTGAAGGTTTCATAGCATATTTACTATGTAAATAATAAAGAGTGTGTACAAAGAGTAATCACATGAATAATAATAGTTTCATAGAAAGCACACCTCTCAACATTGGACCGCAGAGAGCACAAGTTGGAACTCAGAAGTTCAGGAACCATGTCAATTCTCTGTGGAAAGAAATTACTATTTATCACAAAAATTAATGAAGAAAGTAATATGCATAAAACACTACAAGAGTAAGCCTACACCTACCATTAAAGGGTTAGTTCACCCAAAAATGAAAAATCTGTCATTTATTACTTACCCTCATGTCGTTTCACACCCATAAGACCTTTGTTAATCTTCAGAACACAAATTAAGATATTTTAGTTGAAATCCGATGGCTTCGTGAGGCCTCCATAGGGAGCAATGTCACTTTCTCTGTCAAGATCCATAAAGGTACTAAAAACATATTTGAATCAGTTCATGTGAGTACAGTGGCTCAGTATTAATATCATAAAGCGATGAGAATATTTTTGGTGCGGCAAAAAAACTAAATAACGACTTATTTAGTGATGGCCGATTTCAAAACACTGCTTCAGAAAGCATCGGAGAATTATGAATCAGCGTGTCGAATCAGCGGTTCGGAGGGCCAAAGTCACGTGATTTCAGCAGTTTGGCGGTTTGACCCGCGATCTGATTCATGATTCGATACACCGATTCATTTATACTCCGAATCTTCCTGAAGCAGTGTTTTGAAATCGGCCATCACTAAATAAGTCGTTATTTTGTTTTTTTGCCGCACCAAAAATATTCTCATCGCTTTATGATATTAATACTGAGCCACTGTACTCACATGAACTGATTTAAATATGTTTTTATTACATTAATGGATCTTGACAGAGGAAGTGACATTGCTCCCTATGGAGGCCTCACGGAGCCATTGGATTTCAACTAAAATATCTTAATTTGTGTTCCAAATATTAACGAAGGTCTTACGGGTGTGAAACGACATGAGGGCAAGTAATAAATGACAGAATTTTCATTTTTGGGTGAACTAACCCTTTAAAATGTTTGGGGTTATTACAAAGTTTTTGAAAAGTCTCATGCTTCACCAAGGCTGTGTTTATTTATATTTATATTTATTTTTATATACAGTAATACATAGTAATAATATAGATTATTATTACAATTTAAAATAACCTTATTATTATTACAAGATAAAACATTTGTGCTGCTTAATATTTTTGTGTAAACCATGATACTTTTTTTCAGAATTCTTTGAAAAGTAGAATGGCAATTATTTGAAATATCTTTTTTGTAACAATGTAAAAGTCTTTACTGTCATTTTTATCAATTTAATGGAACCTTTCTTAATAAAAGTATTCATTTTATTATTATTATAAATAATAATAATAATAATAATAATAATAATAATCTTATAAGTAAATCAATAGTTTTACTAAACAAATCTAATTTAAAAGGAGTATTTCTGGTTTTAGCTTTTGACCCAGCCAATCCATAATCTGTTGTTTCCACAAACAAGTACCTTTCCACAAAGGTAGACTGTAGTGCCTCGGCTTGCTGCCTCTTGATCTAGAGCATTTCCTGGCCGAATAAAATGGCTGACATCTGCTATGTGAACACCAACCTAAAACAAAAGCATACTATTCAATACAAAAACCCAAAGAAAGAGTACTACTACATTCTCTTTACCTCTTGTAATACTTCACACATACCTCCAAGTTTCCATTCTCCAGTTCCCGACAGTGAAGAGCATCATCAATATCCGTACAGCCAGGAGGATCCACACTACACACAAAGAGGTGTCTGAGATCTGCTCTGACCTTTAACTCCTGCAGGAAAACACATAAATATCAAGCCCTGAGCATTTCCAGAGTTATAATGAAACATTCTGACACAGCAAAGCATTTTAAAATACATGACTGCCCTACCTCCTCAGAAATACTCCAGGGCATCTTGGGAAGGAAGCTAAGAACAGCCTGAGAGAAGGGCTGGTGAGGAACATCATGTTCTAGAAGAAGCACCTCAGTCTCAGTCTCTTTATCTCCCGCAGTGCCAAGGTTTTTCACAAAGTGACCCTGAGAGACATTGAGAAAAAAGAATATAAGGTGATCTTGAAATGAGTGGAATTTTAGAATTCAGGCTGTCGGACTCAAGCTATGTTTAATCATTCATTTAAAACATGAACTAAAGTCTGACTAAAGATGCAGAAAAAGTGGCTATTAAAGCACAATATCCAAAATGCAAGCTTGCATCAAAATACTGCAAAAATGCATCTCCGAGAGAAATCTGTTGCCTAAAACTCAAGTCAAATCAGCATGGCATTTGTATAAAGTGAAGTGTAAATCACTGACACTTACATTTGGGTATCTGGAGTTTTTAGGCCAGCCATCTATAGCAACCATAATCCTCTGTCCAACCAGAGTTGCAGCTTGTCTGGTCTCAATACGAATACGTGGGATTCGTCGGTCTGCTGGGGTGAAAAGGTGTCTTGTTGCCTGTTGTTTAAGTTCAAAACTGTTCATTAATGCAATGCACCAGACAAACATATCAAGAGATTAAGAAAAAGAGATTGTTTAAATAAAAAATAAAAAAAAAGTAATTTTGCCTTTTAGGTTTTGATGTGTATGCACCAGTAATGTAACAGTCATCAAATAACAGTGACTACCATTCAATGAACAGATTATTCCACTTTTCATACTTCATTAGTTCAGACTACACTAATCACTCAAAAGTACACTAATCCGAGAACACTCAAGATTTTTGAAAGTTTTAGAAAGATGTCTCTTATGCTTACCCATTTATATATATATATATATATATATATATATATATATATATATATATATATATATATTTATATATATATATATTTTTTTTTTTTTTTTTTTTTTTTTTTTAAAGATGCTTTTATTTAGCAGGGATCACTGTCAAGACCATGAGAGTACAACTTATCAACTGCCAAAATAATTTAAAGCAAGCTGAAAGTGGTCTTTTGAATCATCAGAGCTCAGTTACTGTAAACTGGCTAGTGGAGGGCAAAAAAAAAAATATATATATATATATATGTTTAAATATTATTGTGTAGTGGTGGAGCACCGTTACCTCTTTGATCTGTGACTGTGAGAGCATCCCACAGTAAGGCCTCCAGTTCCTCTTTATAATGCCCACCACTCGTCCAGTGGGCTTAAGAGCGCTAGATTCTGATGCTACACTCTTCAACTACAACACAACAGCAAAGAGTCACTACACACATTACAAAGCCATCACAAAAATATCACAAAGTCACAAAAATATACAAACGCATAATACATTTTTAAAGTAAAGGGTCCCGATTTAACTACATAGTGACTTTAGACACATTCTAGTAATTATATCAACAGTCAACTGTTGATGTTATGGGACTTGTCCTACCTTATTCTCAGTCTCAGTCTCAGTCTCATCTTCCTCAGCATCTTCATCGTCTGGATTATCATCCTGCAGCACAACAGATGATGGAGCAACCCAGCGTTCTTTGGGAAAGAGTTCAACAGCCACTACATCCTGATGCACAGCCCGGTTTAAGTTCTGGAAGCCTTGAAGTAGAACCTGACAGAACATAACGTAAAAAAAAAACCTTCTTAAAAATGCAGCAAAAATTACCAGAAATACAGTAATTTATTTTATAAAATTAAATAATCAATGTTTTTTATCTCTTCATGTTAGCCTGCCTACCTCATTGGTAACCGCCCCCTCTCTATGTATAAAGACTGTACCCTCCAGATAATTATCTCTGTTGGCATGAAATGTGCCCTGAAGAAACATTCCATTCTTAATGCCAGTCTGAATCCTGGATAAGGGCAGGTGCTCTGGAAAGAGTAACTTACTGCCAGTGATTTCATTCTACAGAGAATCATAAAAGAGAAGTCATTATTTAAAACAACAAATTATAATAAAATATAAGCAAAAAAATATACAAAAACTAAAAGCTTTCTTCATCATCCTTCATCACATTGTACGCACTTGATCATCAGGTGTCAATGCAAGCCTGTCCACAAGCTCAGGGTTTCCAATCAAGCTCTTGATATACTCTTCACCTACATGAAAAAATAAAAAACAAAACCTGCATTAATTTTTAATTCTGAAATGTAACAATTATGCCAATATATTATATGAAGATTAAGGCTGACAATTAAAATGTGCTGATTTTAAAATGAATGTAAATTACACACTCATTCAAAAGTTTAGCGTTGGTAAGATGTTTTTGAAAGTCTCCAAGGCTGCATTTATTTAATCAAAATACAGTAAAAACAGACTATTTTATATTTTAAAATGACATTTATTCCTTTTATGGCAAAACTGAATTTTCTGCAGCCATTATTCTAGTCTTCAGTGTCACAATGTAACATTTCTTCTTATCATTGTTGAAAACAGTTGCTTAATACAGTTACTTAAAAGGTAGGATAGGCAATATTTTGCAATATGCACATTCTATAAGTCTATGCAGAGTTGCATCAAACAGCAGCCACCTTTTATAGTTCCTCCTGAACCAAAACAAGCTTATGCTACTTTCACACCATGTCGTAACCATAATTTAGAGATGGCAATCCGTGATGTTCTAATTAGGGCTGCACGATATTGGAAAAAACTGGCAGTGCGATATTTTGTTTTTCTGTGATATATATTGCGATATGAAAAAATAATTCACCAGATGACTTGAATAACTATTTGGAAAGAATGAATTATTCTACAATGACTGGGGTGATTAAGGTGAGTGAATATAAGCATAGAAAATAATGAACAAATTACAAGCATAAATAAAAGATAATAGAACAAAGATACAAATGAAATAAAAAGCCTAGTGCTTTATATTTTCCAGGTACAGAAATTAAATAATCAAATGTAAAACAACACTTAATAGTCTCACTGTATAGATTAAACAATCTGTGTTAAAACTACAAAAGCGATTTTTCTCTTTATCTTTTGTTGTTTGATTAACATTCATAACACAAAAAACAGCAGGGGCTGCTGTCACAAGACCGAATGCACAGCACGGATACATAATACTGTTACACATTCGGTTTTCTTTCAATTGTTTCGTTCACCTAAACCATATTCAATTGTGTTTACAAAGATAGTAGATCTTTTACATGCATTTTGACAATTTTTTGCATGTATGTATCTGTTCAGGCACAAATAGATGCAAAAGAAAACGGCATTCGGTGTTCACGTGAATCTGCGTGGCTCTGTGTGTGTGCACAGAAAACAGCGGCATGTTCAGAATGGAGTTCTCTTTCGCGTCTTTGTGTGCTCAAATGGTTTAAAATCTCCTATTGACAGGACCTTAAACAAATTCAAATGACAAACTTTCATTGTATGATGGTCAAACTTTACTTATTAATGAGAGAATCGCGTGCGTTTTGAATCGTGATGTCTGGTCCGTACGTATTAACGATCCCTATACTTGACATCGCACATCCTGTGATGTGACTATATATCGTGCAGCCCTAGTTCTAATTGAAGTTGTTCACGTCCTAGGAATTATGCTTTTCTACAGCAACGCTATCAACGGCAAAATGTATCTGCAGCAGTCAGGTGGTACAAGTAAAAGCTCTCCAAGTTGTTTACTTTCATTATTACTGTAATGTTATGTGCTTTGAGACATGAGGTAATTTAACATCATCTCTCAAGACGCTTTGCAGAATCTGCTCTGGCTGTGTGCGTTCAGGTGTTTTAGATGAGGCGTGGCTTTGGAGAGTGCAGTTTGTAGGGAGGGTGGGATCTCATGCTTTCAAAGCTGGCTTGCGATTGCCTAATTTCCTACCCTACCTTTAACAGCTGTTCAACATTTATGTGGAAACAGTGATACTTTTTTTAGGGATTCTTTGACAAATAGACGGTTCTTAGGAACAAAATTTATTTCAGATAAAAAAAAAAAACTTTTCTAAGAACATAAATGACTTTACTGTCAATTTAATATATCTTCTATCACTAAATTAAAGAAATCACTTCTTTTCAAAGTTAGTGTAAAAAAAGAGGGAGGGGGGGTGCAGATTCAGTTGAGCAACTAAATTCAAACTAGCCCTAATATAAACAGTAATTCAAACTTACAGTGCCACAATGACATCAAAAACAATAACAAAAAAGTGTCACTTACATCTGTACACAATCAGACCACTCTGCTCTGCCTTTTCTTTATTAGCCCGGTCACTGGTCAGCAGAACCACTTTCAGTGGGCCATTATCGGTCGCTTTAGTCAGGTGATCTGTGTACCACTTAGCAGCGACACGGATGGCTCGATCATTACGATCGTTAGCACTTTCCCCTTGCTCTCGTTCAATGAATGTCTCCCTTTAATCAAAGATAATTATGAGGCACTCAGATGCATTCAAGAATATACTCAAGTCAAATCAAAAACATGTCATGAAGATACTATTAGGACAAGCTTCTCAGGATGTGATACCTGTGATGCTCATTAGTGAAGGTGTAGAAGTGCTTTTCCTTATCATGAATAGCATCCTTGATTCTTTTGTAGACTGTGGCGCTCCTGTGTCTGACCTCTTGTAAAACGGTCTGAAGAATGATGACGTTCCTGATCAGATTGTCCTCAAGGATGTCAATCTGACAGAATTGAATACCAAATCAGTTACATCTCATTTAAAGCAAGACACTCCGACAAAACCATTTTTTGTTGTTTTTTTTCTTTTCATGCATTGGTCGATTTTGAG
Source organism: Chanodichthys erythropterus (assembly GCF_024489055.1). NCBI lineage: Eukaryota > Metazoa > Chordata > Actinopteri > Cypriniformes > Xenocyprididae > Chanodichthys > Chanodichthys erythropterus. The sequence continues at coordinate 26,881,555 of NC_090232.1, forward strand.
ATTTTGCCCTCATAAACATCTTCTTTCAGACTAGTGGAAAAACATCCAAAATATACATTATACATTTAAGCGTTTATTTTAATTACACCTTATATATTCTTAAGGGTTGTTCATACATCATTCGCCTGGTTTGTGTAACATTTAATTCCTTATAAAAAAAATTCTAGCTGTTGACATTTTTTTCTGATTTATGGAGAGATAAAAACAAATATCCCACAATAAAACAAGAATTTAGAACCTAGCTTTATTCAAATATTTAGAATTCTGTTATAGAAATGTTTGAAAACCAGTGCATATTTAATTAGATGTAGCTTCATTTGCATATTTAAACTACATTTAAAAGAACTTGTAACACAAAAATTTGATGTTAGAATATACTGTGAATAATCAAGTGGTAAAGTATGGTAATACATAGCAGGTTTTTTATTATTATTCATATGGTGGCTTGCCTAACATTTTTTTTAATCCAAAGTGACATGAACTTTGCAGTTGCATATAGCAATATCCTTTATTAGGCTTACAATTATGATAAAAATATTTTTTGTCACCTATACTAAGAATGCAACCTTTAACCTGCCGAAAACTGGAAAGAAAACATTCCTTACCAATGTGCAATAGGTTTGTTTTGCGTTTCGTGTTATGGCACACACTGACTAAACAAAAAGTCATCTGATTCTTATACAAACATGTTGATATGACAGTTAACTGTTTACAAATGCTATCAAATATGCAAGTTATTATTAACAGTTAATTAAACTGAAATGAGATTAAAATGAATGACCATGTACCTGATGTAAAACCACATTGGTGTCTGGGATTAAATAGTGAGGATACGAGCACAGGTTACTCTCTATGCACGCGTCCTCTTGTAGCACAGGAGCTTCATCTTGGCACTCCTTACAAACTTCACTTCCGCACCAGATGTCATCTCGGAGGTAATGTTCGCGCACTATTTTCAACACTCCACCAGAGCGGGTTTTCTTCACAAATGTTTTGGATTTTAACATGGTCCAAACGACTGTATCGACAGTGATTTTGGGGAGCTGTTCCACCAAAACACACCACACCGATAACCCACGTGTGTACCCGTGCGCCAACTAAAGATTATTCCGGAGTGATTCAGCGAGGCAAAAAGTTATTTGTCTTATTTTTGAACAGAACTGCACTTAAAACACACCTATAAAATTACACACGGTGTTTTTACTATAACTTTTATACTACCGGAAGGCAGCCAGAGTGTGTTTTGTAACGGTTCCCTTCCCTTTCCAAACACTCCAAAATGTTCTGGTTGGCCATTTTGATGTTTACAATGGGGTGGAGTTAGAGATGTCTTTCTGTCTTTACCTTATCACACCACTAGAGGAAGATAGAACCCTTATTATCCAGACTATGCAGGTCAACGTGTGTGGAAAGTGCGGCATAGCTAAAATGTCATTTAAGCGTTATTTGACTTGTCCCAATGTGATTTTCTTCTTTTGTAATAAACACATTTCCTTAATAAAATCTGTCGCTCTGCTCACAGCTCCTGTTTTGCTTCCTAAATGCACACAGATTTGACTCTCTCAGGTTCAACCAGCACAGATGATTCTCTTGCAGGGTGAAAGATGCAAAGGGCAAATTTAGTTTGAGTAAATTTGCAATGGAGCTTTGCTGAAAGCGTTTTGTGATGCCACAACTCTATAGGCTAATTTGAAACAACATTTAGTCTTTGAGCAAATTAAATCTGTTTATTAAAAAAAAAAAAAAACATTAGGCCTAATTTGTTTTTAGTTTTTTTAAACGAATTATTATTATTTTAAAGTCATCATTTCCATTTTATAGGTCAAACAAAGACAAAATCACAGTCCCAAGTTTCCCCACCTACCCTGGTTGAAAATTACTAATAGGCCTACCAACCATAAACCATATTTGGTCCATTCCTATGGTTCATAATTCTTCATCATAGCCATAATTTGGCTATTAGGAAATATCCAGTCTCACTCTCCACATGACATTTGGTAGCATTTATTCCATGCTACCTCAATGGCTAATTATCATAATCCATCAAAACTATTTTTAAAATGTTTTGACATATTTGCTCGTTATGTTCCATTTAGAGCTCTATGCATTCTGCATAATATTAATAACAACATCTGTGTTCAATAAAATTTGAACAATTTGAGACCTCTAAGTGTTTATTTACGAAGATGTTATATTCCCATTTGGAACTGTAAATAAATATGATTATTGTCATAAACAATGCGTAATACAAGGTTGGAGCTATAAACATTTTAAAGATATTTGTTTTCAGAGCTTAAAAGTGCTTGGTCGTGTTCAAGTTTGAAGAGCTTAGCTTTAAAGTTGTACTGTGTTCACATCTTCAGCATTCATATAATTATATTCAGATACACACATGAGTCAGAGCCCTAGATCAGTAGAGGGCAGAATAAATTCCTGAATGATTCATTGAGATGAACCAAAAATACCAACCAAACAATCACTAAACTGATCCTTGACCGAAGGTTTAGATGATGTTGTGCTTCATTAGACATTTTGCAGTCACCCATGAGAGAAAATGTGTCAATGTTTCGGTTGGTGCTGCGTGTGTCCTCAGATCCCAGACAGATAGGTCAGAAATTACAGTCTTGTGCGTATGTTCCAAAACTGTTTTCCTCTAATAACTCACAGAAGCAAACAACTGCACTGCTGCCTTTATTCATGTCTCACATAACAGCCGTATACTGGGAATATGCAGAGTGCTTCACAGTGAACTCCTCATGCTATGAGAAGAAGAGGAATTATTTTGTTGTTTTTCAATCATATAATATGCCTGGAATTAAATACTTCTCAGTGATCATGAAAATACATTTTACAGGAATATGAAATGTCCCACAATCTATGTCAGGGGTTTTCATTCTTTAAGATGTCATTTGGAAAATCATATTATTTGGAAAATATTTAGTTTATATTATGTTACATTTTTAGACACTAGTACTGAACTGTTAGATTTATTATTTATTTACACTCTAAAAAATGCTGGGTTAAAAACAACCCAAGTTGGGTTTAAAATGGACAAACCGAGCAATTGGGTTGTTTTAACCCAGCGGTAGGGTTAAATGTTTGCCCAACCTGCTGGGTAGTTTTATTTAACTCAACTAATGTTTAAAAATTACTGTATTGCTTAATTAAAATTAACCCAAATTATGTTGGAAATGAACATTTATTAATGTTCAATGAATAATTCTTAAACAATAAACATTTATTAAATTGCTTATTAATAAATTTATATTAATAAACTATTACAGCTTATTAATAAACATTCAACTTTTGTCTATTATTGTTGCCTCTAATTGCATCTGGTTTTTAATTTCCCAACTATTTTGGGTTCATTTTAAGCTAGCCATATAGCAATTTTTAAACAATAGTTGGTTTAAATAAAACTACCCAGCAGGTTGGGCAAACATTTAACCCAACTGCTGGGTTAAAACAACCCAATTGCTGGGTTTGTCCATTTTCAACCCAACTTGGGTTGTTTTTAACCCAGTATTTTTAGAGTGTATTTATTTATTTAAAGCAATTTGTTTAATTTACTTTTATCAATTTGATTATTAAAATATTTTTTTTAGTTTAATCCACTTTATTTATTTATTTATTTATTTAAATAAAATTTCATTTATTTATTATTTTAATAATTTATTTATTTATTTAAATATAAATATTTTAATCAAATGTAGTTAGTTAGTTACTTGGTTAGTCTAATGTTAATTTTAATATACATTTATTTTTACTTTTTTTTTTTTTTTTTCAGTGTTTTTCTCTAAAATTTTCCAAGGCCCCCTTAGCACTCCCTTGCAGTTCCCCAGAATTCAAACTAGTGCATTCTTACTGATTTAAGCTTCAAGGACGGATCTTACATGGCATTATCGTAGCATTCGGAGTGATAATCCTTATATTTAACATCTACACTGCTGAGAAAATATCATGCATCATGCACATCTTTATTTCTGTCTTCTGAATCCCAAAAACGTCCATTCTTGTTTCAGCTCTGCCTCTGTCTCAGAAGTGCAGGTCTGAGGTCTAGGGGGTCTTTCCAGCAGCAGGTGCAGAGCTGCTTTGACCTCACCCCTCATTTATGCTCCCTGGGCCTTGGAGCATCAGATCCCCTTTGTCTTGACTCTTTTCACTCACCCTATACACAATGTACAACCCTCCAGATAAAATTGTGGGTTATTATGTATGGAAATAAGGCAAAAATGCATGCTTAACAAGTTAATACAAAGTGCTTTTTGTTAAGCATGCTCAGTAGTAGGAGTCTGTGTATAACATTGATGCAGCTGGCTTAATAAAATCTGGATCAATATTTTAGCTAAATGTAAGGACTTTTCCTCATCTATCTATCTATCTATCTATCTATCTATCTATCTATCTATCTATCTATCTATCTATCTATCTATCTATCTATCTATCTATCTATCTATCTATCTATCTATCTATCTATCTATCTATCTATCTATCTATCTATCTATCTATTTCATTTGAAATGCAAACAAAAATAATTGAAGAGATAAGGAAACACAAACAGGAAAACAAAGGAAACCTCGGTCACTAAAGATAAGATAAGATCACAGTTTTAAATAAATGTGTTACATAGAATCGTAAATTCTGGAAAGTCACATCGATTTTATGATATTAATAGGTACATTTAATATTTTTTCAACGTCCACACTAGAGTTGTACATTGAAGTCAATTTTGAATTAATAAATATTGTATATAAAAAAAAATAAATCACTTTATTTTCAACTCTAGCGTGAACATGCGCCCTACTGTTTGTTTGGAAGAGCACGTGACTCTCCTCCGTGGAAAACATGGCTGCGCCCTGTGCCGCTCAATGCTTTTTCAGAACAGGTAGGTTTACAGGTTAATTTAGGAAAGGGTAGACTTTTCTATCTTAATTGTAGAACATAAACACTGAGGCTGACGGTAAGGCAAGTCAATGACTCAAACAAGACAATTTTCGCTCATATTCGCTTATCGGCAGTGTACGCAGATACACAAATAAGTATGTAACCCAAATAAGCGCTGTTTGACAAGATCCATGAGTTGTGTGATTACTCGGTATCTGTGCTATATGAGCAGCCACGGCAGTATGTGCCAAGTTCAGAGTCACTTTATCACCCGTTTCAAACATGTGCGTGTGTATTGAATAAGTTACACTAACGGTCACACTGAAGACTGGAGTAATGGCTGCTCAAATTTAGCTTTGCCATCACAGGAATAAATTATATTTTAAAATATATTTAAATTGAAAACAATAACTTGAAACTGTAATTTTTTTTTTTTTTATCAAAAATAATTTTTTTGATCAAATAGCTAAATGTGCCCTGGTGAGCACAAGACACATCTTTCAAAAACATTTAAAAATCGTAATTATTCCACACTTTTGACTTGTAGTGCATATATATATATATATTATATGTGTGCATGTCTGTTGATGTGTCATATGCAGGGTCGTAGTGGGCAATTCAGATTAGTGGTCGGTCAGGATGGGGTTTTTATTAGCATTTTGGCAGATTCTTAAACTTTTATATTTGGTCCCCCAAATTAATTTTGAACATTTGTTCCCCAATTTGCTTACTTATTCTATGCACTACAAACTTTAGAGTGTTCTACTGTTCCAAGACAAGATTATGGAAAGGCTGGACTCATGGCACTGTCTTGGAGCTCTTTATTGTTTGCTGGTTTGGCAGAGTCTTTGTGGGTCCAGTAGAAGTAAATAGGGAAAGTAACATTACAACTCTCCCCGTCTGCTCAGCCATGGCATTTTTTTTCTTTTAAATTTAAATGAATTATAACCCAGAAGTGAAATGTTATGACTTATTTCATCCCTATAATTTCTAAGTGGTTAAACTAACAGTGTTACAACTCACCCCGTGTTACAGCCATCCATGGTCTCGCCTACAACAGTCTGTTTCCTGAAAAAGAATCTGACCTTCACCTTTTTCAATAATATAATCATTAGCAGTATTAGATGAATAAAATGATCCAGATGACATGACAATAATTATTAATAAGCATAGTAACTGCTTTGCCACTGAATAGGAAAACGCAAACAAAGTTAGTCTTTTTTACTGTATTAATCTTTAAACTCACTTGATATTAATTATGTTCTTAAAAACGAATGAAGAACCATTGGCTGCTCACATTTTCACCATGTTTGTAGTTATGAATCAAACCATCACCAATGTTTACCAAAAAGCCATACAAAACAATAATAATAGACTATCCAGAATTTTTTGGGCAACACTAATTCCAATCTTGCATACTGTTTAGGATAGATAGTATGTGAATTGGGAATGCTTGTTTCTGGGATTACACAGCAATTAATTGTAATAAACTGACGTTAAGATTATCAGATGACATTGATGTACTGCAGTCCTGAAGTATACCGAAGGATTATATATTACAGCTAAAGCACCAGAATAAGTCTAAAGTCGACCACACACATACACACAAAGGGAATTCAGTGCAATCCACATCCTTGGCCACATCCTTTGCTCTTTGCCACCCAAATTGTTGTCAGTACACACACCCGCTACCCCACCCTGGGTTAACCCACTACTGCCTTTATTCTAAACCCCCCAGCCGCCCCCTCGCTGCCTCTGAGTTACTCCCTTCATCCCTGGTATTTTCATCTTTGTAACTCAACCCCTCTCCTGTGTATAACTGCACTTATTTTGGGCGTTTGACCACTGTGTCTCCAGAAAAAAAGTTCTTTCTTTTTCTTTTTATTTCCTGCACACTAAACTCTGCAGTCCTTGTTGGAATGAGTTACAACACGGTTGTTGATGTGTGGTGGTGAATTATTTTCATTTGTGGTTCAGATTTAAAATTAAGCATCATATTATGTGAACATCATTGCATTGTGTAATTGTATGGACTATTTGTTTACATTGCAGCTGTGTTATTCTTTTGAGAAAGGAACGGGTTTGGGACATTAAAAGAGGAATAGCCCTTCATTTCACTTGACAAAATTCATTTGACAATTTGGTTGACACTTTGAGTCATCCAAGTGTAGTTTAGAATATTATAATATAATATTTTAGTGTAAATAAATATTATGAAAATTACCATGTTCATATATGTGTGTGTGTGTTTTGTATATATATATATATATATATATATATATATATATAAGATAATGAATTGCACAGGTTTAAGTAATCATGATTAATCGCACTTAACATTTAAATGGGTAGTTATAAATACATTTACAAATTTCAAATTGTATCTCGAATATAGAAACAACATAAAGACAGTATTTAAAATATTTGATATTTTATGAAGGTTAGTATCACCACACTTTTTATATTTTTGCACTTACACCTGTGTGTTTTAACCATTGAGAAAAGCATGTTACTGAAGGATCAAAAACAGGTAGCTAAACCGAGTGTGAAAAACTCAAATGTCCTACACATTACGCCCATCGCCTCCCCAAAAGAGGAGCACACTGGGGTGGGCGTCGTGACAGAGTGTATGTGTACCATCCTCTGACAGTCACTCTCTCTCGCCTTGTGAAGCTGGTGAGCGGCACACAGATTGCATGATCATACTGTAACGTTAGATATATAGGCATGGCTAGTTTGGAAATGGGAAATTTCTAACGTGTTAAGCAGCCAATATTAATCACAAATTGACACACTTTTTTCACTGCCCTAATTTAAATGTATTTATTTCTTCATACTCTAACCCTAAATGTAGTGAAAAAGGACTTTTGAGCTGTTTAATGTAAAACAATGTGTTGGTTCAGTTACATAGGCGTCTTTTCCTAACCGTTATTTGTCTTATGGTCATAATAATGGCATGTAATGGTGTACTTGGTGAAATAAGCTGGTTAAAAATTTCAGCAGTTTTACCTTCAAAACTTGTTCCACATCCTATGAAGAGATCACAGGTTATCAACATACACTTGTTCCATATATCGTTTGAAGTGCAACTAGAATTGAACATGTACAATCCCTATAATTTGAAATCACACTTTATGGCTGAAAGAAAAGAAGTACACTTTGCAATGCACTATCACACCATTTGTTCATCTTTTTGGTTGTGTATAGGTGGTTCAAAGCTGCTACAGAGAGTAGCACAGCTGCCCAGCTGCCACAGGAGCTCATCTGGTGCCCATCAATGTCCACCTCGCCGATGCTTCTTCTGGAGGAAATCAAAAAGTTTCCACAGCGTGGTCCGGCCTGCCATAGTGCGCCCCTCTTATGCTGTACCCAAGGTAATTGCGGGATCATGAAGTGGCATTGAGGGGCCGTTTACACTACACCATTTTCAGCTAAAAACAGAAAACTTTATGCGTTTTGGCTGTTCATTTACACGACAACGGCACTTTAGGGGCCTGAAAGCAAACTTTTGAAAACAATACCGTTATTGTCTCTGTGTAATCTACAAAAAGGTTAATTTGTGAAAATGGTGACGTCATGCATGTGCGTATTACGTGTTCAGTCTATAGGCGCATCATTTTTCTTTATAAAGTGACATTGACAACTACTAGCCTGTCATGCATAATGCAGCGTTTTTAATCATTTTTGCGGATTGGTTTGTGGTCTGTATGTGAAAAACGCAAAGGTAAAACTTTTCTGTTTTTCATACATCATTGTCATGTTAACATACCCTAAACGTTTAAGTTTATTATAAAAGTTGGTCATAGTCATGATGAAAGCAAAATTGACACTTATTATAAATGATTTATTTTTTGTTTTTTAATTCATGTGCCCTCATAATCTTTAATCAAAATAACTTCCTCTCCTTCTTGCAACAAAATCTCTTTTCTCCTCTGATGACGTGTTTAATGGCGCGAGGGCGGGACAGCCTGTCACTCATATGAGATTAGCAATAGCAAACCACAATGATCCAGTCTATTCCTGATGGACCAAATCAAGTTCCACCCTATATTTTTTTCTTGTTCTAGAAACCGTTTCACTCTCAATAGGGAAGAAAAGACTATTGCAACACCTGTTTTATGCCAACTTTTAATTTAAAAAAGACTTGCTCTTTTCTCTTAGCACATTCAGAGGCCGGACTATGTGTCATCCAGCAAAGTGCCTGAGTGGCCAGATTACATAGAGATTAAAGATGAGGAGCAGATACAGGGATTGCGACGAGCGTGTCAACTAGCCAGACACATACTGCTGCTAGCAGGAAAGAGTTTGAAGGTATACTCTACGCTTATCTGAAATTTGAGACTGTAACATTGAATAAGCTTGATGTGACATGTCCTTGAATTGTTTTTTGCAGACACTCTCACTATATTGTTTGTTTGCCAGGTTGGTATGACGACAGATGAAATAGACTTTATTGTCCATCAGGAAGCGGTTCGTCACAATGCCTACCCCTCTCCTTTACATTATGGGGGGTTTCCAAAGTCAGTCTGTACCTCTGTTAACAATGTAGTATGCCATGGCATTCCAGACAGGTAACTCAGTGCTATTAAATGTGAGTGCTTTGTTGTGACTGAAGGTCTATAAATTTCTCTATTTGTATATGAGTCAGCGGCATAGAACAGGGGGGAACTCAATCCTGCTCCTGAGGGCCATTGTCCTGAAGAGTTTAGCCATAGTGCGCCCCTCTTCCAACACACCTGCCTGGAAGTTTCTAAGCAGAGATCAGCGGCTCTATTATTGGAGAAAGCACAATGATAAACTTGGATCACTTGTGGCTTGATAACATTATAGCCTTGACGTCACTGAATCAAGTTGTATGACAGTTATCCACTGTTTGTGGATACCATAGAAACGAATGAGAAGTGTTGTAAACTGAATCATACCTATTGCAAAATTGTCTGTGGAAAAAAACAGCATTTTTTTTCGTTGTAAACTCCAAATATATAGCTCTCTAAAAAATAAATATTTATTTGCCAAAAAATTGAATTTACCTTGGCATAGTTGAATAACAAGAGTTCAGTACATGGAAATGACATACAGTGAGTCTCAAACACCGTTGTTTCCTCCTCCTTATATAAATCTCATTTGTTTAAAAGACCTCCGAAGAACAGGCGAATCTCAACATAACACCGATTGTTACCTAACAGTCGGGATCATTTATATGTACGCCCCCAATATTTGCATATGCCAGCCCATGTTCAAGGCATTACACAAGGGCAGCCAGTAATAACGTCTGGATGTGCACAGCTGAATCATCAGACTAGGTAAACAAGCAAGAACAATAGCGATGTAGTTCCATCTGTAGGCAGATGGAGCGATAATAACTGACATGATACATGATTACATGATATTTTTAGTGATATTTGTAAACTGTCTTTCTAAATGTTTCGTTAGCATGTTGCTAATGTACTGTTAAATATGGTTAAAGTTACCATCGTTTATTACTGTATTCACGGAGACAAGAGAGCCGTCGCTATTTTCATTTTTAAACACTTGAAGTCTGTATAATGCATAAACACAACTTCATTCTTTATAAATCTCTCCAACAGTATAGCATAAACCGTTAGCCACGGAGCACAGCCTCAAACTCATTCATAAACAAATGTAAACATCCAAATACTTACTATACTCACATAATCCGATGTATGCATGCAGCAAGAGCGCAAGCAATTAAAGGGGCGGCAGCCTGAATCGGCGCATTTCTAATTATGCCCCAAAATATTGTTGTAATATTGTTGAATATTAAGTGTCCCGACTAAGCATACTGGGCGAAAAAAAAAAAAAAAAAAAAAAAAAAAAAAAAACCTGCCTCTGTTTACCTGGACCTTGCTTACCTGGTTTAGGTGTGTTTAATTAAGACATGAGCTACAATGTTCATTATAGGAGTAGGATTGGGTACCCCTGACTTAAAAGATCATGAGAAAGGATTTTTAAAAAAATTTAGTTTAATGCACATGTGCCAACTTCTTAGACATGTAGCCTAGAGCTGTATGATTTTGGATATAATGAGAATCACAACTTTTTGATTTCAAATAGAGATCATGATTCTCCCATGTTTCTGAATATAAAACTAAACAAAATAACATGTAATTTACTAGAGGTTCTGAAAAAATATTAATTGCTGGAAAATTTGAATGAATTATTTAAAAAAAAAAGGTTTTGAATGAATTAAAAGAGTCATTGATAAACACTTTAATTACTGGATGAATCAGTGTTTTTGAATCAGTGTTTTCATTTTCAATGAATGATTCAAAGACAAATACATTTTTCAACACCTAGTTGCATAAGATGTAATTGATTCAACAATTATTTGAAGCGACAAGTTAGTTTTAAAAGGTGGATTACTTTTGAATTACACTGATCATTGTCATAGACATCAGTGTTTATATCTTAACTTAAAACTTTTATCTCAGTACTTCTGTGCTAATTTGAATGTTTTTAACACAGAGAACACAGAACTAAAGTGTGGTTCAAAACTGCTCTCTCTAACTCGAACGAACGAACACAGATTTGAATGTTCCGGTATGATTTTGTCAAAGGTTTAATAAACAAAGGCGAATTGTTGTCATTAATAAATTAAGATCACGTGGGTGTTTGTATCGAGATTTTTTTCTATTGTTTTTTTATGATCAATTGTGCAGCTCTAATGTAGCCTTAGACTTTATATTCATTTTAGTTTCAAACTTTTATACCAATTTCAATTTTTCTCAAGTAGTGTGACCATCAAGTAAAAAGTCATATTTATTATGAAAGAAACTTTTTGGAGAGTCATATGACAAAATATGACATACCTGATTTAATTTTGCCTTGTCATAAAAAAGTCAAAATATCTGACTTATTGACCTTAACACAAAAGCTGCATCCCAATTCAGAGTCTGCATCCTTGGAAGGCCGCATTCGAAGGCAGATAACGTCACAGCAGCGCGATGAAGGCTGTCCCAATTCAAAGGCTCCTTCTAATGCGGCTTTGAAATGTGTCCTTTGTTTCCTGGGCAATGAAGGATACGTAAAGTGGATCCATCATACCCTACCCATGGCCTACCCTTTGTTTCCAGACAGTTGAATATAACTGTCAAAAAGGTCCAGCAGAAACATTACTGTCACTCGTCAATGGCAGCTGTCACAATTGCTAGGCGACAAGAACAATCCTTCATAGGCTAGACCGTCCCATTTAACAATGCTTGGTCCACGGCCTTTGAATGATGCAGCCTCTGAATTGGGACAAAGTTAAAGTCATGAATTGTTTTCTGCATGTTGGTCACACCATTTTTTTCTGCATATTTCTGCATATTTCATGTTGATCGCACCAAATCACTTTGATTTGGTGAATAAACGTTTTCCAAATATTACTAAGTACTGAAAGGGTTGGTTCACCCAAAAATGAAAATAATGTCATTTATTACTCACCCTCATGCCGTTCCATTCCTGTAAGACCTTTGTTAATCTTCGGAACACAAATTAAGATATTTTTGTTGAAATCCAATGGCTCAGTGAGGCCTGCATAGGGAGCAATGACATTTCCTCTCTCAAGATCCATTAATGTACTAAAAGCATATTTAAATCAGTTCAAGTGAGTACAGTGGTTCAATATTAATATTATAAAGCGACGAGAATATTTTTGGTGCGCCAAAAAAACAAAATGATGACTTATATAGTGATATATATATATATATATATATATATATATATATATATATATATATATATATATATATAGCCGATTTCAAAACACTGCTTCATGATTCAGATCGCTTGACAAACCGCCAAACTGCTGAAATCACATGACTTTGGCGCTCTGAACCGCTGATTCAACATAAAAGATTCATAATGCTCCGAAGCTTCCTTAAGCAGTGTTTTGAAAATATTCTCGTCGCTTTATAATATTAATATTGAACCATTGAACTCACATGAACTGATTTAAATATGTTTGTAGTACATTAATGGATCTTGAGAGAGGAAATATCATTGCTGACTATGCAGGCCTCACTGAGCCATTGAATTTCAACAAAAATATCTTAATTTGTGTTCTGAAGATTAATGAAGGTCTTAAGGGTGTAGAACGACATGAGGGTGAGTAATAAATGACATTATTTTCATTTTTGGGTGAACTAACCCTTGAAGCTAAGATTTTTTTTTTAAAAGACTATGCTAGCAAATGTAATAAGTACAGATAAGGTTTTGTTTTCAAGAATTGTATTATTTTACTGAGGATTTTTTCTTCGTAATGTTGTCAGGATGGTTGTATCACCCCAAAGTTTTGTATGTTATTCCAGAAATGAAAAATATTTTGTACATCTTAATACAACAGTCCTGTCTTTGACCCATATACATCAGTATTGTGTTTTATTTTATAGTCGGCCATTGCAAGATGGAGATATCATCAATATAGATGTCACAGTGAGTCCTCTCTTTAAATTGTTTATCTTAAAAAGTTATCGTTCACACATCTCAGTATCTGTAAATAGTGGCTATGCATTCTATAGGTTTATTTGGAAGGTTACCACGGTGACACCTCAGAGACATTTCTGATTGGCTCAGTCAATGAACAGGGGAGGAAGTTAGTGGATGTGGCTCGTCAGTGCAGAGATCAGGCCATCACCGCCTGTGGACCTGGACAACCTCTGTGCGTCATTGGCAACACTATCAGGTTCGTTCCCACACTCATCCCGGTTTGCATCGCAGGTTGAATTCTTAACAGCATCCAGCACCTTCAAGAATGATGTCTGTGAAATGTTCTTTTATTCATTACTTTCTCCCACTTGCTCTTTTTTTTCTTGTTAAAAATAGCACATCTAACCCCTAAACCTCTGTTATCCCTCTTGTGCACAAAAGTAGAAAAAAAAAGACAGCAATCTTGCCTTGTCAGGCTATGAAGCCCTTATTTGATAGTGTAGTGTCTGAAGAAGGACTACACAGAGTTAATGTATTTCTCAGTGAGCTCCGAGCAAGCAATTACCCAGAGTGCATTGGGGTTTTTTCCTGCAATGGGGTGTAAATTACAGGTTAGTTTGTCTTGTTGGATGTGTGCGTGTGTGCATGTGTCCATGTGTGTGTGAGGCAGAGAGAGAGAGAGAGCGAAGTAAATTACAGGCTTGCTCCTGCTGTCTTTTGAGAATCGTAGACTTTGCCAGGGTGGATTCAGCTCCCCACAGAGACACGAAAAGATCCGCAGGAGTCTTTTCGCAGAGAGAGGACATACACAATCACTCACATACTGTACAGAAACATCTTTAACAACATCTTATTGACTTGTTCACTTCTAATACAAAGATGTAAATCTGCAAAATATCAATTGTGAAGATGGGTTCAAGGTCAGAACATGTACCTGGAAAAAGTGTACATTAAATATTTTATTTAATTTCATGGCATAAATGTGTCTTTTTACATGTATCTTGATATTAATACATTAGGTGATATAAATGGGAGGATTTTCCTGCGTTTTGGGCAGTATAGCAATAGATATCCCTTCTGTGCCTGAGGAAGCAATGCTTTTGTTGTTTTTCTCTCTCTCTCTCTCTTTCTCTCTGCGTAGGATTCTGAGCTTCTGCAGACATACACTGTTATTATATACACACAGAGGGAACAATTACCTCTCCTCAGGAAAAAGCACTTAGACCTCTCTTTCACTCCTTCTCTCCCTTTTTTTATCATGCTGGCACCCTAGCATCCTCTCTCAAACTGTCTCTTTGCAATTCTTTGTCTCTGTCTTTTATTCTTTCTCCTTCGTCTTTTTCTTTTTGTCTGTTATACACCTTCTTTGTCCTCTACCTTCCCCCTCCAAGAATATAAAAACAACTATGCTTGAATGTTTCTAGTGTGCATTATTCACACTGTAAAAAAAGCTGTCTGAAATGTTATTTACATGGTTAAATTTGACATCTCAAAGGTAACACCCTAATTGGGTGTAGACTTGTTGGTAAACCAGATTTCTTTTTTACCCCATGAGTAAATTTAATTTTACACTTAATGGGTTGAAAAAAAAAATTGTCATCATTCACCCTCAATGTCATTTCAAACTCGTAAGACTTTCGTTCATCTTTCTTCCCTCCATTGACAGTCTGCAGCTACCACTTTCTCTCTTCAAAACGTTCATAAAGAGATCTCAAAACTAACATGTATAAATCGAATGGTTTAGTTTATATTTTTTGAAGAGACATGATCACTTTATATGATGAACAGATTGAATTTAGGCTTTTATTCACATATAAACATTGTTCAACGAACATAAACAGAAGCTCAACCGAACTTGTTTGATGCGAAAGAACAAATCTTATTGGTTCTTGCAGAATCTCCACTAATGGACAATGTGTTCATCGTAAAATGTGATCATGTCTCTTCAGAAAATTTGCTCTAAACCACTCAATTCACATGGATTAGTTTTACGATCTCTTTATGAACTTTTTGAAACGTTAAAGTGGTAGTTGTATGGACTGTTAATGGAGGGACAGAAAGCTCTCAGATTTCATCTTCATTTGTGTTTTAAAGATGAACGAAGGTCTGAGGGTGAGTAAATGATGACAAGATTTTCAATTTTGGATGAACTAACCCTTAATTTTTTTAATAGAAACTTTTATCCAAAAGAGAAAAATAAACAAGCGATTTATCATACAGCAGCCAAGATAAACCTGGCTAAACATAAATCAGATTATTCCCTTTTAACATTTTTGTTTTTGAATTACAGCAATATAGCTAATTCAAATGGATTCCGTGTGTGTCCATATTTTATCGGTCATGGGATCGGAACATATTTCCATGGTCATCCAGAGATATGGCATCATGGTGAGAGTTCAAATTATTTTATGTCATTCATTTATTTTACTTCATTAGAACCTTAATTAGTCTTGATTGGCTGACTTAAAGAGAAAGTTTACAAAAAAAAAAAAAAATTCATGATTTACTCACCCTCATATGGTTCCAAACCTGTATTGCAGGATATTTTCAAAAATGTCTCAGGTTTTTTCATCCTTACATTGGAAGTCGGTACGGTCCAATATTGTTTGGACATTAATGTTTGATAAGCAAAGGAGTTTTACCCTTATTTTGGATTGAATGTTTGCCACGGAGCTTCAGGAAGAGTAAATTGAGTTTAAAGTAAGTTTACTAGGGTTCATATTTCTTTTCTCTTTTACAGCCAATGACAATGACCTACAGATGGAAGAGGGCATGTCCTTCACCATAGGTCTGTGTGCCTACTGATTGTTTTAGATCACAGAGAGATGGAATAATATTGAGCAAATCAATAGAAGCATGAATTTGTAGGATTTCAGTAAGGTTAACCATCATCCCATTTTTCCAGAACCCATTCTTATGGAGGGATCCTCAGAATTCAGGATCCTGAGTGACAAGTGGACTGCTGTATCTGTGGATGACAAAAGGTCTTGTGTTCAATTCCTCCACCCACACTTCTTTCACCACCTTTCTAATGAGAGCCCAATGCAGCCATTTAAATGTAGCCTACATTAATCATTCATTACTTCATGCAAGAATAAGTGGCCAATTTCTATTGAGAATCTTCAAGAACTTTATTTCTATTGGCTGTTGACATTTAGCTTGGAAAGTCTAAGTACCCTCAGAATTTGAAGCACACAGAGAGCTAAGTGCTCTGGTATAAACTTTCCTTTAACTGCATATATTTCACTGGAGAGCACTCCAATGTTAATTGCAAATGAGCTGATTGCCCTGTTGGCAGGTGAGAGCAGAGCGTTATTACTTGGTCAGTGGTTGATTAGAGCTCTGATTTTTAAGGTTGACTGAGGTAATATGCAATATGAGGAAATGGATACTAACATTCTTTCCTTTAATTCTACTTCTAAGGTAGTGCTTCTCAAAAATATTTTATTCTGACAAAATATTTTAGAGCTTGGCATAACTAGAAAAATAGATATTCATAAAATGAATAAAAATGCTCAGTTTTTTATATTTTATTTACGTATATGACTTTTCCAGGTCTAAAAATCACATTTATCACATAATTTAAAAAACAAACAAACAAACAACAACAACAAAAAAAAAAAACACCACCACCACAATCTCATGGCAATTCGTAACTATTTTACATTTTGGCAAATCGGTGGCTAATTTGTATGAATTTGTACAATCTCATTCGTAGTTTTTGTACATTCTGCCTATGCCCCGATGATGGGTATATTTAGGGTTGGGTTAGGGAACCTTCATGTTTACATTTTTCTTATAATTGTAAGTTATGAAATCACCACCTTATAACAGTTACATTTTCCTTTGAGATCAGATAAAAAAATAAATAAATAAACAGTTGTTGAGGGGGTAAATTAAAATATCACAATATAATCTTGAAATATCGTGATTTTTAAGATGTTTTAAAGGGATAATTCAATCAAAAATGAAAATGTTGTCATCATTTATTCACCCTCAGTTTGTTCCAAACTCGTATGAGTTTCTTTCTTCTGTTGAACACAAAAGAATATATTTTAAAGAATGTTGGTAACCAGACAGTTGACTGTAGCCTTTGACCTCCATAGTGTTTTTTTATTCATACTATGGAAGTCAACGGGGCCCATCAACTGTTTGATTTACCAACATTCTTTAAAATATCTTCATTTGTGTTTAACAGAAGAAAGAAACTCATACAGGTTTGGAACAACTTGAGGGTGAGTAAGTGATGAAAATTTTCATTTTTGGGTGAACTATCCCTTTAACTATCCCCCCCCTTATGCCTTCTTAGGAGTTTTCTGAGGCCCACTGGTTGAGAACCTGAAATTGAATCTGTGTTTGTGTGTTCTCTTGTCTTGTGTGTTATTACTCAGATCAGCACAATTTGAACACACGATTGTCATCACCTGCGATGGCGTAGAGATTCTGACTAAACTACCAGATGAAGATTGACTGGACAAGTATCATGGAACATCTTGAGCGTGTGATCTTAAAGTTTTTAGAATAACAAGCTGTTATTTAAATAAATGTGTTTCTTTAACATTTAGACAATGTTTTAACTTATTTTATTAGCATGACCAAATGAAACAGCTGTGCAGCTGGGTTTTTACATCTTGAATTAATGGGGTTAATTACTTAATGCATGTAGGTTATTGTGTAATGAGTTTAAAAATCTCTTCACTATTCCAAACTCTTTGGTTTCTGATGTCATCTCTGACAGAACTCATTGAAAGCCCAGGGAATGAAATGTCATTACGTCTTATTATTATGGCGGGGTTTCTCCGTACATCATAATATTATTCCGCAGTAATGTAGTTAGCGCTGTGGATCTCTCGAGTGGTGATTATATTTATGGGCCATGGTTTACCGTATGAGCCATGTGTAGCTTATCAAGAATACCCTATAATCATATCTGCTTCACGACATCATTCGGAGTCTGCTTATGCTGTCTGACATTTGACAGAGTTTGAATTCTGCTGCCTGAAGAAGTGCGCATGTATCCTCAGTGAGAATAGCAGTGTCCAGTCTTATAATTAACTATTTGAAGTAATTGGATGGTAAAAAATAAATTATAGTTCACAAGTAAACTAATAAATTGCTTCAAAAACACACTGAATGAAAGAAGTCAAATGAAAGTGCGCTCACGTGAGCACGAATCTCGAGCCGACATCCATGCTACAGCTACATCTGTTTAGTCAGTGGCTGTACAATTAAACTTAATTACATTGTGACCCTTACTAGTTAATCCCTAGGTTGGTTTGCTGTGCCATCTGGGAAGTTTTCTGCTTTTGCTTGAAACAGTCCGTAAGGGTTAAAAATTAAGCAGTTATAAATCACATATTAAAGTTAGTTTACATGCTCAAATGAGTTTTTGTGTCATTAAGAATGGATATTAAAAGAAAACGCATAAAACAATGATGTCTTTTCAATAGCCTATATTAGGACTTGCCTACACTAGATGACAGATTCAAACGGGCATGAATGATTATAGCCATCGTTTACTTAATGTCTTTATTTTTAATAAGCCAGCGCGGATATGGTACTATTTCAGGTAGCGAAAGACTTTAATCATAAAAAAAAACACATTAGTAGCCTAAAATACTAATACACTAGGCTATAGAAAAAAACTAAGTCAGATTATGAAGATGTACTAAAGTAGGCTACATCTTTTATTATTATTATTATTAGCCTATTATTAATCATCATAATCTGTAGAAGGTCTACTAATTTGTTATTTGATCACACTCTCTGACCGCACATGGCGCCTGCCTTTCTAATCTGTTCTCATTAAATCGAATCATAATTGCAGCCATTTGGTTTTTGTGCATCCTCGCGCATTTTCCTCGGTCTGTCGTAATTACGAGCAATTTCTGGCGCTGAGGGAATCTTTTCAGTCGGACAAAAGAAAAAGGGAATGGGCAGGGAATCATTAAGCATTTTTCTGATGTAGATATGCAGCATGTAGTGCTGAACCGTTTGCAGGTGCTTTATTCTGTCATGAAGGATGTTCCTGTGATCATTATATTCACCTTAAAGTTATAGCTACAATTCGCAATATTTCGTTTCAGCGTTTTCTGTTTTATTTACCGCATTTCATTGTCTTTTCTTAGTATTTGAAGTTTAAATTTTGGTAAATAGTGTTAATCTTTTCTCCCCCTTTTCATCTGTATACGTGAATGCTTAATGCTTATTTATAGGCTACATGCAGCAATCAGAATCTGCGTTTCTTTGATATCTAATAAATCTTAATGGTTACAATATAGCACAGAAAAGGAAATCGCGCAAAATGTTTGCACATTAACTTTTGCCTTACTGAAAGCACATCCAGCACGGAGACCTTTTCTGCAATATAGACTACAACAGCTTTAACAAAAGTTATTCAGATTAAAATGTTTCGTTTCTTTTCTATTTTAGAAATATTACAGAGACCCTCTGCTTTATGCAGATGTAGCTTTGAATCCAAACGGAAGCAGTCATTTACTGGTGTGGTTGCAAATAAGCCCTGGCATTTCAATTACTGCCAGCTGTGAATGTTGACATAAGGAGTGAAGCAGAACGGTTAAAATGTGCTACAATCATACTATAGTGGCATTTGCTCTATCTACATACATTTGCACAGAGACCTGGTGGGTTTGAGAATGAGACACCCAAAATCAGAATAAAAATAGATGTCGTTTCAATAAGAATCAAAGGATTTGGAGCCTGTAACCACGATGTCCATATTTAGAAAAACCGCGGAAGCACAAATGAACCTCAAAAGAAACAAATCATATAAGATAAACAATTAGTTACAACAGCCCCTGAAACGTTATTCTTTATAAATAGCAACATTCGTGAGTAAGCTGAGGGAAAACTGATGATTGTGTTTGTTTGTTCGGTCAAGATGATTGATTTCTTCCTGTTATATTCTTTTCATTATATTTTACTTTTAAAATACAATCGACAGTTTTTAGATAGCCTAATACAAATGATTTTGAGTTTTAGAAATGAATAATAGGTTCATGAAACTTATACACAAATATTCCACTCGAGGGCCAAATCGTCCAATAAAGCGAATATGCAATCTACTGTTTGTAATATGTATTTGCCATAATTATAATTACATAAACGTTTAATCCCAATTTCACAATGTCAAAAAGGTTACATGGACTAGATTACAGAGAGGATATGCAGAATATGCAAACATGGGCAAAGCCACGTACCAATTTGTAAATAATGTACACTTGGACAAGTGGTTGTGCGCTTTGCCCTTAGAGTAATCCGGATTTCCCACCTATTCCAGTAACTATTTTAGTTCCAAAAACATTGGATTTGACCATGTAAAGACGTGAGGCAAGCTATGAGAACTGTGTGTCCCCGTATAAGAATAGCTCAAGGCTGTGCTGGAGCTGGAAGCGAGGGCTCGAGGAGAATGTTTCCAGGGCGGTCTGCTTGAGGCGGTTTTATGTATTTTTTCTCTGGTTGAGTGGCGTTCATAAAACGTCTGGAAGAGGAGCGAGCTGACTCCAGAGAGTCTGGAGTGGGAAGAGCCCTCGCCGCACGCGGAACGCCCTCGCATCTCCTTCTGCGCATGCCAAGACGCGTCTGAATGCCAGGCGTTCCCCCTCATGCCCAGAGGTAGAGGATACCTCCTCTCCTCACCAAGAAAATGTACAAAGGTTTAAATAGGATTCGATTCGTTGTACCGAATAATCACACATGCATTAAAAACGCTAAGCTATGCACTGAAACGGAGATAAAAGTCATGGTCTGCAGAGAATAACGTTCTCTGCAAACCTTTCCAGACCTAACCTAAAAATTAAACTAATGCATTTACGCAGAGAGCGTCCAAAACCACCACACTCAGACCGTTTTAGAAGATGTCAGGTTCTTCAAAGGACGTGGAAATATCACGTTACATCCCAGTGATAAGTATCATTTTTAAAGACCAAAACCTGAAAAACCTTGGGTTGATGAAACACATCTATAATCAAAGAACGAAACGTTAATTGATAGTAAAACGCACATTTAATTATGACTGCAGGTTGTATAAGCATTTTAATAGATTTATCACTAAACCTAATATTCTGTACAACACACGAAAAAAAGGCTACCCGTTTGTACTTGGAATGTGAAATAAACATATCTGATGACCCCTTTCGATTTTACTATAATGAAAAACAAATAAATAAATAGAAAAATAATTTAATGTGCGTTGCTCGAGCGCATTAGTCGCGCCAAAGAATTCCACAGCAAACATCTTTAGCAAACCCAGCCTGAAAATAGATTTTAAAGTTAATGTTCTCCTAAAATACAAGTCCAGTGACAAGATAGGCCTATTATTTCCTCCTACAACAGGTGTATTCGGCCATTTTAGTCCTCTGTTAGAATATGGTCCCTGCACTCATTGCAGAGCTGTGATGAGGTTGTATTAAGGTACTGGGCTGTAGATGTGTAACCGTATTCGTGGAGGAGTACCATGAATAGTTTGTCAAGAACGATGGGGCAGTGGTGTTTGGTGGTCCTGTGGGCTGCTCTGAAACTGTGTCCCCGTCGTTCGGTGTCTGGTTCGGAGGGAAATCCCAACCTGCCTGTGGTGGAGGAGTGCTAGATGGAGAGTCACAGGAAGCAACCTGCTGGTCTGCTGGAATCTCGCCGTTTTTCCACAACTTTTTGAATTTGGAGCGTCGGTTCTGAAACCATATCTTCACCTGTGGATATTCAAAACAACAAGTTAAACATGCAATACAATTCTAAAAAAAACAACAACAACACAATTTTAGACGCAGGTCTACTTGAAAATAAAAGAACCACAGAAAGACAGTCTTCACATTTCATAGCAACATCATGCACAGAAGAATCCGCGTTTTGACCTGGGTCTGTGTGAGGCCCAAAGACGCCGCCAGTTCGGCGCGTTCTGGGAGCGCGAGATACTGGGTCTTCTGGAATCTGCGCTGGAGAGCCGCCAGCTGAAAACTGGAGTAGATGGTTCGCGGTTTCCGGACTTTCTTTGGCTTTCCATTCACCATGCGCACCTCCGGTTCACTCTCTTCCTTCTCTATCAAAACGAACCACAAAAATGTAATTATAAAATATAAGAAGACAATGTAGGTAAAAGAAAACGACGCTGAGGTGGTCTTACCCGGTTCGGTCGGTGTGGGTGAAGAACTGGCTCCATACGTTCCATAAGCGCCATACGAAGAAGCATAGCCTAAATCGTAAGATTTTGGGCTGTAGTGAACATTACCCACTGTTCCAGGATGATAGGAATAAGATGCCAGTTGTGCGTACGCCGTCCCTGTGCAGTGTCCTGTCTGTGAACTACTGTAGAAGCTGCTGTCGGTCACAGTTGACACCGGCAGTGTTGGGGAATCCTGCGACTTGTGAACGGTACTGAAGCTGCTCGAGGTAATATGGTTTGTATGCATATCCGAGCCAAGGCTATCCAGAACAGCGGTCATTTTGCAGGGAAAAGTAAACTGAATTTACTTACCGTGACCACTTGAAATGTTCAAATTCTGCAGGCTACCTCTAACAATTAATCGGTGACTCAAAAATCACAAAACTTATAGAGGTAGTTCGTTTTGCCTCAAGTCACATATCCATAGTTGATAGAGGGTTTGAGCTCCGCGGCGGTCTCTGCCTTGGAGATGCTGACGGGCGGGCCATATACTGGGCGTCATGTGGCAAAGCGAACCAATCGCTTAGCAGGCAGTACTGCCAGCTGAAGGAAGACCTTTGACAAGTCAAAATAACAAAATATCTTGCAGACCTGGTTTTAAAGGTCTTTTCTTTACAAATAATTGGAAAAAAATAGCGATTTATCTGATAAATAAATTCAAAAAGCCTAAAACAATTTCAAAAAGAGACAGGAAATAAGAAATGAAAGAAGACAGGACTATATTTTTTTCAGATGTAAACAAACCCTTCAATGCACAGGTGGTTTTGCTTCCTCTAAAGTGTTGAACACATTAAGAAAGACGTTCTTTGTATTTTTTGTGCCGCTAATTTATGATTTTAAGTTTTTGTTCTTGTTGTTGTTTTTGTTTGTTTATAGGCAACCTTGTTAAGATGTCTTAACTGTTAACCTGGCAAGTGGAGTAGTGCGCATGTAAATTAGGCCTACTCGATCAATGGCCTACATTTAGACATGCTAAAGGTCTAAAAGTATCGAATGAAGCTTACAGTCTTGATTAAAGGGATATATTTGCCCTTTGTTGAGAAGCACGGTTTAACTGGAATGCCATCTATCGTTGAAATGTTGTCAGTGTATCTTACGGAAGCAGTCTGCATTCCACTGACTAATCACAGACGGCGCCAGTCTACTCACACCCACAGGTGCGCAAAACAGCAATTATTGCCCGGTAAACACCAGGGATAAAGCGCGGAACCAGCCCTATATGATGCTCTGTCGCGCCAAACGCCTCGTACATAGACCTACATAGAAAACTACCTCAGTCACGAGAACTGGCAATTTACTAAGTATTCTGTCAACTCAACAAACTTTGTGGCCTAAGCTTTGCCTGCTGTAATCCCCAGGTGACTTGTCTCTGCTGTGGTGCGATTTAAAACAGGATTTTGATAGATTTTTAGAACATTTTAAATTCAAATTATTAGCTATAGGCTATGATAGCATAATTGCCTGTAAAATTGCAAATAAAATCGTATAAGTGCCGTCACTCGATTTGATTGGAAATTCTATCCTGAAGGATGAAGAAATTGATCAATATTGTCATTACTAGTATGCTGCTATATATAAAATTACTGAAGCCTATACAGTCATCGATATTCAAAACTGATTTTCATAATTGAAGTGAGTCAGTCCGTCTGTGGCGTTTTCTGCTTTGGTCAGGTGTGCAGGTGACGAGGGGACCTCTGGCGCCCTCTTGCGTCTTTAAATGTAAAATGGCCTTTTTAGTGAGTACGCGAATTTAAACTATTGTTATTAATAATATTATCATTACTACCTTTTTTAAAATCTTTCTTAACTGCATAAAAGGTTATTTTATGTGCATTATTTAACAGACACCAAACAAATATCCAAGTATCCAGTAACAAGAAGATCTGAAATGCGATACAGAAGATAACGAAAGGTGTTGTAAGATTGTGGGTGAATGCAATAACACAAAAGGAAACAGACCTTTTTATTTTAATTGTAGCCGATGCAGTTTGTACACATAATATCATCACATCTTGTGATATTTAGCGAATTTATGTAGCCTATTATAAAATTAATGTAAAATAAAACTTATGAACTTTTTATTTAGATAAAAAGTATGAATTGTATTTTATTTCACAACTGTTTAGCTCTTGCAACTCAACTGCGTTGAACACGAGATGGCACTGTTTCCTTAAATACTAATTCAGTCAAAGGTGTTTATACGCATGCGTCAGAGCAAAGAGGTCATATACGTATATTTATGAACAGGAATTATTTAGAATTAGCAACACGTCAAATACGAATATCAACTAAACTCTTATGTAACGACAAATAGGACCACACTATTCACAAAGACTGATGCATCGATTTCACAGGCCTACTATTTTTACTAAATCAAATACAGAAACAGAATTCTTTTTAATGACCAATAGAGAGGTCAATTAACAAAAACCAGAGTCCATCTTTGCTCCTACAGTAGATACACCTGGCTTTCATCAACATAAATGTCAGCTTTCTTTAGAGAGGACCAATTCAGCAGTAGATCAAATTTTAGATGTACGCTGAATGTGCAATCTTTACATCGTATATAATTTTACTGTGTTCTCATCTGTTCAGTGCTGCAATTGTTTGTTCAGAGTTTGTTGAACTTTGTTTGATGTTCTTTCCCATAAAATCAGAATTAATGCAGAATATTAAATACAATGCCCTATATACTTAAAATATTACAAAAATATTACGCATAAGCTTTCCAGCTATGACTCTCTAAATGGGTTGCTACATAAGCATGAATTTTTGTGCTACCTTGGGTGAGTGTTTCTTAGTCATCATCCTCATTCATATTGTCTGAAAGACTGTGCATTTCCTGTGGGTGTGTGCTTTGTGCTCTGAGGAAAGACCCAACAGTAAATATTACTAAACAAATTCATTTGTGCATTCATAATCCTGATTTCCGGTGCTTGTTGGTTTAAAGGGGGGATTCCTGGATCCCAAATCCTGGATTTGCTGCAGAAAGAAAAATATTCACATTCTTATGGCTTTGAAGAAGGGAATGTGTTGTGCCAGAGGGTTTAATATGGTGGCATAAAGTAAAAAGAAATAAACAAACATGGTCAGTAATATTTGCTTTTGAGGGTAACATTCCAACATTTCCCCCCCCCCCAACTCCAATCCTTTTTTTTTTCTCTTTTTTTTTTCCGTGATGTGACCTGCACACCTGTCAGTTGAGCTTTTGTGAATATCACTTCCAGATGAAGTTGATAGATCTGCTCCTCTCATGTTTTCAGTTGAATAGAATTTCAAAGTAATAGAGGTCTCTGTCTCTCTTGATCTATTTCATCAGTGTTAGATGAATTAGAGGTTTAAAGATACGCTTGATGTTATTATAAGAAGAATGTCCTTGATGGTCATATCAGACAGTCTTTAAACACATTATACAAACACATATATGCTTTTGAATGATGAAAACTAGCAAATATTATTGGATATCTTTTTAAAGTAAGTGTGTATATGTTGTTTTGGTACAGCATGTACAATCATTTTTGAAAATCACTGGTAAACAGCCAAAGTTTCAGTCACAGGTCTGTTGCGTAAAATGTTCACTGTTTTTGATGAACTGTCATCAGCAGCTCAAATGCATTCTGAGAACAGAACAGAACAGAACGAGACGACCTGTAGGAGCATGTGAAAAAGAGAGCTGGAGGGCTGGGAGGAATCCAGGGGTGGTGAGGTGTGTTTGAAGATTAGGAGGGGCTGTGTGGGTGGGGCAGCCATGTGTGTGTGTGGTTCAGATATTCCCTACATTGACAAAATGTCCCCAGAGGATAGTAATACTAGAATTTTCTGATCTTGTGGGGATATTTTTTGGTTCCTATGAGAAAAACAACTTGTAAATCATACTAAATTATGTTTTTTGTTTTGTTTTTTTTTAAATGTAAAAATGCAGGGGTAGGTTTACAGGACAGATTATACAGTTTGTAGTTTAAAATGCATTGTGTCTATGGAAAGTCTTTAAATTATTGGTCAAACTTTTACTTTTGTTGCAAAAAAAATATTTCAAATAAATGCTGTTCTATTGAACTTTATACATCAAAGAATCTAATATATATACAGGTGCTGGTCATATAATTAGAATATCATCAAAAAGTTGATTTATTTCACTAATTCCATTCAGAAAGTGAAACTTGTATATTATATTAATTCATTACACACAGACTGACATAATAATAAAAATTAAAAGAAATAAACATTTGAAATATAACTGACAACTAAGGCAAATCCCAAATTACTTAAGACCAATACAAAGAAAGGATTTTTAGAAATCTTGGCCAACTGAAAAGTATGAACATGAAAAGTATGAGCATGTACAGCACTCAATACTTAGTTGGGGCTCCTTTTGCCTGAATTACTGCAGCAATGCGGCGTGGCATGGAGTCAATCAGTCTGTGGCACTGCTCAGGTGTTATGAGAGCCCAGGTTGCTCTGATAGTGGCCTTCAGCTCTTCTGCATTGTTGGATCTGGCATATCACATCTTCCTCTTCACAATACCCCATAGATTCTCTATGAGGTTAAGGTCAGGCGAGTTTGCTTGCCAATTAAGAACAGGGATACCATGGTCCTTAAACCAGGTACTGGTAGCTGTGGCACTGTGTGCAGGTGCCAAGTCCTGTTGGAAAATGAAATCTGCATCTCCATAAAGTTGGTCAGCAGCAGGAAACATGAAGTGCTCTAAAACTTCCTGGTATACGGCTGCGTTGACCTTGGACCTCAGAAAATACAGTGGACCAACACCAGCAGATGACATGGCACCCCAAACCATCACTGACTGTGGAAACTTTACACTGGACCTCAAGCAACGTGGATTGTGTGCCTCTCCTCTCTTCCTCCAGACTCTGGGACCCTGATTTCGAAAGGGTTTACTTTCATCAGAGAACATAACTTTGGGCCACTCAGCAGCAGTCCAGTCCTTTTTGTCTGAGACTTTTAATGTTTTTAAAAGTAGTTTCGTCTGCTCACCAAGGCTACATTTATTTAATTTAAAATACAGTAAAAACAGAAATATTGTAAAAATATTATTACAATTTAAAATAACTGTGTACTGTTTAAATATATTTGACAAAATAATTTATTCCTGTGATGCAAAGCTGAATTTTCAGCATCATTACTCCAGTCTTCATTGTCACATGATCCTTCAGAAATCATTCTAATATGCTGATTTGCTGCTCAATAAACATTTATGATTATTTTCAATGTTGAAAACAGTTGTGTACTTTTTTTTCAGGATTCCTTGATGAATAGAAAGTTCAAAAGAACAGCATTTATCTGAAATACAAAGCTGTAGCATTATACACTACCGTTCAAAAGTTTGGGGTCAGTAAGAATTTTTATTTTTATTTTTTTGAAAAGAAATTAAAGAAATACTTTTATTCAGCAAGGATACATTAAATCAATCAAAGTGGCAGTAAAGACATTTATAATGTTAAAAAAAGATTAGATTTCAATATTGTACACAAATATTTTGTACATCTGTACACATTAAATGTTTCTTGAGCAGCAAATCAGCATATTAGAATGATTTCTGAAGGATCATGTGACACTGAAGACTGGAGTAATGATGCTGAAAATTCAGCTTTGCATCACAGGAATAAATTACTTTGTCAAATATTTTCAAATAGAAAACAGTTATTTTAAATATTATATAATATTATAATATAATAAAATATATATATATATATATTACAATTTCTACAGAATGTTGAACAGAATAACTGTTTTTAACAATGATATATAAGAAATGTTTCTTGAGCACCAAATCAGCATATTAGAATGACTCATCCTTTGGATGAGACGTTAAACCGAGGTCCTGACTCTCTGTAGTCATTAAAAATCCCTGGATGTCATACGAAAAGAGTAGGGGTGTAACCCCGACATTCTGGTCTAATTTGCCCTTTGGCCTCTGTCCATCACGGCCCCCTCATCCTTCCCATATACTGATTGGCTTGATCGCTCTGTCTCCTCTCCACCAATCAGCTGGTATTTGGCTGGCGCTCTGGTGCAACATGGCTGCCGTCGCATCATCCAGGTGGATGCTGCACATTGGTGGTGGTTGAGGAGTTTCTCCCTTCCATATGAAAAGTGCTTTGAGTACCCAGAAAAGTGCTATATAAATGTAACAAATTATTATTATTATTATTATTATTATTATTATTTTTCCTGAAGGATCATGTGACACTGAAGACTGGAGTAATGATGCTGAAAATTTGTCAATAAATTATTTATTTATTTATTTAAAAAAAGAAAAAAGTAAACTGTCAACATTTCACAATATTACACAATATTGATTGAATGATTAATTGATTGATTGGTTGAGTGATTGATCAAATAATTGCAGCCTTGGTGAGCAAGAGACTTTTTTCAAAGATTTTCTTAGTTTATTTAAATAAAATATGCTGAAACAACACAAATCTCCACTTAATTGTCTTTTGCATTTGTAAAATGTTAAGTTAACTTAAACCATTTGTGTTTACTGGACTACATGAATAATTTCTGTTGCACTGAATGAAAATGGGCAGTGGATTTCTAGTTCCCAGCATGCTTTGCATAGGGATAGTTCAGGAGAGTAAATGTTAAGTGCTGTTTAACGTGTTTTTTAGTAAAGGGAAAGGCTTGTTAGTGTTTAATGTTCAGTTATGCTGGACATTTAAAAGAGTTTCTGTGGTTACCACTGTGCTGAAGAGTAGAGCTTGTTGTTAGGTTGTGGGTTGAGAAATTGAACTATCATGCATGTTGCTTTACTCATTGAGCCATAGCTTTGCAATTTCATGGAAATGTTTTGCTTAATTTAATTAAGTTTACTCAACAAATTCTTTTTCTGACACAAGAACCTAAATTGATTAAGTTTGTTTAACAAATTATTATTTGTTTAAATGGACTTGTCTTGTTGTATGAACCTAACTTAATTGTGCGGAAAAGGTTTCTTTAATCCAATTACGTTCAATGAACAAACAATCTTTTTGATTGAACCCCAAACTTCATTGTATACATTATGGGGACCAGTCAACAGTCCACGTGAGGAATATGATTTAATAGACAAACTAAATAATGTCTTAAATGCAAATCTAAAAATGCAAAAACGTTTGTGCAAGCATGATATGTGTGAGATATAACACTACAGGTACAACAGGGAAAAGAAACACTGGATTTGAACAGGAAATATCTCTGTTTGTCTTATGATGAATAATGAGAAAGTATGTAGGGCTCAGTAAAGGAATTTCATAAAAACACAACATTAAAGCATATTTTGAGTGATTCAAATTGTTATGAAGTTCTCCACAATCCAGGAAGCCTGCTGTGCTTGATCTGCTTTTCTAGGGATATGTTTATGTACTTTCTTCAAACATTTTCTTTACACTTGCAAAGCTCACACAAATTTGAAGAGGAAGGTCGACAATACAAATATGATGTGCAACACAAATTAATATGCCACACTCATATGGAAGCAGTGCCACGCTCTTAGAAAAAAAGGTGATATTACGTTGTAGCCACATTGGACTAGCTTTGGCAGCAGTGCATTATGGGTATTCCCTAGCCGTTGAGTGTACATCAGTTGGACCATATACGTATAGATGCCACATTCAACCATTCCAGACACTTTGGTGCACCCACCATCTTGGAACGGTCAGCATGTCGTCACTTGCAGAACCTGATTTCACGAAGTACAACATGTTCCTGGATCACGGTCTTTGTTGATCCTGGAACAATGTTCCATTTAACCTATCAGATTTAAAGGACACGTTTACAGTTTATGTCAAGTTTAGGCTTACAACCAGGTTTAAGTACTTCTACATCAGTGTTTACCTATATCACTCTGAATTTACGGGTAGGATTAGGTTTAGGGGTAGGGATAGGGATAAGATTAAATTTTCAGACAGGATTATTGTTCCAGGATCAACAAAATGTTGACTGAAGAATGTGTCTATCTCGGCAAAACCAGGACATGCTCACGGACCAGTGTTTTGACCGTTCCAATATGGCGGATGGCTAGCGGCTAATAGAAACAGCCACTAATGAGGCATCTATATATATCTATGTGTTGTACACTCGACATTGCGGTGCATTTTGGGATTGAATGAGTGCACTCAGTAATGATCACTATGGTTTTGGACACCATTACAAATGGCTGTCCCGTCTAATAGTGCCCTATTTAAGGGTATAGGGGCGATTTCGGACATAGCTGAAGTTTGTTTTCTTTTCATTTTGGGAATTCCGTATGAAACAACTTGCCAATGCGATCTTTCCAGAAAAGTCCGCTTTGGCTGGTAAACACCTTCGAACAACCATTGGTCCATGGCGATTACGTAATAGGTGGGTGTGCTCCAACTTCTTTGACATACAGTGGTGATCAGAATTATTGGCACCCTTGGTAAATATGATCAACGATGACTATAAAAATAAATCTGCATTGTTTATCCTTTTGATCTTAGCAAAAATCTAACCTTTCATTGAAGGAAAAGAATTGAAAGTGGGAGGGAAAATCACATTATGAAATAAATGCTTTTCTTCAAAACACGTCGGCCACAAATTATTGGCACGGCACCCCTAGAATATTTATGAGTAAAATATCTCTGAAGTATATTTACATTCATATTTACATTTTTTTAGCACACCAGGGTGATCATGAAATTGTCCAGCCAGAACTTCCTGTTCCACAGGAGTATAAACATGAAGAAACACAAAGGCCAGATTCCCTTAATCATTCATCACAATGAGAAAAACCAAATAATGTAGTTTTGATGTGCAGCAAAAGATTGTTGAGCTTCACAAAATAGAAAGTGGCTGTAAGAAAATCGCTAAAACTTTGAAAATACCCATTTCCACTATCAGGGCAATAATTAAGATGTTCCAATCAACTAAAGATGTTAAAAATCTGCCTGGAAGAGGACGTGTGTCTAAATCGTCCTAATGCGTGGTGAGGAGGAGAGTTTGAGTGGCCAAAGACTCTCCAAGGATCACAGCTGGAGAATTACAGAGATTAGTTGAGTCTTGAGTCTCAGAAAGCCTAAAAAAAAAAAAAGATCAAACAGCACCTACACCCCCACAAGTTGTTCGGGAGGGTTTCAAGAAACATCCTCTGCTCTCATCCAGAAACAATCTCCAGCATATTCAGTTGTCAGTCCGGGACCGGCTTCTATGGTCAGATGAAACTAAAAAACTTAGTTGACCCATCAGATGGGTTTGGTGCACACATGGATAAAAAGTACCCCATGCCCACGGTTAAATATGCTGCTGGATCTTTAATGTTGTGGGCCTATTTTTGTGCTGGAGGTCCTGGACATCTTGTTCAGATACATGGTACCATGGATTCTATCAAATACCAACAGATAAAAAATCAAAACCTGGCCGCTTCTGCTAGAAATCCAATAATGGGCCGTGGTTGGATCTTCCATCAGGACAATGATCCAAAACAAACATTAAAACCAACACAAAAATGGGTCACTGAGCCCAAAATGAAGCTTCTGCCTTGGTCATCCCAGTCCCCCGACCTGAACCCTAAAGAAAATGAGTGGAGTGAACTGAAGAGAAGAAGCACTAACATGGAGCTGGGAATCTGAAGGATCTGGAGAGATTCTGCATGAAGGAATGGTCTCTGATCTCTTGTCAGGTGTTCTCCAAACTCATCCGGCATTATAGGTGAAGTGTCAGAGCTGTTATCTTGGCAAAAGGAGGTTGCAAAAATTATTGAATGAAAGGTTAGACTTTTGCTAATTTTAAGAATTAATGATCAAAAGTATTAACGATGCAGATTTTTTCATCTTTGATCATATTTACCAAGGGTGCCAATAATTCTGATCACCACTGTATAAATCTTCTCAGGTTCCTGTTCAGTCCCTCAAGGCCGAACATCGACTTTTAACCAAAGCACTTGTGTATCTGACTGTATAACGAGAGGGGCAAGTAGAAACAGAGAAAAGCTGGAGTAGTACCTATGTAAGTGTAATTCCTCAGGGTAATAAAATAAGTATACACGCTTGAACAAAACCTCTTACAGATGTGTTCTGTATTGCTGCCATCTATAACACCCATACACTCACACAAGGGTAAAAAATAGGCCTACCTTTTGTTTTTATCCTCTTATTTTTAGTATGTACAACACCATACCGCAAATATTCTTGCTAACTAAAGTTAGGTCGTTCATTACAACCACTGTAATGGTTTTTTAAGGTAACTGTTGCAGTCTTGTCACTACAGGTTAAATGACATACCTTGGTTTCTGTTCATGGACGAAGGCTGCTATTCACGGGATAAATAACATCCTTAAGCAGACTTTACTTTTTTCATGTCTTCAGGGAGTAGAGGGAGAGACAGAGAACAACATTCTTCCTATAAAATTTCTACTAAAATCTTCATGAAAGGAAGAAAAGGAGGGGAAGTTTAACTGCAGTAGCATGTTATTAGATAAATTAAATAAAGAAGAGAGAAGGGCGAGGAATCGTGTAAGGAATCCTGGGAAGAGTTTATGTCCTGTCAGGATACTACAAGGGGAGATGTTTTTTTTTTTGTTTTTTTTTGGATAGGTCTAAAGATGATTTTTTTAGTAAATCTCAACATATTTTGTACAAGAGTAACATCAGAAAATACAATCAAAACATATATTTAGAGAGGTTAAAAATTGTATAATATTACTGTACAAACAGTACTTATACAGTACACATAATTCCATAACACATGTTCCAAGGCCAGTCCAAACAGGTTAATTTTTCCATGAGTTGTGATTGGCTAAGGCTAGGCAGGAGGTTGTGATTGGTTTAGCACTTCCCTGTCCTTAATGATGATGGTGTGCATGTGTCTTCTGTAACTTTGGGTGTGTAGTATTCTCCATGGAAACAAAGCAATTTAATTGCAAATAAAATTCCATCTTTCAGCTTCATCCTCGCCGGAGGTCAAACACTCATGTTTTGAAGTGTTTTATACAGTGAGTTGGTGTGAATCAATGTGAGTATGTCCCAATCGTCTCCTTCATCCTCTTCCTCATCTCCACTCCCTCTTCTCCCTCCCTCTCGATTTCTTTATAACAGTGGTTTATAAACTCTCTGGGTGTGGTTCAGGCATTCGGAGCTCAGATAGTAAAAGTTTGTCAGTGCATCTGTTTATGATTACAGAGCTCGGGGTGAGATTTAATTTACACTTATATACACACACACACAGGAAAATGGCTATACAAATAAACTTTTAAAAGTTTAGTTCACCCAAAAGTGAAAATTTCTGTCATCAGTTACTCACTGTCATGTCCATACAAATCCAAAAAAAGTTTTTTGAAAAAAAAAAAAAAATAATAAAACTTTGAAAATATATTTTTACTGAAACTTGAGAGATTTCTGTTCTGCTGTTCAAAGTTCATTACACCAAAATTTGTGCTTCAAAAGACATTATAAAAGTAACCCTTATGAATTATGCAGTTTAATCCAAGTCTTCTGAAGAGACACATATATATAGAGTATATTCAAATAAGCTCAAGCAAGTTTGAGCTGCCGTTGATTTGATTTGCTCTGTCTGTCGATCAATGTTTATACTATGTGAATAAAAACCTAAATTAAATCTGTTCATCATATAAAGTGATTGTGTTTCAGAAGATTTGGCTTAAACGCCTTGATTCATATGGATTACTTTTACAATGTCTTTATAAACTTTTTAAATCATCAAAGTTTTGGTGGAATGGACTTTCAATGGATGGACAATAATCTCTCAGGTTTCATAAAAATATTTTCATTTGTGCTTTGAAGTTTTCTGGGTTTGGAACGACTTGAAGGTGAATATAACTGATGACAGAATTTTCATTTTTCAGCAAGCCATCCTTTTAATATATTTCTTGGTATGTGTTAGATGGTTGTTACATCTTGGACACTGAATGTCTTTCATCTTAATGCACTTTGTTATCTTTCACATTATTCAGTTAATTTATTTAATAACCCACCGAGAAATGATGTCTGCTGGATGTCTGGGAAACATGAGGTTAATTTCTGAACAGCATAAAATAAATATTTTACAGTGCCGTAGTTACATTGTAATTACTCAAATAAGTACTGAGTACTATTAATTAACTATGTACTTACCATAGAGTTACAGTTAGGGTTAGGCTTTGGTTTAGGGTTAGTTACTTGTAATTATGCATACTTTACTGTTATTACTATAGTAAAGTGTAACTACGGCACTGTGAAATAAAGTGTTATAAATGTATTTCTACAAATTGTTCTAATTGTTCTTTAGAACAACTATTCAGCTGACAAAGTTATGGATCTTTAACAGGGAGTTTGGACTAAGGATGTTCCATCATATTATTGTTCCAGATTTCAAATTATGTACATCCAGAGGGTCCTGAACGAGCCATGCAACTGCCATTGAGATTAATGGAAATGTTAATATATAGCTTTCTCCAGGCAGACCTGCTTAGTCACAAACGCTTTAAAAACCTTTATCCTGAGCAAAAGTGTTTAAGAATCCTCCAAAAAGAATCAGGCTCTAGTGTCCACCTTGTTTTTAATGTAAGAGCGGGCATGGCCATTTGTAAATTGAATGTGTCTGGCTTCCAGTGTCATCAGCTTCCAGTTATTTTTATCTGTACAAAACAGCTTGTTATGCTGCTTGATATTGCAACCTAGTATTTCTTACCATATTATTTAATGTATTGTCATAATTATAAACACACTGGTTTGTAGCGCAAATAATTTTAGTGTTTACTGCACTTTATTATTCTTCTAGTTATTTACATTTAGCAGCTAATGAATTTGATGTCCCGCACATACACTTCTGTGTTGCAAGTTGATACATCTACTAGCTATAGGCTACTGTAAGTCAAGTCCAAAAAATTACTTCATGTGAATACACAGCTAAATCTGAATGACTTTCAGTTGAGAATATCTATCTATCTATCTATCTATCTATCTATCTATCTATCTATCTATCTATCTATCTATCTATCTATCTATCTATCTATCTATCTATCTATCTATCTATCTATCTATCTATCTATCTATCTATCTATATATATATATATTTTTTTAAATGCTTGTGAAATAAATCGTAATTGTTGTGATCCGATTATTTTTTTTTTAAAAAGAAGACTTTTTGTATATCTAGAGAATGAGTATTACACTGTGAAGTTGGTGAAGGTCTTTAGATTCTCACAGTAAATAACTTTATCAGTCTGTAGTGGAATCACATGATCATTAATTGTGGCTAACCCACAGGAATGCACTGTAAACTCATATCACCTGACCCTGAAAAGAGAGCAAAAGATGAAGTGTGAAAGAAAGGGTGAGAAAGATGCACATGTAAAACGGTCTGAAAGTGAGCAAGTAAGTATGTTTGTCTCCCTACTCATTTTTAAAGCCAGGTCATGTCCTTTAACACCCAAAATAGTGAGAGCTTCCAGAGTTTATTAGCTGTAACTTTGAAACAAATGTCTCCTTCTGTGCTGTTAATGCAATAGCAATGCATCTAGGAGAGACTGAAAATAAGCATGAAATTAAAACCAGGTGTGTGTGTGTGTGTGTGTGTGTGTGAGAGAGAGAGATAGAGAGAGAGATACGGAAATAGAAAACAAGACAGAGGGAATTAAAATCACTCAAATATGTACACAAATCAATAACAATTCTCCTGTCATTTTTGAGAAATATCAGACTATCATGTGGCACCAGGAGTTCAGTTATCATGTCTCTGATGGGACGTCTGCCTAAATCTAATTATGTTCTTCTTGAGGTAAAATTACTTAACTTAATGAAGTGCCCTTTATGAGTCCACATTAGTGAAGCTGACCAGTCTCTGAACCTTTTCTGAGGTTCACAAAGATGTACCTTTTCACTTTTGAACCTTAGGGTACAGCCCCAGTGACAGCACCCTTTTTTTCTGACAGTGTACCATATGAAGCATTTTAGGTTAGTAATTTTTCTTTCCTTGCAGAAGATCTTGTTTTGAGGAAACAAATTGACAACTTTCTAGATCCATTTCCTCAGAGGCATCTGAGGAGGAAAAATTAGTAGTAACTTGTGTATGTGTGTGTGGTTTAGGTATTCCCTACGTTGTGGGGACAAGATATCCCCACAAGGATGTCAATACCAGAAATCTTTGACCTTGTAGGGACATTTTTACTCCCCATGAGGAAAACAGCTTATGAATCATATTTTATAAAAATGTAAAAATGCAGAAAGTTTTCTGTGATGGGTAGGTTTAGGGATAGAATATACAGTTTGTACAGTATAAAAATAATTATGTCTATGGAAAGTCCCCATTAAACATGGAAACCCAACATGTGTGTGTTTGTGAGGGACTGCGTGAAAGAGACGCAACAGATACAGTCTGCTTGTACTTGCCCAAAGGACACAGAGCTGAATACTGGCAGCTACGTGTACCCTGAGGTTGCATCTTGTGTGTGTGTGTGTGTTGAAACTTTTTGTTTGGTTCAGCTGTGGAGAAAACCGGTTCGACAATTTCCCGCTTACAGACGCATGTGGGGCTCATTTTCCTTCTACCACAGAAAAAAAAGGTAAAGTGAATGACGAAGCCTATACACAAACACATGGTTTTGAAAAAGACCAAAACAAATGCGAAAGTCACATTCTCGTTTTATTTCTCTTTTCCTATCTTCCTCCCTCTCTCTATCCCCTCTCTCTTTTCCACACCCAACATGAACATAAAGAATGCACTGTGAAATTGGCTTGGAGAAAATGAATAGGGTACAGTATAGGCAGACAGTAGCAGATAGAACATAAAAAACAGCTTATGTTCACACATTGTATTCAGGTTTATAACAGTAAAAAAATCCAGCCAATGTAATGACAGAGGGAATTCTAGACCCACCCAGTATCTGCAGTTGAAATTTCTGTGTGAAACCATCATCGCACGTGCTCATGGCTGTTCCTGCTCTGACTACAGTCATGTTTCCCAACCTTGCTCTTTTTTTCCACTTAAGTTTTATTTTTAACAACAATGGTTTAATGGCTGCTTGGACTCAACAAAAACAACTGGAAGGAAGTCTTGGCTTTTGGGCAGAGGGAAGAGGACAGGGACGACAGCAATGTGTGTGTCAGACATCTGAAAAGTAGAGATGCACACACACAAACACAGTCACATGCTTAGACACTAACCTTTTTACATGGTTAAAAAATAAGACTATACAGTAAATCTCACAGGCTAGTGCTACAATTTTTTTTTTTTTCCCATGTTCCCCACTATAACGGGACACTTTTTGCTTGATCTGTTTCATTGTAACATTTGGCAACTAAAGCTTTCCATCTGCCAAACAAATGGCAATCATGGGTTTTTGCGTGCAATAGTTGTACGCTTTAAGACTTAATGAATTTATACTTTAAGAAACTTGTGTGAAGTAACTCCTAAAAATATCCAGTGTTCCAGAGTGCACTCAGCCAAACTGTACTAAAAAGGCACAGTAATCTTATTCACACACCAAATATGCATTCTGGGTACAAGTTCTTACAGTATTGTTTCCTGTTGCCATGGCATTATTCTGTTTTCCACCTCACTCCCTCTGTGTGTGTGTTTAGCCATGTCTCCCAGCAGGATTTAGTTAGCTTTTGTTTGCTCAGGCAGAAACAGCCACAAATCTGTGGTGTACAGTAAAAATAATTATTATAGCACTTACAGTTTTTCTCTGAATATCTATTTTTCTCTTTCCCTCAACCACGCCTAAATCCCACATCAGGTTCAACAAGCTTATCATAATTTTTTACAGTCACTGCATACATATAAATGAACATAATCTAGAAAATGTTTTAGATTTTGCTTTCAACAAAGCACGGTGAATATGATTAATGGTTAAATAATTAACAAGCAAAAAATGTTGCGACGGTCATATCAGCATATCCAAGTTTGCAGAGCATTTTCTCAGAAAAAAGACAAAAATTGCTGTAACATTTTGAGGCAACATTTAGTAACATTATTCTTAAACCTCCTAAATTACTGTTAATTTAACATGTATATAAATGTCAATAATTGGACCCTAATCGATCAGGCTTCATGGTCACCCTATAGTCAAACTGCTTTACTTGCTATTTCCAGAGTGCTTATGTCAGCCAGAGCATCTACATCTACTAAACCAGTATGATTTCTCAGGTGTATTCAGTACTGATCTCAAAGATGGGCTTGATTTTTTGTGTTACAGCGTTTAGCCCTTTACTGTTTTACTGTTCCCTGGGGCCGGTTGCATAAATTGCTAAGTCTACTCTTTCAAGTTAGTAATCAATTTTTTTAAAAGACTGTTCATAACTTTTTTAAATCAGTTACATAAAAACTTAGATTGGTCTAATTTAATACTGAAAAATAAGACTGATTACCCCTAACTAACTGTTAGTTGGTCATACTAGCTCTTAAGACAAAGTCGTCATAATGGCTATGTTAATGCAACTGGTGTTCTTTACTAGATAAGTTGGTACTGTCATTCAACTGCTTGAACTCTAATCACAATGCCTGATGACTCAACTGAACACCTCATTTCCTCCATCTGGCTCCATATCTGCAAAATAAGATCTTTGCATACTCTAGTCTAAATAAATCTGAAAATAAGAAAAATAACATTTTAAATGAATGCTTTTGCCATGACTTTGCCACATGTTCATTTGCCAAAAAAGGTATACATATTTAAAAACCTACAAACAATGGAAACAAGGGAAGTACACTTTCGCTTACACAGTACATTCATACAATATTGTCTCTTTTGTTGTGACTATAACATGGCCTTGAGTGCCTCATTGCTTTTATAAAACAGATACTTCATAATAAAAATAGAAAGAACACACATTTATTAAAATTTCACTAAAACATTATTTTATTATAGCAAATTCATTAAGCGTATTCCAGGACTATATAGGCCCTGCCATGCAAACATAACAGAACGTTATTCTACAATAATAAAAAATAAAAAATGCTGGGTTAAAAACAACCCAAGTTGGGTTGAAAATGGACAAACTCAGCAATTGGGTTGTTTTAACCTAGCAGTTGGGTTAAAATTTTGGCCAACATGCTGGGCAGTTTTATTTAACTTAACTATTGTATAAAAATTACTATATATACTACAAAATAGATTGGAAATTCATAATCAGTCACGTAATTATCAGAGGCAATAATAATAATCAAAAGGTGAACATTTATTAATAAGCTATATAATAAATGTTTAATTATTATTAATTAAACTTAACAATAAATGTTAATATATTAAACATATTAATACATGTTAATTTATTAAACATATTAATTTAAACATACTTTGGGTTTGTCACACAACAGAAGGAGGCAGACAGGTAAGTTGTAACAGCACAGAGTTTATTGAAACAGAGGCCCAGAACTGAACGGGAATGCAGACTAGTAAGTATAACAGTTTTTGAGACATGATGATGACTTAGCTTGCCAGTAATGGTTAATGTCTTGCAGGTTTGGTGGTGAAGACCAGGAATGAAGATGAAGCAGACAAAGGGCAGAAGACAGATGATGGATGACAGAAGACAAGTAACGGGTATCCAATGTGGCAGGTGAGTAAGCACAGATAAGTTCAGGTAAAGGAGTTATAGTGTACGTATAGACGAGACCAGACAAGGGAGTGCAGGTTGTGCAATTCTTTATAGTGAGTGCTGATGTGGAGGTGCAGGTTCAGTGAATTAGAATTCTTGGGAGAGTGAACTAGTGGGCAGAGTGTGTTGATCTGGTGACGATGGGTTGATGATCATTTGTGATGGTTGCGACTCCGTAACAGTGCCCCCTCCTCCACAGACGGCTCCTGATGGCCGGATGGTGCGACGACGGGGCCTACCTCGACCCCTGGGAGCTGGGCGATGGGTGTTCTGTGTGGAATTGGGTGACCGTAATCCTCCCAGTCAATGAAGTATTCCAGCCTTTGGCCCCACCGCCAAAAGTCGAGGATGGCCCGGACCTTGTAGATGGCTTCCTCGTCAACGAGTTCAGGAGGAGGAGGTACCTCATCGCCACCAGACATAAGAGTTGGAGGGTACGTTGACTACCTGGGTGTCCAGAGCCCGGAGACGTGTGAGCTGAGTCTATGAGGGGCTGACAATAGGCTGGTTGTACATAGAGGAGCCCCTCAGGATCTCCCGGCGGAGCAGGTTCGGAGTGTGTAGCTAGGGTGATTTACTTGGACTGGGGCTGACAATCATGGCTGGGGGAGAATGGGTTCTGGAGAACTTGTCTGAGGATCAGGTTGGTGGAGGTGTGATAGAGCATCA
The DNA here is from genome assembly GCF_024489055.1 of Chanodichthys erythropterus. Classification (NCBI taxonomy): domain Eukaryota; kingdom Metazoa; phylum Chordata; class Actinopteri; order Cypriniformes; family Xenocyprididae; genus Chanodichthys; species Chanodichthys erythropterus. The sequence continues at coordinate 26,922,269 of NC_090232.1, forward strand.
GCCCTACAGTTCTTATGTCCAGGTCGATATGAGACATTGAAATCAAATCTGGTGAAGAATAATGCCCACCGGGCTTGACATGGGTTCAGTCTTTTGGCTTCATGCAGATTTTTGAGGTTGCGATGATCTGTGATTACCTCAAAACGGTCATTAGCTCCCTCCAGCCAGTGTCTCCACTCCTCCAGAGCTAGCTTGATGGCTAAGAGCTCACGATTGCCGATGTCATAGTTTTGCTTCGTCGGGGACAGCTTCTTGGAATAGAAGGCGCATGGAGTCGTGGAGGATCACCCTGCCACAGTGAGAGGACTGCTCCAACCCCAGTGGTAGAGGCATCCACCTCAATGATGAACGGGAGATCAGGATTGGGATGGACCAGGATAGGAGCGACTTGGAAGGCTTCTTGGAGATAATGGAAAGCTTCCAGGGAAGATGGGTTCCAGGACAGAGACTTGGGCTGGCCTTAGAGAAGTGAGGTGAGAGGAGAACTGAGCAGACTGTAATTGTTGATGAACCATCGGTAAAAGTTGGCAAATCCCAGAAAGTGTTGTAGTTCCTTGATGGTAGCTGGTTGGGGCCAGTTCCAGATAGTTTCCACCTTCCTCTGGCCCATCTGGATGCCGTGATGGTCAATGACATACCCCAGGAAATGTAGAGAAGTGGTATGGAACTCGCACTTCTCAAGCTTGAGATACAGATGGTGTTGGCGTAGTTTCTCAAGGACCTGCTTCATGTGTTGGTAATGTTCGGCCAGGTTCCTGGAGTATATGAGGGTATCGTCGATGTAGACGATGAAGAATCACTGGAGGAACTCCTGGAACACCTCATTCATGTAGCCCTGGAAGACAGAGGGAGAGTTGGACAGGCATAGGGCATAACCCGGTACTCCTAGTGCCCAGAGGGAGTAACGAAGGCAGTCTTCCACTCATCACCTCGGTGGATGCGAATGAGGTTGTAGGCCCTCCGCAGGTCCAGCTTGGAGAAGATGTGAGCTCCCCGTAGCTGTTCCAATGCTGCTGGGACCAGAGGAAGAGGATAACTGTACTTGATTGTCTGGGAGTTGAGATGACAGTAGTCGATGCACAGCCACAAGCCTCCGTCCTTTTTGGCCATAAAGAAGAAGCTGGAAGTGGCAGGAGATGTGGAAGGTCGAATGAATCGATGTTGTAGTGCCTTGTGGATGTACTCATCCATGGCCTTCTGCTGATGGACAGTGGGTAAACTCTGCCTGTGGGCAGAGTAGCCCCAGGTAGCAGGTCGATGGCACAGTCATGGCCAATGTGGTGGAAGCTGAGTTGCCAACCGCTTGCTGAACACACCCTGGAACGCCCGGTACTCTGGAAGAATTTCCACCTTGGTCTCGGTTTCTGGACTCTCAATGGTGGTTGAATTGAGAGAGAGAGCTGGTGGATCTTGGTTAGAGGAGGTTTGAGGAAGAGGGATGGAAGGTTTGATGACAGATGACAGGCAGTTGTGAAAACATGACTCACTCCATTGAAAGATCTCTCCAGTGTTCTAGTTGACCAGAGGTTTGTGTTGTAACATCCAAGAGCGTCCCAGGATCATGTCCGTGATGGATCCTTCCAGCACAATGAACGTGATCTTTGTGTGCAGGCAGCCAATGCGGATGCATCAGCCAATGCATCAGTGGGGGGAAAAGTGATGGATGTGACCACGACCCAGCGGCTTTCCTTGGATGGTGTGTATCATTAATTCTTGGGAGCAGCGTTTTCCTCTTAACATTGAGTTTCTGGAGAAGTTGGTTTGAGATGAAATTCCCCACTGAGCCGGAGCCGATGAGGGCTTGCGCTGAAACACAGATTCGTAGAGTTAGGATATGTACGGTAGTTCATCTTAAGGGTGCTATTTGAGGTGGAAGCTGAATAGGGCAGGCGGTGATGATATGACCTTCTCCCCCAGAGTACAGGCATAGCTGGTTGAGAATCCTCCTTTGACAATCCGCATGTGTCAGATGGTATGAGTCCAACTGCATCGGTTCAGGTGCTGGAAGGGCAAAGGATGCAGAGTGGATTTATGGAGAGAACAAGCTTTTAGACTTTGAGAAATTATGATGGTTTTTTGAATGAAGATCTCCAGTCCAATAGCGAGGTCAGCGAAAGTATCGGTGGGGAGATCCCCACCAGTTTCCTTGGTGCTCTGCATGCGGTCTGGTCTTCTGTTACACAACAGAAGGAGGCAGACAAGTAAGTTGTAACAACACAGAGTTTATTGAAACAGAGGCACGGAACTGAACAGTTTCTGAGATATGATGATGACTTAGCTTGCCGGTAATGGTTATTGTCTCTTTGCAGGTTTGGTGCTGAAGACCAGGAATGAAGATGAAGCAGATGACGGATGACAGAAGAAGGTAGATGATTAAGCACAGGTAAGTTCAGGTAAAGGAGTCTGTAGTGTATGTATAGATGAGACCAGACAAGGAAGGGCAGGTTGTGTGAGTCTTTATAGTGAGTGCTGATGAGGAGGTGAAGATGCGGTGAATTAGAATTCCCGGGAGGGTGAACGAGTGGGCGGAGCATGCTGATCTGGTGACGATGGGTTGATGGTTGTTTGTGATGGTTGCAACTCTGTGATGGGGTTCATTTTAAGCAAGCAATACAATCATTTTTAAACAATTGTTGAGTTAAATAAAACTACCCAGCAGATTGGGCAAACATTTAACCCAACCACTGGGTTAGAACAACCCATTCACTGGGTTAAAACAACCCATTTGCTGGGTTTCTCCATTTTCAACCCAACTTGGGTTGTTTTTAACCCAGCATTTTTTTTTCAGAGTGTATGGGTGCTGCAGTGATCCGATTAACAATTGTTTCACATAGTTACTGCAGTCTGTATCCAGGATTGGAACAATCCATTTTACATAAATCATTATAGCACTTGTATAATTGCAATTTTATACATAGTGCACAATAAGTCTTAATATTATTTGTGTTTTATTTAAACTCAGCATACAAAATTAACAAAAATAGGAGAAAGTAATGTAAAGATTGCACTGATCGCAGTAACTGACAAGGGGTTATTGAGGAATTAAGGCTACACTCTAAAAAATGCTGGGTTAAAAACAACCCAAGTTGGGTTGAAAATGGACAAACCCAGCAATTGGGTTGTTTTAACCCAGCGGTAGGGTTAAATGTTTGCCCAACCTGCTGGGTAGTTTTATTTAAATCAACTATTGTTTAAAAAATACTGTATTGCTTAATTAAAATTATCCCAAAGTATGTTGGAAATGAACATTAATAAACTATTAAGTTTATATTAATAAAATATTAAAGCTTATTAATAAACATTCACCTTTTGTCTATTATTGTTGCCTCTAATTGCATCTGGTTTTTAATTTCCCAACTATTTTGGGTTCATTTTAAGCTAGCCATATAGCAATTTTTAAACAATAGTTGGTTTAAATAAAACTACCCAGCAGGTTGGGCAAACATTTAACCCAACCGCTGGGTTAAAACAACCCAATCGCTGGGTTTGTCCATTTTCAACCCAACTTAGGTTGTTTTTAACCCAGCATTTTTTAGAGTGTACTTGAGGGATTACTCATTCTAATTTGTCTCTACTTGTTGAGCCCTGTGTTGAGAAAAACGTGGGAATGAAAAAAAAAGAAAACTTGAACAGAAATGTGTGTATCCAATGCATAAACAGTATATATAATGACAGTGAAGCTATAAACAAATATTTCACATCAGTCTGCAATCATAAAAAATACAAATTGATAAAAAAGTGTACAATCACTCCTAATTTGGTGCTTGGATATGTGGATGTGAGTGTGACTACAGCACACTTGTGACAAAGATTTAAAACATAATCTAATCTTTGAAATCAGCAGACAGTGAAGAGCTTTAAGGGGTTTTCTGTTGTTTAGGAAATAATAAAATCACATGATACACAAATATATAAACAGTTGTGTCCCTCACACACACTGCCACACAGAAACGCAGTGTTGGCTCTCACCCTCCCGGGCAAGTAGAAACTGATGGATTATCCCACCTGGCTGAAGGGAAAGACTAGCTTACAGCAGAAGGGCCCGAGAGAGAAAAAAGAGGTCATGAGGAAAGGGTTTATCTAGAATTGTAAAGAGGACATCAGTCCCCTGTCAATAATCAATAGAGAGGAAAGAGCAATGAGATTCAAATCAATACCAATATGCGTCTGCACACATGTAGGCTACTGTATATATATTCCTAAGTAGTACTAAATCCCTTTAATTCTGCATAAACATAAATGTATATTTTTTGTAATGCTTGTAATATTCCGTAATGTTTTCAGTGTGTTTCTTCAGTCTTGTCACCTACTACTGAAAGCTAGAGGTCTCTCTTCCTTAGAAAACGGATTCTGACAAATGTCCATTATTATAAATTGCATCAGTTTGCAATTATTTCAATGACTAGTCATGGAATCAGCAAGAAAGTGAGTATGGTGGATGACAGTACAGTGAAATATGTCATGCTTTATTCCTCAGAATCATAAATTAGGCAGGTGTGTTTAATCAGGAGGTGTGTGTGCCATGCAGAACTAAACAGTCAACAGATTTCAATTTAAATTTAAATTTTGGGAAGTAGAATTAAAAATGTAATAATATGCAAAGAATTTATTGAAATTTAGACTATAAATATTAAAATAAAAATAATTATAGGCCTCTATTTAAAATACATACACATTTAAAAACTACAATTAAAGTGTAGTCTCATTATATTTAATAAATTAACTTTTTAATTTTATGGGCCATGGTGCTATGTAGATTACTTACAAACTGTAGTTGGTTACTGATTTCAAATTACATAACAAAAATAGTAGTTACTAACATAATCCATTACTTTACCCAAGGTAATATAATCTGACTACTTTTTTACTACTACCTTTGAACTAACTCATTTATCACATTGATTTCACATCTAATTACAAGTATTCTTAATTTTTGGAATCTGATTATGTAATCCAGATTACACAAAATCAGTTACTATACCCAGCATGGCACAGAATGCTAAATAATTAAAGTAAATTAAATTACTACAAATATTTGTCAATATTTATCTGAAAAAAAAACAACAACCTTGATTTGAGTCCATTTGATGCTCTATGGCAAAATTAAAATCTGTTTTGATGGCTGTGTGAATTATTTTTGACAGTATTGAACTATCAGGGAATATGAAGTACCAACATCAATCCCCTGGATCCAAATAATAAAACACAGTTCTTGCCATGAAGGGAAAGACAGTGCAAGTAGTTTAAGATATCACACCCTTGGACATGACAAAACCTGCATCTGTCAACATATCTCTCCAAAGCAGCCCCAGCCCAACCTCTGAAGCTGACAGAATCCACTTTTTTCTGGCCAGACTCGTCCCAGAGGTGTCTTCAAAACACTATGCCTAAAAATCTGTTCTATTTACAAACCCAGAATGGTGTACACAAGAAAATGAAAAACTAGGAGGAAATACAGAACAGAGGGGACATTAAACTGATTTAAAGCAACCGGAATGGAGCTGCAACAGCAGATTGAGATTTACGGCTCTGGGGTAATTCTGCTCTCCATACAGATTTATTTGCTGCTGCTGCTGTGTAGAAACACCGACCACCAATGTCACTGAGAAAGAAAAAAAAAAAAAGAGGAGGAGGAGGAGGAAGAGAGGGAGTGCATACTAAGTGATTGGAGTGCTTACGTTCGAGGGAAGGGGGTGGATAGAGAACAGGAGAAAGGGATGGAGGGGTTGGGAGAAAAGAAGAGGGGTCTGATTGCAGACTTTGATCCAGGCACGCCCAGTGTTTCTGAACACTCCCAGCCTCAGGCATTGCATTTCAACACTCCTGACATCAGAACAGCAAAGCTCACCTGGGTGAAGAACAGAGAGAGATGCTTAGACAAAGTGTGTCCTCATACAGAGGGCGTGGCTGCAAGGCTATGCCAGGTCAATGAATCAGACAACCACTGTGCGTCTATTTGTTTTCGCATGTCTCACCCTAGAGATTCCCTGGTAGCCTTAATCACTAGCATGGCAACACTGCAATAATAAATGAAGAGTTCATTTGCAAAAACCGATAAACGCCATTTTTAAAAAAAATGAACTAAGTGCTGTGCATTATTCTCCATATATAGCACGTTCTGTACCCTAAATCCATTTTGTCAGAAGAGCCGGTTTTGCCCACTTTCAGGCATCGCAAGTTCACGTTTTACAGCAGAAGCCGACAAGCGCCCTTGTTTGTGTACAGACAGAAACCAATAAGTCCGTTTTAGCGAATCAGCGCGCAGTATTCAGGTCAGGTGACAAGGCTTCTAGTCACTTCAAAAAGACGCGCTAGCTGAGGGAAGTTTTATCAAAGCTCACTAAAAGTGATCGAGGATTTATGATTTCGACTCCTGTAAGTCCTTGTACACCATACACGACTTACATGCTGAAAAATTGGTTGTCCTTTTGCTTGTGTGTGTGTGTATTAGTGCGTGTGTGTGTACTTGTGTGCCGATCTGTGTGTGTGTGTGTGTGTGTGTGTGTCGATCTGTGTGTGTGTGTGTGTGTGTGTTTGTTTGAGAGAGAGAGAGAGCGTGCGCGCGCGCGTGTGTGTGTGTGTGTGTGTGTATGTGTGTGCCGATCTGTTTGTGTGTGTGTGTGTGTGTGCGCGCGTGGGTGGGTGTGTGTGTGTGTGCGTTTGTGTGCACATGTGTGTTTCAGAGTGTTTTAAATGCAATTACTTGGGTTTTGTTTAACTATGAAACATGAAATGTGGAGTTATCTGCTTTTGCCAAAAAACGACTGTTGGAGTTATCTGCTTTTGCTAAAAAACAAACTTTTAATATATATATAAAACATACTTTCAATGAATTTTAATTTTTTAATTTACCTATATTTTTTAGAGTTATCATTACTTAATCAAAACAGCCCAACTGCAGTTTGATTGTTATTAATTGGAATGCACAATAAAAAAAACATGATTTGTGAGAATTCATAAAAATGGAGTTATCTGTTTTTGCAAATAAACTCTTCAAATAATTAAAGTTGTTGTGAAATGTAAATTCAATCCATTTTATTCTAAATGCGTGTTATTGATCTTATTGTGAATGATTCGTCCATGCATGTTTTTTTGTGACCTTGCAGTTTTAAATGAAAAACTTCAGGTGAGAGTTAAAGTTCATCTGTTTTTAAAGGGTTAGTTCACCCAAAAATGAAAATTCTGTCATTAATTACTCACCCTCATGTCGTTCCACACCCATACGACCTTCGTTCATCTTTGGAACACAAATAAAGATATTTTTGAAAAAAAAAAAAGATGGCTCAGTGAGGCCTGCATTGTCAGCAGTAACACTCCCTTTTCCAATGCCCATGAAGCTACTAAAAACATATTTAAAACAGTTCATGTGACTGCAGTGGTTCAACCTTAATATTATACAGCGAAGATAATACTTTTTGTGTGCCAAAAATAACAAAATGGCGACCTTTTTCCACAATATCTAGTGATGGGTGATTTCAAAACACTGCTTCATGAAGCTTCGCAGCTTTACAAATCATTTGTTTAGAATCAGTGGTTATGAGCGCCAAAATCCCATGATTTCAGTAAATTAGGCTTTGTTACGTCATAAGTGTTTTGAAACTTCAATAGTTCACGTGACTCTGGCAGTTTGATCCGAACCACTGATTTGAAATGTTAAGCTTAATTCATTAACAAATGTTTAATTTGTTAAGCTCTGAAGCTTCATGAAGCAGTGTTTTGAAATCACCCATTACTATTGTTGAATAAAATCGCTGTTTTGGTTTTTTTTGGCACACAAAAAGTATTATTAAGGTTGAACCACTGTAGTCACTTGAACTGTTTTAAATATGTTTTTAGTAGGTTTATTGGCATTGAAAAAGGGAGTGTTATTGTTGGCGATGCAGTCCTCACTGAGCCATCAGATTTTATCAAAATATCTTAATTTGTGTTACAAAGATGAACGAAGGTCTTACGGGTGTGGAACGACATTAGGGTAGTGTTGTCACGATACCAAAATTTTGACTTCGATACGATACCCAACTTCAGTATCACGATACCGATACTTAAACGATACTATGGCAAAAACCTAAAACAGTAGGAAAAGTAAATAAATAACATATGACAGAACTTCTTTCTTCACCAGTGTGCAACTGATACTTCTGGATTTGAGCTTCATTGCCATGAAGTTACACAGTTAGATTTAATATAATTTTTAAAGTTTATTATTTTCATGCTCAAGAAAATTGCAAATTATGTGCTATTATGCTTTTTTCCTGTTTTTTGTTTTGTTTTGTTTTGTTTTTTAATACATGTAAGCAGGGCTTGACATTAACTTTTTTCACTGTGGCTAATGGTTTTCAAAGTAACTAGCCACTCAACATTTTCACTGGCCACAATTTTGATGTTGGTAAATTACATTTTATATGATATCATTTATATGATTATATTAAATTTCTTTGAGTCATTTGACTTGATTTAGAAGATTTAAAACCCTTTCAAACTTTTAAATGCAGACTGACCACCCAAATCAAGATTACATTGTATATCAGCTGGTATGTACAGGTGGGAAAGAGGTGGACAATATGAGAATGGGCTAATATGAGAACAAGTTATTTGTGTTAGGCTGTATAAAAGAACAAAGAAGCAAATTACAAAAACAACAGTAAATTAAAAATAATATTTTTTTCAGATACACTAGGTTTATTTAACATATAGCCTATATTTATTTAACATCTTTTGTTGTTTGATTAACATTAATGACAGAACGTAGGCCTATTTAATTGGGCTGCTGAATGCATGGACATAACTGACAAATATCCAGTTATTACCCACCTGTTTACGTCCACTTAAGCCATAACCGACTGTATTCACGCGAGATACTCCACACGATGGACATTTAGACATCTGTGTGCACGTGTATTTGACTATTCAGGCGCGAGGAGAACTGATCGCGCGCGCGACAGAGAGAGAGCACACGCGAGAGAGCGCTTCTGATGTGAGTCATTCAGCGCAATTCCGCCTATCCCTCCTTCACTAACTGCACGTAAATAACGAATTGTGTGATTGGAATTAGAGCTATAATGTAATTAGAGCAATGTTATTAAAGCATTAATTGGTTTAATATAACTGTATATTCCCTTCACATATTTATGTTTTTTTTTTTTCAATTAATTTTATTTTAGCAACCAGATATCACTTATTAGACTCAATAATACACCTCTTTGCGGATGTCTGCTTGCATGAGTAATATAAATAACACTTATTTAATTTTTGAGAGCATAAACATAATGCTGGTATCACATTCACTAACCTGTCGCTCTTTAAATTCTTTGTACAAATCGGGATGTTTGTCGGCAAGATGCTTTTGACTCCCTTCGCTTGCGTTATTTTGTAACATCTTTTGCAGACGGGCTTCGTGGTGTCCGTGGGCTTGCCCTGACTGTCGGCAATGTAAGCAAAATAATGCCATATTTTGCTTTGTGCATCTGCTTTCTCAACAATTTGTGGACGGTCTACAAGAGCACCTGTATCCATATCTCTCGTTTGTCACCATAAAAGCCGTTGCGCAGTTGAGAGGAATAAACGCACTCAATGTGCCTTAGAAGCAGCGCGCTGCACGCACACTGCCCCCTGCTGTCGCACTTTAGGAAATACAGCTGGTACTCAAAGTACCGGTACTAATAAAATGAAGAACCGTACCGTTTCTAAAAGCAGGGTATCGCGATACCTTTCTAGTACCGGTATATCGTGCAACACTACATTAGGGTGAGTAATTAATGACATCATTTTCATTTTTTGGGTAAACTAACCCTTTACTGAATTTCATGTTCAAGTACTGTATAATGCATCCGAAGTGCTATTTGTGAAATTCTGAAGTTTTTATTTTTAGTATTTGTGTGACCTTTTTTTTATGAAGTGATACACTGATGTTTGATACTATATATTCAATGACAATATTAACAGGTCAATAAATGAGTGACAACTATGTCTCTATTTCAAATGTCAGTTTTTATTAGGCTATTTAACCTTCGTCTTTCATTCTTTTTGTGTACTGCCCCCACCCCCACTTCCCCAATCCCCTTGGTAGCATTAAACAAGCTCAGTTTTATTATTTTTGTTAGTTACAATGCTTACATTGTTTCAATGGCCCCAATTGTCTAAAACAGATTTGGAACAGTACCTACTAGGCTTTTAGCCAGGTTCAACCAAATCATGTAAAACACTGGGGGGTCTAATAAACCAGAGATTAGAGGGTGTGATGTCTGTGTTCATTTGCACATCTGAGAATTTATGCTCACAAGCACAGACAAACAGATAAACAAGATAAAGACGTAATGCTTGTGTGGTTCGGTGCTAACAGCAATAACCCCCTGATGTAGATAAGCAAATTTTAATTTGTAATATTGCTGTAGGGGAGAACGAGTAATGCTTTAACACAATTTATCCAATTAGAAATTAGCTACATGAGTGAAATCACTATCATACATGACAATTCTGAGGTATGAAAGTAAAATGTAAAAAATGTCTTATAATTATGCTTATAAATTGATTTGCGATCTTGCCTGTTAAATAACAGAACTGGTATCTTCTAATTCAGCAGGTGTTTGTTTAATTTTATATCATTCAATGTATAGGCTCTTCATTTAATCACATAATATTATTATTAGGCCTACATTATTTTATTTTCATTAAATTGCCTATAAAGTAAATTTAATTACTACAATACAGTCATGTAGCCTAACAACAACAACAACAACAACACTCTTTGTACTATAGCTTGCACAATTTAGGGTTGTACATTTATAAAAAGATAAATTACATAGCCTAAGCAAAACAATATGATGTAGGCCTAGCCTACATATTTTATCAAAACACTTTTAAATGTGCTACAAAATATTAGCTACTCTGCGAGTTTTTAGTGTAGAAAACTCTCATTCTCTAAACTATTTACTCACCATGCTTATCACGAGTTGTGTGAAATGACACTCGAAGGAAATGCTACCTTTGCTACCTTTTTATGACGTTAAAATCTCTAATATCACGCGCTCGAATAACCAAAAGAATGCAGAATAATGACGAAAAACGAAGCCCGGAGCTGTACTGGCAGGTAGAGGCAAGGCTGAGGGTGGAGACGGGTGGAGGAGGAGAGGAGGGACGTACGAGAGATTCCTCCCTTATAGACATCCACAAACCCAGCAGAAGCAGGCTGCAAGTCTCAGCTCAAAAGCAAGAACCTGACACGAACGGAACTCAACATCACAATGGGATCTTACAGGACTTTAACATTACTGCTTCTCAGTTTTTTGGGATGGACGCTGATCTCTGCCTTCAACCTGGACACAGAGAATGTTATCAAGAAAACGGGAGATGCCAACAGCTTGTTCGGTTTCTCCCTGGCCATGCACCGACAACTCCGACCATCTGATAAAAGAATGTAAGCATTTATTTTATCCTCATTGGAGTCCAGGTATCGTTTCTTGAGGAGTCTGTTTCACATTTGCAGCAGGTTGAATCCAGGTACTTTGTAGTACAACATTTTAGTCGAGCAGTTTTTTGTAATAAACTAATGGTATGTAGCTGGTTTTCTTTTTGAAATATACACCATTATATAGGTAGGCTATTTAATCTATTTAATCATCCACCCCTCTCCATACTGTAAAGCTTTGACATGCTCCAATAGCACCAGTTCAAGTGCATTAGATAAGGTGATCCTTAATGAATTCAATCGAAAATGACAACTCTGTAAGCATTTACTCGCCCTGATGTCGTTTTAAACGCGGATTATTTATTTATCCCCCTGCAGAACACAAAAGAATACGTTTTGAATACTATTTACATGCAATTGCAATGTTGACTGAAGTGCCAATTCTTAAGAACTCGCAAAATCACCGAATTGTATCATAACGTAAGCCACGTACACTATATTCCGACAGCAATACGATAGTTTTTGTTTAAAGAAAGATTTAAATTTAATATTCACTGATAATCTTGACAGCATCCCCTAGCTCTCCTTCAATCGCCCATGAGAAGAAGTAGCAATGTGCGATTAGTGAACGAATGATTCACATGAGTCGAATGTTTTCAGGCCAGGGTCTGAATGATTCGAACCGAATGAGTCTGACTCATTGACTCTCTAAGATGCAGTTTATTAGTGAATAATGACTAATGAGTTTATTTCTTAAACAAACTTATATGACAGTCAATATGCTACAAATGAGTCCTGTGGACCAGACATTTATGGTTACTTTTTGTGATTTTGAGGTTTGACACCATTATACAAAATTTCAAAAATTTGGAACAACTTTAGAAATTAAGAAATAATAGTAAATAAAGATGTTTCAGAATAACAAGTCCATGAGAAAGACTGGAAAAGCCGCATCAACTTATGACATAAACTAGATTTATGTCATTTCAGGGCATAACTTTAACCACCCAACAGTGTGCTCATTACTTGGAAATAGTATACATAATTTGTTCATTAGAGATGTCTGGTCTCCTTCTCCTTTAATTTCCAACCTCTTTGACCTCAAGCTCTGCGAGGAATAGATTGTAGGTGGGATCTTTAGCACGTAAGGTGATTTGAGACACAGACTTTAGAAAGTGTTTCTAGAACACATTGTATTGAACTTTCAGCCACGACAGTTTGATATTGTTTTTGTGGTTCACTAAAAACAAACCCGTGTTGCCTTGGCAGCACCAGACACGCATTGTAAGTTTCAAGCCTAACACACAAGTGAAAGAATGCGTGCAAAAGCCTGTAACTCATTCCTGAAACTCACTACTGCCATCAACCCTGGCAGCACAGGAGACAGACTGCCAGATTGACCTCATGTTTATCCTGCAGAGAGTGAGTCCTCTAGTTATGCAAGTGACTGATGTTGAGCTGTAGTGTAACTGCTTAGAACATTGATGTGTGAGATGGACATTTACATTTGGTTATTTAGCAGATGCTTTTATCCAAAGCAGCAAACGAGGAACACCACAATCTGTTTATCATACAAGAGCCAAAGCTACTGCAATGCCAAGTTTGATGAGTAAGCAAGACTACCACAGAAACAAAACTGCAGAAAAGCAGATAAAAAGAGAGAACTTGAAGACTATATAGGGAGCACATTATAGCTGTGGTGAGCAGAAAAACAGTTAGACTAAGACAAACTGGAGTTTATTAGCAAATCATCCATCACTCATTTTAGAGCCTCCTTCAGCTAAATTGTGCAATTTATATAGCAGCATCTGATTGTTATGATGTATTTCAAATATTTCAAACCACACCCAGAGTGTGAAAGTCACATTTGTGTGTGTGTGTGTGTGTGTGTGTGTGTGTGTGTGTGTGTGTGTGTGTGTGTGTGTGCTCTGACTCATGTCCTCGGTGTGTATCTCATGGGCTTGGCAGACTGGCCGGCTGTGTTAGAACACAACAATTCTGCTTGTTAGTAACACATGCCCTACAGGTGTGTGTGTGAAGGTGATTCATATAACTGCAGGCCAAGGCAGGGCAAGATGTGTTTTGGGGGCACTGATGTAGCATTCCTTGGCTTTGTCATAGCTGGCACGATGGAGCTGCTGTCCTGGTAATGTAGGCAGTGTGTGTATGTTTGTCTGGCACATTAGCTCTTTTGCTCAAGTGACAAATACAATTTGGAAATGAGGAGTATATATCTGCAAAGTGATTAATTCTTCTTCTGTGTATGCTCACTACAAAAACACATAATTCTGATAATAACAAGACACTTGGATACCTCACTTCACCTGATTTAGAGTTTTTTTTTTTTTTCATTCTTTTGACTGTTTAAATTAATCTAAAGAGTTATACAAGTAATACTGAAGGGATATTTAATCTAAAATTAAAATTCTGTCATTTTGTAATTTCTGTCCTTCTTATTCATGTTTTCTCCTGTTGTTCAAACCCATACAGCTTTCATTCTTGTGTGAAACACAAAAGGAAGCTGCAAAGGAAGTAGCTTTGAACTACATGATTGTAACTAAAATTCTACTTCTCACTGTTATTATAAATATTTTTTCTCAATGCAGTTTTTTCCTCTGATGTCTCAGTTGTCAAATGTGTGGAATATGGATGTATGGGGATGTATTGAATTGAGTACCCTGGAGTGTAATTTTATTTTCTGTGTTACTCTGTGAAATGATCCTATTGAAACAGAGAATACAGGGAAACACTAGTGCCCAGACTTTAACAGAACTTGGCAGAAAGTATGTTTAAGATCTAAGCTCTCACTGAACCTGAGCCCTTATCTTGGCACTAGTAATTGATTGGTTTTGACTTGCCAGTACTCCATTGAAGCAGTCTGGGCTGGTGGTGCTTTAATAATGGGAGTTGTTTTGTAAGACCTTTGCAGCTCTTTCTTAACTTTCTTATGTTATTGCAGCACTTCCTTTTTTTCTTCTTTTTTTAGGGAGTTTCTCCAATATCCACCAATTTTACTCATTCAATAGGTAAAATGCATCCTGGACAAGAGTGAAGTATCACCTGCCAATCAACCACTGTGCTAAAAGAAGGGTTTTAAACTGGTTTGTGCAACAATAAAAAATAAATAAACACCCAACTGAAAAATTCTGACATGCACATTCATATAAATGCACAAGATATCACAGAAAATACAGTGACAGATTATGTGAAGCAAGCACATCCAGAGTTCATCTAATGCAGGTATCTACCTAACTAAAATAACAATGAGCACTCAACCTGAAAACCAGTAACACTCTGACATTGTGTGTGAGGTATGTAGTCACAAAATCACATAATGTTGGAATTTGAGACCCTCCTTTTGAAATCTGATCACTAGTGTTCACAGGAGACATGTTTGAAGATGCATGTCCTGGTGTAAACAGAACCTGAGTTTCTGTGGGGGCAGGGGTCTCTTTGTCTTTATCAACTTTAACAGTTGACTTTGCTCTGTAACGTATTTTAAAGGTTTCTTTGGGTATCTAGTGTTTCCACGACACGTGCGTGAACAATAATAATCTAACTTATTATCTGATTTGGCTTTAACATACAGTATGGTGGAATAATGTAGCCAGCAAAAACACATTTAATATGTACAATAATATGTTGGCCCATATCCCAGAGTGCAGTGGGTCCACTTGGGATGGAAATGGGTTACCTCTTCCTCTTCCTGTGATTCTCTTAGCTTCCTGTGCAGGGGTAGGCATTAAGCTTTGTCTGAATTTGTATGTCAGTAAGAACAGGCAGCTATTGGCCTTATATATTGGGCAGTAGTGGCCTAATGGTTAGAGAGTCAGACTGGTAACCCAAAGGTTGGGGGTTTGAGAGCAAGGCACCTAACCCCCAATCGTTCTCTGGGCGCCACAGCAAAATGGCTGCCCACTGCTCCGGGTGTGTGAGTCTGCGGTTTACAGTGTGTGTGTCTTCACTATTCACTATTCCTAATGTGTCTGTACCGACTTGGATGGGTCAAATGCAGAGGACAGTTCTGAGTATGGTTTACTTGGCCTTCACATGTCACTTTCACTTTTTTTTTTTCCTCACTATTGCATTGCAATAGTCTCAAGTATTATTATCCTACTGTAGTTTGCCCACAGGATGCATCATGCCAACCCCACTATCATGCTAGTTCCACACCTCTCTGAG